>NC_056746.1:871550134-871675134 GCF_019279795.1 Protopterus annectens | reverse complement strand
GATTATTACTACAGCATGATATTGTGAATTGTGATCCACACACTGACTGTGTCTGTTTGACTAAACTCATTGCCCATTTCCCATACATGTGTCTTTCTCCCTTCACCTATGTTTTGTCTGAAAAATGTAACATGACTTCTCCTATGGCATCAGTATTTAATTCAGAGCTCTAGAGAATGTGGACTTAGATAGGCAGGTGTTTGAATCCACAAATGTGTACCTAATATGAACATGTAGGAAACAGGCAAGACTGGCTTATTCAACAGATTTGATGTGTACAATTCAACTTAGCGGTAATATTTACACAGGGACAGGGATTCCTCCAAGTTTTGTACTCCCTTTTAGGGAAATCATACATATTCATACCACTGATCAAGTTATCCCTTCAACTGTGTGGTTTCTGACAAATGTGATATGATTGCGTCTATGGCATCAGCAGTTAATGTAGAGCTCTAAAAATGTGGATTTAGACAAGCAGGTGTTTTAATCTGTTGATATGTGAGTTATGAGTGTATAACAAAACACGTGATAGGCAGGACTGGTTATTCATCTAATGTGATGTGGATAACTCAACCTAGTGGTAACATTTACATGGCTTCAATATTTTGATCCTCAAAAAAAAAACTTTTAGGGAAGGCATATGCCTTCCAACAGACTGCTCAAGTAATTCCCTTTACCTGTGTGCTTGTTGACAACTGTGATGTGACTTTTTCTGTGACATCAGCAGTTAATGCACAGTTCTAGAAAATATGGACTTAGGCAGGTGGTCAACTCTGTCAATGTGTAATTACAATATATGTGTCAGACATGAGTAACAAGACAGACTAGCTTAACCAACATATCTGTTTTGTACAGTCATACTTAACTGTTAGCATTTACATATGCAGTGAGGTTCCCTCATGCGTTGTACCACTTTTAAGGAAACCATATTCAAAACAGCACACTGCTGAAGTCATCCCTTCAAATGTGTGCTTTCTGACAACTGTGATATGACTTCTTCTGTGGGATTTGCAGTTAATGCACAGTTTTAGACAGAATGTGGACTTCTGCAGGAATTCAAGTTTGGCAGTGTCTAATTACTATGAGTGTAAGAAAGTGGTGACAGACAGGATTGGCTTACTCAACAGATGTAAAATAGATAATTCAACCTAGTAGTTTATATGACTAGAAGAGTTTAGTCTCTCAAAACCCCTTTTAAGGAGGCCATATGTGTTCCAACAAACTAATAAAGTTAGAGAGCTGTGATATGGCTTCTTCTGTGACATCCGTAGTTAATGTACAGTTCCAGACAATGTGGAATTAGGTAGGATGGTGTTTAGCTCTGAAACAAAATTTGTAGGCACCAAAGTGAAGCAGATACTAATAACCACAGAAACAATTTGGGAATGGTTCACAGAAGAATTCCAGGTCAACACAACTGTGTTAATTATATGAAGCACAGAATTTATTGAGCACTTCTGTCTTCCTTAAAGACTTCATCAGAATGATTCAGTGCACCAAACAGTTCATTTTTAAATCTCACTGACAGGAAATGCAAGTACATTTGATTACATGGCTTCCTATTAAAATTAAGTCAATGTCAATAAAACACATTTTCTCACACTCATCAACTTGTTAAAGTAACAACACACTCCAAGTAAAATGAATGCTTGTATATTGTTTTCTAAAACAAAACTTGTTACATTTTAAAAGAATTTAGTAAAATACATAAAGTGCATTGTTAATTTTATTGACAATGATCTTTTCATCAACTTGTGAATCAAAGTATTTTTTTAACTATTAAAAAAAATTTCCTGTGCAAAAAAAAAGTTACTATAGTTTTTTATTATAGCTGGACATAGCGATAGCTCTCCATTAAGTCCTGGAGATAGACGTGCATTAAGGCATAATTGCCATATTAATTTTCAGTATTCAAATAAAGTCTCTCAATGTCCACCGCTAGGATTTGGTTCTACTTGCTCTAATGCCCAAAACAGGAATACACCTATCTTACATGTTTTAAATGTCAATATCGTGCATTTGTTTCCACTTGTTTAGTTATCTGGTAGTAATGCTCATAAACCCTTGCTTTTAGGGCTCTCTCTGTCTTCCCAACATAAAATGAGAAGCACACCTTACAATAAGCAAGGTAAACCACATATTTTGAGAGACAATTAAAGTATTAATTAACAGTAATAGGAATGTTAATAGTAAGAAGCCTAATATCAGCGCAGTGTGCCATAAAATTACACTGACGACACATACCATATTTATAAGTGCCTACTTTCTCATACCTAAGTCCTAGTCTTTCTTTACCAGCACAGTTTTCAAGAAGGCTTTTAATGTCATGTCCCCTTTTATAACTATGTAAGAGGGATTTGGAAAAAAATTGCCGGACTATAGCAACCTTGAAAAAATACCCCAATATTTTTGAATAATTTTCTGCATTACCACCATATCATGGTTGTATCTCAATGTCAAGGATCTCATGCAATTTGATTTTGTTTCATTCATAAGACATTCATCATATTTTAAGTTGATACAATTTTCACTCCCTTCATTTTGAACCTAAAAGGGGAATTCATTTGGTACCCCACCCTTCTTGTATTTCTTTTTTCAAGTTGGTAACTAGTTATTTAGGGTATCCTCTTTCTCAAAACAGCTTAGCCACACATTCTAATTCCTTTACCAAGTCACCATAATAGGATGCCATACAAGCAGCTCATATCATCTGACCCTTTCATCTTCATCTTCTTTCGGTTGTTCCCATTAGGGGTCGATACAGCAGATCATCTGTTTCCATTTCTTCCTGTCCTCTGCATCTTGCTCTGTCACACCAACCACCTGTATGTCCTCTCTCACTACATCCATAAACCTTATCTTAGGCCTTCCTCTTTTCCTGTTACCTGGTAGCTTCATCCTTAGCATCTTTTTCCCAATATGTTCAGCATCCCTCCTCAGCACATGTCCAAACCAACATAATCTTGCCTCTCTGGCTTTGTCTCCAAACCTTCCAACCTGGGCTGACCCTCTAATATACTTATTCCTAATCCTGTCCACCCTCATCACACCCAGTGCAAATCTTAACATCTTTAACTCTGCCACATCCAGCTCTAACTCCTGCCTTTTTGTCAATGCCACTGTCTCCAACCCATATAACATAGCTGGTCTCACTACCCTCTTGTAGACCTTCCCTTTCACTCTTACAGGTACTCGTCTGTCACAAATCACTCCTGACACTCTTCTCCATCCACTCCATACTACCTGTACTCTCTTCTTCACCTCTCTTCCACACTCACCATTACTCTGAACTGTTGATCCCAAGTACTTAAACTCATCCACCTTCACCACCTCTACTCCCTGCATCCTCACCATTCTTCTATCCTCCCTCTCATTCACACACATATATTCTGTCTTAGTCCTGCTGACCTTCATTCCTCTTCTCTCTAGAGCATATCTCCATCTCTCCAGGGTCTCCTCCACCTTTTCCCTACTCTCACTACAGATCACAATGTCATCTGAAAACATCATAGTCCACTGGGACTCCTGTCTGATCTCGTCTGTCAACCTGTCCAACACCATTGCAAATAAGAAAGGGCTCAGAGCTGATCCTTGACATAATCCCACCTCCACCTTAAACACATCCGTCACTCCCACCGCAGACCTCACTGCTGTCAAACTACCCTTGTACATTTCCTGTACCACTCTTACATACTTCTCTGACACTCCTGACTTCCTCATACAATACCACAACTCCTCTCTAGGCACCCTGTCATATGCTTTCTCTAAGTCTACAAAAACACAATGCAACTCCTTCTGACCTTCTCTGTACTTCTCCATCAACACTCTCAGAGCAAACATTGCATATGTAGTGCTCTTTCCCGGCATGAAACCATACTGATGATCACTTTACTATTCCTTTTTTCTGATGAAGGGGATGGTTGCTATTAAAAATAGATATGAATTGGTAAAATGTTCTTTCCTGTACAAGGATGATTTTAAATTGTTTTCCTCTAGTCTCTTGGTCAACTTGACATCCAAGTAATGTACTTCTTGTAATGTAATAATATGAGTAATCCTTAAAAATTCAGTGGTAGCATAACAATAAATTCAACCATTTCAGCTCTAGTGCTTTTCCATAATACAAAAACATGGTCCAAAAATAAAAATACAACACTATATTTGATATAAAAAGGGGAATTAACCACAAAACACTTTTCCCAGTGTAGTAAAACCAGGTTTGCAAAGAGGGGGGCACAGGCCACTCACATAGCAATCTCCCTAGTTTGCTTATAATATTCCCCTTTAAAGTAGGTGTAGTTATTGTCCAAAACAAGTTCCAAACATTCCATAACAATTTTACATTCATTTATGGTCAAAAATTCATGTTCAATTAAAATTTCTTCACACCATTCCATTCCTGTATTGTCAGGAATTACAGAGAACAAATCTTGGACATCTATAGTAACAAACATACATTGGGAAAGCTGCCCTTCACTAGGAACCTTGGCTAAGAAATTTCAAGACTCTATTAGTTTATGATAATATAGTCATAATATAGATTTTAATTTCCTGTCCACAGACACTGCAAGGGTTAGGTCTTTGATTGTCCAGCAGCTACTATTGGCCTAATGGGTGGTTCTAGTAAATATTTGTGAATCTTTCATATCCCAAAGATAGATGGAATAACTGGTCTAGGATTTGTAAGAAATTCAAAGAGACTCTTTTCTAGACCACCCTGTAAAAAATTGTCATTCAAAATTAAGTCAATTCTCCTATAGGCCATGTTGATCTTATTTTTGAAATCTGTCTGTATCTAGAATCACTATTCAGTAGATCCAACATTTTGGCCTATAGCACTAGATCTCTATAATGATCACCCCACCCCCCTTGTTGGGTTTCATAACTCTTTTAACCGTGTTCAAGCTAAATTCTTTCAAAATATGTTTTTCATCAGAATGTAAATTAAATACATGCCTCTTGTTAGTATTCAAGTAATGTCTAATATCATGCTCGACTAAAGCTTCAAAGTTAGAGAGTGTAAGTTGGAAAGGGGGGTTAAAGAGACTCTTTTTCTCACATGGTGTGTTAATGTTAGGTTCTGTTGGATTTTCAAAATATATTGCTATGTTGACTTTCCTCAAAAATAGCTTTAAGTCAAAAAGTACTTCACTGATATCAGTCTTGGCAGTGGGCATGAAGGTAAACCCTTTTATAAAATGTGAAAAGTGGCAGGATGTAATTCTAGGGTACTCTAGTTGTAGACATGCAGATTGTTGAAGGAATGCACTACTCCATCCTCTTAATGATTTAAGTATCTAAATTCCCACTTGTAGGATTAACAGGAGAGTTTAATTTCTCTGCCTTCCTTTCTGGCCCCTTCCTCTGCGAGGTTGTGTACCGCCTCTGTTCTGATATGTACCGCCTCTGTTCTGATACAGGCAAGGTCACCCCTTGCCTGTTCTTTAATCTGTCTGACCTCCTCAAGTGGGAGAATTCTGAAGGATCTTGCAAATTAAAGCTAGGCTCCTTTAAATGCCCTTATTTTCCTACAACACATTTTTCTGCTGAACATTTAATGACTGCTTGTTATGAGAATGACAAAGGCAGTAATTTACTTCATTTATTTATTTTACATTTGTTTACTGGGAAAGTCCAACTGGGCAGTAGCTATTTTCAGTGGAGGCCCGGGGAGAAAAGCTCCATACAGTACGAAAAATGCAATAAAAGTTTGCTGACAAGGTAATAAAATTTGATTACATAACATAGCACAAAAAGTTTCACAAGTTTTTGTAGAGCAAATAATATAAAATTATATAAGTGCACAAGACTTGGTTTACTAGTCAGGATATAAGGATATAATACAATGGTTAGTAGTAGGTCATCTTGACTATGTAATAACATTTTGGTGCGAGAATAGCACAGTGATGATCAGAGTTGGGTCAGCATCAGTTAGAGAGTGAAATACTACTATAGAGTTTGCTACAATGAGTGTTTACAGATATCTGAGAATAGCATAGTTTTCAGAGTGTATTTACAGATGGCTAATATGAGTATGGAGTTTATAGAAAATTACTTCATGGAATGCTTATTCAGTTGATACTTCTATAAGTGAAGCCAAAGACTTGGAGGGTGAACAGTGAATATTCCTGGTTAGCCTGGTTAGCCAGTAATGTTCAACATCTTCATGATTTCACTCAATGCACTGTACAATATAGTACCAACCTTTGTTGTATATTTGTTGCTAGGTTATTCCTTGGTTATGTATTTCTGATTTACCTATCTGATGTTGTGAAGTGCGAGCGCACCCATTTCTGAATCTCTGGTTTGTCGTACACACATTTTGCTTACATGGTGCACACATATACATCAGGCACTACCTTACTTTGATCTGAAATGAGTCTCTGATGTGAGCTTGAGGTGAGTCTTCTTGTCATGTTGAGTGACTTGATCTCTTGCATATTTGATTAGCAACGCCATCTGTAGTTGTAAAGTGAATGATTGCATTAGCTTTAGAGTGACATGCGTACACCATTAATTAATCTTTGGGTTATTCTGCACATTTTATTTTACTTTTACCATTTTTCATATATATATATATATATATATATATATATATATATTGTGTCTTTCGGCTTTTCCCAGTTAGGGGTCGCCACAGCGGAACTCCGGTCCGCTAATGATTGGCAGTAGATTTTTACATGCCGAGTTGCCAGCTCTGACGCACAACCTTCAACAAAGGTACGCCCATTCACGCATGTCTCCACACAGAAGACGCTCTAGCTGAGAATCGAACAGGACAACGTCTTACTGTTAGGCGACAATGCTACCGCAGCACCACCACCGACATATATATATATATATATATATATATATATATATATATATATATATATATATTACTTTTATACTTGCTCTTTGTTTTCTTTGGTACACATTATCTTTCTTCAAAAATTCTAATTTGTTCAGAAAGAGTTTACCTTTCCTCAAAAGGTACAGAACATTTTGTATAAAAGAGAAATGAGGTAAGGGAAACAAGTAATCCAAATGTTAGAAAGACCATTAATGATACAAGGAAACATATAGATTTGTGACCAGAGTTTTGTTTTTTAATATCAAATATCCACTATGCCAAACTGTTTGAAGGAAATTATTTAATTTTCTTTAACCTAGTTCTGAATTCAGTGTACATTTTATTCTTTTCTAAAAGGGATTTACTCTTGTATGGCAGTCAGCTCAGAAGACTAAAAACTACGAGTTAGGGTTTGATTGTTTCAGTATCCATTTAACTACCCGCTCTCTGTGAGCAGATCACTTAACCGGACAGTTCTCCTGGGTTCCCCTGAAAAGACTGACTGAGCTAGCAAACAAAGAAAACAATGCTATAGACAGAATCAAGGTGATTGTGCAAAATATCACTTTCAGCACTTAAAAACTTAAAAATAAATAAGTAAATAAAATCTGTTTATTCACTGGGATAGGACACAGATCCATGTGCAGTCTGTAAAAACTGTCCAAATAAATTATTACAAAGAACTTCCATTTATTTTTCTCATCTCACAACACAATGCATTTGGTACATCAGCCAGATGCCTTCAAATACTCAAAAACACAATTCATCCTTCTTTTTTCATGCCACTCTATATATTAAACTGAGTAATTGATATACCTTGTTTCATGAATATACATATCTTAAATAAGTAATATGTCTAATTTATACATCTCATTTAATAAATACTCACATTTTAAATGAATAATATACCTAAAGTATATATGCCTAATATCTTGGTGGATGAATGCCAGCTACTGAGACTATTTCATAAATTTAGACACTATAGCTCTTAAGTACTTTTAACAATGTGAGTGAAAAGCAATTTAATAAAATGTTGTAGAAACATTTGACTGTGAAAGGAGATTTGGCTTGTCTTCATTTGTGCTATTTTAGCACTGTACTAGTATCCAAAGAAAATTAAACTCAAAAGAAGTTTCAGACATAATCAATATGCTACCATTTGGGTTTTGCATAGAGATGATACTATGCATTTCACCATCCACACAATATTAAAAGCAGTATTACCAGTGAGGCTTTAAATGCGGTGGTGGTGCTGCGGTAGCATTATCGCCTCACAGTAAGACGTTGTCCTGTTCAATTCTCAGCTAGAGTGTCTTTTGTGTGGAGACATGCACGAATGGGCATACCTTCGTTGAAGGTTGTGCGTCAGGGCCAGCAACTCGGCACGTAAAAATCTACTGCCAATCATTAGCGGACCGGAGTTCTGCTGTGGCGACCCCTAACCAGGAAAAGCCAAAAGACACAACAACCAGTGAGGCTTTAAATGCAATCTGGATGAGTTTTGTATCGGAAGTGAATGTTTAATTTTAATGCAGCAAGGCTAATTTGGACTTTTGTTCTTAGCTTGCATTTTGATGCTGATGTTGCTTGTATGCTCATTGTGTGATATATCATAACATAGTATGTTTAAGACCTACAGAATCATCTGCTATTACCAGGTCTTCACAGGGCCAGATTCCAAAAGGAATGGGAGAGTAAGGTAGAAAGACTCCACTACAATGTTAAGATAAACTGATCCCTTTACTCTTTCATCCCCCCAGAATGGTGCAGTGAAGGGAGACAAACATGCTGGAGATACAGAGTTACCTATGCCAGATACATCACTCAGATCATGTCATATTATGCTCAGAATGGGGAATGCAATTAAGAAATATTATGTATTAAAAATCAGATTGCCTTTTCCTGGCACAGTCTAACACATTTTGAGCCCACCATTTTTAATGTTGTTAATTATAAATTCTCAGCCTAAGAAAGAGTATGCTACCTATCCAAGTTGAATCATAAGCTCTAATACCCATCTACGTATCCAAACCCTTCTTGAAAGTAGTCAGTGTTTCTATTCTTCTGATCTGGAGTAATAGTTTATTCCAGCAAACACCTACCCTATTCAGAAAAGATTGTTTAATAATTTAGTTCTAGCCATTTTATCAATCACAAAAGCATTTATGCTTCTAGTATCCAGGCAGTGATTTTTATAGTTAACCTAACAGTTGATACATGCTCTTATAAATGAAAACAAGGTCTCTTCTTATCAACTTATAGTATGTGATAAACAGCAGAAGTATTAAAATTCACCCACAATATTCCATGTGATCATTTACAATATTTAGACGTGGTAATAGAAAAGCTAATAGAGGCAAAGAGGTTCAAATCTAAGGTTTTTAGAAAAACTCCTTTTCTAATTCCCACCTATTTTTCACTAGTGCCCACCCTTTTTCACAAAAGAGGGGTATTCTGAGGGGGCAACTAATTAGAAGCAACAAGATGACTTCCGAAGATGAAGATTTTGAAACTGAAAGCTTAAAATTAAAACAAATGTTTTTGGAAAGGGAATACCCCTTGGCTCTGATTGAACAAAGAATAGTAGAGGTGAAAGAAGGAAGAAGGGGTAAATTTTCTCCTATTTTAGAGAACTCAGAAATAGGAGGACCTATTGGGGTGAACAATGAATTACAGGTTACCAATAATTGGAATAGTAATTTTGTTCTTAATTACAATAGGGAGACTACTACCATTAGGAAAATAGTTACCAATAACTGGAATAAATTTAGTAATTTTTCGGACTTAACAAAACTATTTAAAGACCCCTTAAAATTTACCTGTAGAAAAGGAAAAAATATGAAGGAAATACTTGAGACTAAAATGAAAAGGCAAAGCAGGAAGAGAACAGGAACTAACAAATGTGACAGCTGTTCGCAGTGTGGTTATGTCCTTCAAGGGGAGTCAGTATTTCTTAAACAAAGAGGGATTAGGCTTAAGACCAATGGGTATACTAATTGTGACACTATTGGGGTAGTTTATATTGCTATTTGTGAAATCTGATGGGAACAATAAGGAAGTGACCTTCGGGGTTTATAGTGTGGCCTTTATTTCCATGATTGAACATTTGTGTGCTATTTTCTTGTTGGATTTTCAAGGACTGGTTGGACTGTCCTTCTACTGACAATTTGCATTTCTGCCTCCCCCGACTCATGGAACTTGTCCTTGAGGTCCCCTTTTCCACATTTATGGGAAGATGAAAATGGGGGTAGGCAGTTGTGGTACAGGTTGATGTTGAAGGTATTACAAGATTTGTACCATTCACATTCTGCAATGTCTTAGTGTGCTATTCATCTACTATTGATGTATATAACTCTTTGAATTTGATGTAATATTAACAGCTTTATGCATTTGTGTGTGTTCTTTACATTCTATACAAAACATATGTTCTATGTTGAATTTATATGGTTTATATCACCATAAAAGTTTTATTAAACATACATTGAAGTAGAGGAAATGTTTAGCTAAGTAAATAACAACATATGATACGTGCACATTAACTGTTTCTAGACATTATTGTTAGTGCATGTATATCTATATATACATGTATATGCTATATATTTATTACTGTTGACTACATACTCCATGAATTTGATGTGACATTAGTAGCTTTATGTATCTCTGTTTCCATAATTCATATATTTTAATATATAATTTTATGCTGAGTTTATGTAGGTTGACATTTATAAATTGAAACAGACGTTTTCATGAATTTGTGATTTCATTTTAAGTGAATAAATTGATGTTTAAATTCATGCAAGCTGATTGGCTATTGCGATGTATTTAAATGAATTGTGACCAGCTTGTTTTTTATGGTCTGATGAAGCTTTGTGTGAAAGCGCTTACCGTTGTTTAATAAACAGCTTTTTACTTTTGTAAATTGGATCCTTGAGTTATCTGCCTGGTTCGTGGCTGTCCTTACATATTTTTATTTTATTTTACTTGTTTATTTTGGACGGCACCACGTTTGCCTCTTGCGGTGTGATTATCTGCTTGTTTCTTTACTTACTTGTATTTTACTACATCGTACTACGAGGGGACATGGCGGAAGGAAGTATACCAGAAGTTGAATCGGACTATAGACCTGCAAGGCCTGCGGAGGTGATGAGGAGTATTTTGGACAGGTTTCTTGCCTGTATCAGGCCGGAAGGGAATCCCTGGATGATCCATGATGTCACATCTGGTGATGCGATTGATATGGTGAATGTTACAGACTTAGAAGCTCTGAAGCAAGAAACTGAAAACCTTGAAAGAGATTTTTTGAAGCTCAAATGGCTTCTAACACAACATCAACATTTTGAAGTGTGTCTGTCTAGGAGAATCATACTGAGGGGACTCATGATTTTGAAGATGCTGACTTATGGCGTGCAGCACCCTAACTTATTGGCAAGCTGGCAACAACTTAATCTGGAGGTAAGGGCCAAGTATATGGCCCTCCTTATTGATTATTTCAAACCTGAAGAGGACCAGTTAAGGGCCTTTATCAAGGAACAGCAATCTGTGTTATATGCTAAGTTTCCTAGCTTGTTAGTAGATAGTACTTTAGAAAGTTTGCTAGATGGTGTCATGGTATATGAAAGGAGACTCTTTCAACAGAAGAAAGAGAAAATTGACAGAGATACTCATGATTTCCAAAGGGGGCATGTTTTTACATGGCCCAGAGTTGAGGCCGTCCGTTCAGGATGAAGTAATGAAATTACAAATACTGGAATGAATCATGTAGCTTATGAGTCTAATAATATTGTCAATACTACCCAGCAAAGGGAGGGGGAAGGGCTGTAGTGAGTATTGATGGCCAAAGTTCTTCCAATTTATCTCAAACTCTGTCACAATGCAATGATACCGTAATTAAATGTACTCTTAACACCACTGAGAATGCATTAAATGAAGATTGTGGGCTAGTACAATCTAGTGATGTGCAACCTAAGACAATGCAGAATGTGAATGTTACAAATCTTATAATACGTTCAACATCAGCATCTACCACAACTGCCTACCCCCATTTTTCTCTTCCCATAATTGTGGAAAAAGGGCCCTCAAGGACACGTTCCATGAGTAGGGAGAGGCAGAAACACACACTGTCAGTAGAAGGACAGTCCAACCAGTCCTTGAAAAAGATGTGGAATCAAGTGGGAACTCACTAGTTTGGAACTTGTCCAGACACACTTTAAATACAAATGAATTAGCTGTATTAAATAAAGGACTAACGTTTATTCCATCAGAATCCAGTG
This sequence comes from Protopterus annectens, assembly GCF_019279795.1. Lineage (NCBI taxonomy): Eukaryota > Metazoa > Chordata > Ceratodontiformes > Protopteridae > Protopterus > Protopterus annectens. Next base: position 871,663,032 of record NC_056746.1, on the reverse strand, counting down.
ATTTAACTGAAACCATGATAGATGTTAAATGCTTTAGCAGGAATGTGATGCTTAAACTTGAACTTGGTGATATATCAAATAATAACGTGAATGTGTTTAGAAAACCTAGTTTATATATGCCAAGCCCACATCCTTTAGTTGAGGCCTTCACCAAGATGGTGTAGGATGATTTATATAAATTCTATGACAATAAAAGTTCATATAAAATGGGAAATAAGGTGAAATATAATTTGAAATACAAGGAACAACTTGCTTTAAGAAGTTTAAAAAATGATGCTTCTATCATGATTAGACATGCAGATAAGAGGGGTCCAATTGCACTTATGGAAATGTGTGATTATATTAAAATTATGTATACAATGTTAAATGATCATTTTTATCACAAGGATGACTTAGATGAGATATATTTATTACAAGGGAGAATTTTCTCCATGTTGGAGGATTTACTTAAGAGTGAAATGATAGATATATATTTATATTGATTTTTGAGAGTCAAATTTCCATCATTACCTTTTATACAGGGGTTGCCCAAGATCCACAAAGATGGCCGCAATCCTACTATGAGGCCCATTGTTGCTGGGTGGGGATCGGTTACTGAACCCTTCTCTTTGTATGTAGAGAAGTGGCTATGACCCATCCTAGATAATAACAGCTATATCTTGTGAGATACAAAGCAATTCTTAGCTGATCTGTATCAACATAGTAGCTCGATGCCTTTGGAACTTGAATTCTGTTTTGTCACTCTGGATGTACAGTCCTTGTTTACTATTATACTTAACAAGATTGGTGCACAGTCCATACATAAATATTTATATGAGCACAGTGAATATAGAGATGAATGAATAGACCTAGTATGTCTATTTCTTGAAACTATATTGGAGAATAATGCCTTTACATTTGATAAACACATATACATACAGCGTGATGGCATGGCTATGGGCACTTCATGTGCCAATAGCTATGCCAACATGTTTATGGCCTCATGGGAGGAGGAGACTCTGTTTAAGATGGAGTATTATTCAAGGTTTGTTACCTTTTATTAACGTTTTGTCGATGATCTCTTCCAGCTATGGGCAGGAACTTCTGTGGAGCTGGAGTGATTCTTGACTGAACTGAATGAGAAATATGGCTGTCTAAAATTACCATGAATTTCTCTAAGTTTAGGATTGAATACCTAGATGTATATGTGGAAAGGCTTGGTAATGGGCTGATCAATACAGGCGTCTATAGGAAATACTGCCACAGAAACACGTTGTTACATAGGAGCAGTATGCATCCCCAATATATATTCAGGAATGTAACAAGAGGACAGGGGATGAGGGTTTCAAGGCTGAATGCATTGGATGAAGGATTTAATCAAGAATTAGAAGGGCTTAAAGGCAAGTTATCTGCTAGGGGTTACTGTCCATTTGAAATAGAAGAGAATTTACAAGGACTTAGCCATCTTAGAATGGATAGGGCTAGGCCCTACTATTCACCAAGGACTGATGTTGATAACTACTCAGTGAGTGTACCCCTTCAAACCACCTGAAAGGTACCCATGTTTTTACCTTGGATGTTAGACCTATTACTGATATCATTAGAAAGAACTGGTGAATTTTGACTACAGATTCAGATGTCAGAAGGATAGTGGAGGATTACCCCACTTTCTTGTTTAAAAACAAACGTAACCTTAAAAGGTTACTACGTTATCCAAAAGATAATAGTGAATATAGTAACAGTATATCTGGTACCCATCCCTGTGGTAATTGCAATTTTTGTAATTATCTTGATACTACAGGACTATTTATACACCCAGATATAGGTCAACATTTCACGTTTAAGATCAGTGCCAACTGTAGGACGTCACATGTGATCTACCTTGCTAGATGCGTGACATGTGAGTTCTTTTATGTTGGCAAGATGGATAGGCTACTCCAAGCTAGAGTGAGAGAATATATATATATATATATATATATATATATATATATATATATATATACCATTAGGGTGAATTCTTCGACCAGCACCTTATCTAAACATGTCATGACACAAGGTAATGACCATAGTTTCAAATTCATGGTTATAGATGAGGTGATGCCCTCCATACATGAGGGTGACATTAGGAATATGACAGAAAATAAAGAAGTTAAATGGATCTTAAGACTTAGAGCTGATAGAGGGAAGGGCTTGTATGAGAGGGCCTCTATTAAGCCCACAAGGAAGTTGAGGAAACGCTCAGTTAAGTAACTAATGTTGAACATTATATATACACTGAAGATTTATGTACTAATTACAGTATAGTTTATACACACTGATACATGCACAACTATTATTTATGTGCTATTCATCTACAATTGATGCATATAACTCTTTGAATTTGATGTAATATTAACAACTTTATGCATTTGTGCATGTTCTTTATATTCTATACATAACATATGTTCTACGTTGAATTTATATGGTTTATATCACCATAAAAGTTTTATTAAACATACATTAAAGTAGAGGGAATTTTTAGCTAAGTAAATAACATATGATATGTGCACATTGACTGTTTCTAGATATTATTGTTAGTGCATATATATCTATATATACATGTATATGCTATATATTTATTACTGTTGAGTATATACTCCATGAATTTGATGCGACATTAGTAGCTTTATGTATCTCTATTTCCATCGTCCATATATTTTAATATATATTTTATGCTGAGTTTATATAGTTTGACTTTTATAAATTGAAACAGACGTTTTAATGAATTTGTGATTTTAATTTAAATGAATAAATTGATGTTGACGTTCATGCAAGCTGACTGGCTATTGCGATGTATTTAAATGAATTGTGACCAGCTTGTTTTTTATGGTCTGATGAAGCTTTGTGTGAAAGTTCTTACCGTTTTTTAATAAACAGCTTTTTACATTTGTAAATTGGATCCTTGAATTACCTGCCTAGTACGTGGACTGTCCTTACATATTTTTATTTTAAGTACAAAAACTGTTTTCCTCTAGGTAATGAGGAAGGTTGAGTGCTGTAATAATTTGTAGCTTATTTAGTGCTTACAACAAATTCTGAACAAGTGCTGAGCATGAATAAACAAATGAAAGTGCTAAAACTAAGAATCTGTATCTGAACTAGACTAGTTACAGGAAAGAAACAAGTGCAAATGTGAGCTTTTAAATCAGAAAGTTGAGAGAGATGGAAAAATTGGCCAAAGGGCCAATAACTACAATTTCTGGGCCAGAAACCACTGCTTATGTTCTAGATAGGTTACTTAGTGCTTACCACTCCCACTAATAAGCTAGAAGGCTTCCCTCCAACACAGAAAGTGTTGGAGGGCTCAGGAGCTTACAAACAGTCCTAGATACAGCAAATCTGTATCTGGGCTAGACTAGTTATAGGAAGGGGGAGAAACAAGTGCAAACGCGGGCTTTTAAATCAGGAAGTTGAGAGAGATGGAAAAACTGCCCAAACAGCCAATAACTACAATTTCTGGGTCAGAAACCACTCCTTATGTGGTAGATAGGTTACTTAGTGCTTACCACTCCCACTGATAAGCTAGCAGGCTTCCCTCCAACACAGACAGGCAAGGAGGGCTCAGAGGCTTACAAACAGTCCTGGATATAGCAAATCTGTATCTGGACTAGACTAGTTACAGGAAAGGCAGGAAGCAAGCGTACATATTTTTTCTTAACACTTTTATATGTATGGTGTTTAGTACAACTGAGCAACAGCAAGGGTCTACTGACTTTTGAATACCAAGTCTCAGTAACCAATATAACATCATATGACTCACCAATCACCCTTGTTTCAAAGGTAGTAAATTTATTATTAAGGCTTCTGGCACTGCACATGAAAGCAAGTATGCATTTCTTTCTTTGCCATATGAGACCTTATCCTTTGCTTTACCCTAAAAGCATTTCACATTCTTTGTTAGCTTGCTCAATAAAAAATATTCCCAAGTTGACTGAAATGTAAATTACTGAAGTAAAATAGATAGAACCAAATAGTATCTCCTTCAAAACTGTAATTCTAATTGTGTAAGCACAAACAAATCTCTCCTAATGCAGTTAGTAAACTGTCTACCTTCATCAAAACATTATTTAATCAGTGAGTATGAATAACATCATCATAACTAGCTTGAAGCCATTAGTTGTATTCAATAATCCCTTTTATGTCATTTTCAAAGCCTAAAACATAAGTTTTCCATCATCATAAATTTCACTAATCACTATCACCATATCATATCTCTGTTTTCTAGCAAATATTCTTTGCAGGGCATTCAAAATGTTTTTCATTCTACTCCCTTTAATCTGACAACACTAACTAATTCTCTATTTATCAAAGGCAATATGATTTTAATGCCTTTAATCAAGGAATATCCAATAACTAAGGCTTCAAATCTACAACCTCCTCTTGTTCACAAATAGTTTTCCTCAGACCAATGATCCCTTCAGAACTAGAACTAGAGCCCCATAATGGTCTACTTCTTTTCTTTTCTTTCTTACTGCTTCATAGCATTCAGTATCTATCTCCTTAAATGCACCTTCGCACAACTACCACTATACACCAGGGCTGCCAAACATACATTATTCTGTTTATTTCTATTGCTGGAGAGCTGATCTTGCCCAGGTCCTTGTAAACAGGACTAGCCATTTCTTCATTGCTCTTCATCCATGCCTCAACTATAATGGAGATTAAATAATTCTGTTCAGTACTAGAAACTTTACATAATAAACCTCCAACCACTAAGATGCTTGTAATAGTAAGTTTGTCAGTTTGAACCTTCTTCTGCTTCAAAACTTTTACAATGGGAAAATATGAACAATGTTAATAAACTTCCCACTTAGACACTCTTATCATTAAAGTATCCACTTACTAAAATAGGCTTACATTTGCCACAGAAGCAATTATCTTGATTGTGTCCTTCTTTAAAAGTACAAGTGTGTTCTACACTCCTAATGACTTTTTCTGTGAAGTTGTTTTTCACTGAAGTATCTTGTCATTTAATATAGAACATGTTCTCCATATCCCAGCCCACAGTAGTGCCTGCATATATCAAACAACTCTTGCATGTAGGCAAATATATCTTTCCTATCAAATAGTCTAGACAGAATTTATCCATTTCTTTATACTTAAAACAAAGTCATACAACTCTGTGGCTGAAATGAGTGAAAGAAATATAATAGCTGATGCCTCTTGATTGCCAGAGCTCTCTTTCTCCTTCTGTCTGTCTCTCACACATGCACAGACACACACTTGCCTCTTGCCCTCCATTCTGCCTCAGAATAGTCAAAATAAATTAATAAATAACAAAATGAAATGTCCTCCCTAGTGCAGAAAAAGACTAGAGTGTTGACATAATGATTAACAAAATAGTGTAAGGTACACTCTCCTCTCATCAGAACAAGGTTTCTCCATACAACCATTCAGGAAAAGTGGAAGAAATACAGTGGCTGCCACCTCCTGATTGAAGCAGCTCTCATACAGGCACACTCATCCCATGTCCTGCCTTCTGCTTCATTAGAATCATCAGACAAACAAATAAATAAACAAACACACAACCAACCAACCACCAAACAAGCAAACAAAAAAATAAAAGTCAAATTAAATGTTTCTCCTAGTCCTGAAAGGACTAGAGGGTAGACGTAAAATAACTAACAAACAGTATAATGGGCTCTCTCCTCTCACCCAGAACATGATTTCTCCACCATTGTTCCTAATAGCATAGTCCAAAGCCATGTGGCAGCACAACACAACTTACTGTGTCAGCCATAGTGCTGCAGGCATTACAGGAGATACACTTAATTCCTGCAATACTGTGGCTGGGATACAAAAGGCAGCATGATATGCACTCTGGAATGTTCTGCAGATGCCATTAAATGTTATATTTTGTATTTAACGTCATCTCCATGTATGACAGTGTAGGACAACTGGGTGAATTCAACTGGACATGCAGACACCACTGACAGTAAGGCCTACATATAATGCTGACAGTGCATTATGCTCCTTCTGTTTGTCAGGTACAGTGCAGAAAACAAAGCAGTAATCACCATTTAATGCCTGCTCCTTCAAGACTGACATACTGGATAGTTGTAGGAATTCCTGTGGAGTACAAATGAATTATGTTATGAATGGTTATACATACCTTGGTATGTAATACCAATTTATACTTAACTCAGAGTTCAACGTACAATGGAAGACCTGTCTTGGAAGTTGGGCATACATTTAGTACATCCAATTTTTACTTCTACAAGTCCTTATTTGCTTACTCCAAAATGGAAAATGCAGAGGTCATCATTTAGAATTTCTTATGTTTAAGTGTGCCAGGAAGGCACAGGGTTATGAACTACCTGAGCACAACTAATTTTGCTAACTAACCCATTACAGAATTAAAATTTAGATTTTTTTATTACTCCAGATGCAATAAATTCAGTAGAAATACACAAAATATTACTCAAAACTTTTGTAGAATTCAAAAAACTTAACTTTTATTTGTCTGCCTCCCATCTGACAGAGTTTAATTCATAATTCTTTGTTTTCCCTTTATATTCTATACTAATTTTAAATTCAGTAACCGATATATATAATTTAGCAAATATTTACATTATAAAGAAGCAAGATATTTAATGCTATATGTGCATCATGCATAACCAGTTAAATATCATCTTCTGAGGGCTGTTAATACACTCAATGGTATTGTTTTACTACTTAGTAAAACTTGCATGAAAATATCTTAATTATTAATTCTAAACATCTGAACTGATGCTTAAATTATATCTAAAATGCTGATCTATTGATTTAAGTATTATTTTATTACTGAACTAATTCTTCAATTTATGTCAGAGATCTTCGATTTCTCACAAGTGTAAGACATGTTCTTGCATTGACATTTGAAAACAGCAATAAAATCATAATAGTAGAACAACAAACATCTTTATTGGTGAACTTGTGATATATTTTACACTGGGAAAACAAAACAGTTAAATAAAAATTATGGAGCATATAATTTATTTTTTATTTATTTTTATTTTATTTTACATTTGTTGACGGGATAGTCCAACTGAATATATATCCATTTTCAGCAGAGGCCCGGGAAGAAAGACATAGTACATACATCACTGAGTGATAAACTCAGGCAGACATGTTTATAAAAATATAGACAAAGAATACTGGCATATATCAATATACACAATGTGCAGACTTACATCTGATTGGCAAAGACGTATCAGAAAATGTGAACATAGAATACAATCAGACCTCATAATTCACAATGCTTAGACATTCAAATGCTATGAGGCATAGATACTTGGTTAAACAGCAGGTTGGGTAGCAAGACAGGTATTAGTGAAGTTGTTAGTCAGGTTTAGAAGAAGAGCACAGCCAATGAGATGTGAGGTATTTTTTTGAGTTCTCTTTTAAATAGGGGTAGTGAGGTTTCCTTGGTAATGGTAGTAGGGAGTAGATTCCAGATTTTACTGGTTGAGTTGGCAAATATAGCATTGCCTGCAGAGTTGTTGGATTTTTGGGTCAGTATCATTAGTTTATCAGCTGAGCGTAATGGCCTCGGGGCACTATGAGAGGTGAGAATATTTTTGAGGGCAGGGGTGTTATCAGGTTGATGGAGTATTTTATGCGCTACTGTAAGCTGGTTGAACTGTAGAAGGGTAGGATACTCTAGTCATACCAGTATTTTGAGGTTTTGGCAATGGTGGGTCCTAGAAGTCATGCCAGTAGCAAATCCTGATAATTTGTTGAGATCGGTTTTGGATAGGTTGGTGAGTATGGGGGAGGCATACATAAAGGTAGAGAGGAGGTGTGATCTTGCAATAGCTACCCTAGCTAGGGGGTGAGGAAAGGTTTGGCTCTGTACAGGGAGCCAAGTTTTTGTTGACGGACTTAATAGTATCATTGACATGTTTATCAAATTTAAGGTTGTTGTCTATTATTATGCCTAGAAGCTTTGTATGGTCATCAGGGGAGATAATGGTGTCATTGTTAGATTTGATGTTGAAGGAAGGAGGAGAAATTCTACGTTTAGGGGAGAAAAGTAGTAGCTTGGTTTTGTTAGGATTTAGAAGCAGGCGGTGATTAACTAGCCATGTTTCTACCATGCTGAAAGTGGTCGGGGTGAGGGTTAGAAATTGTGTAGGAGAGGAGGCGGAGCATATTGGCATTGAGTCATCTGCATATTGGATGCAGGTGGCTCCTGGGATGGTGGTGTGCAGATCATTGCTAAAGATAAAAAAAAGAAGGTGACCTAGTATGGACCCTTGTGGGACAACTAGGGTTAGAGGAAGTTGGGATGACAGGTGCTCTGTCATAAGACAGCCTGTTGTCAACCGTTTAGGTAAGAGTGAAACCATTGCATTGCATGTTGGTCTAAACCGATGATTTGTAGGGTATTGAGCAGTAGCTGATGGTTGACCATATCGGAAGCTTTTGAGAGATCTAGGAAGAGTGCTGAAGATAGTTTGTTGTTGTTATGAAGAAGACTGTTGACATTAGATAAAGATAGAAGAGCCGTGGTGGTATTGTGGAAAGGCCTTAAGCTGCGCTGAGAGTCGGCGAGCTTTCTGTTTTGAATAAGAAAGTGCAGAATTTGTGTATGCATCTTTCCATGATTTTAGCTAGTGGTGAAAGAATGGCTATAGGTCTAAAATTAGATAATTCTGTGGAACTTCCTCCTTTATGTAGAGGTATAACATGATATTTTCCATATTGCTAGGATGGATCCTTTTGAGATGGATCTGTTGATCAGAATAGAAAAGGGAAGTGCTATGGCATCAGCTGCCTTTAAAGATATTCAGCTGGGAGGTGGTCTGCAGCTAGTGTAGTAGGTTTTAGCTTTTTGAGTAAGGTCCAGATCAGGTTGGTAGGTATGGTTTGAAAAGTAAAGGTGGGTTGGTTGCTGGGTGGATCAGGGCTAAATGTGCCAGACCTAGTGTTTGTGTCCGATGGAGTGAGATGGGTAGCTATTGACTGGATAGTTTCAGAAAAAAAGGAGTTGAAGCTGCTTGCAATTTGTACAGGGAATTTATCAAGGGCAGCTGATGGGGTAGGAGTGGCGGAACGGCATGGGAGGAGAAGATTGTTAATACCAGCTCAGAAATTTTGAGGTTTTAGCTGATATTTTTGTTGTAGGAGGGTGTAGTGATTTTGTTTTTGTCTAGAATGACAGATTTTTTTGTCTGGTTCCTTAGCTGCCAGTATCTTACTTGGACCACAGGGGCTTCGGTAACATGCCACCTGGCCCAGGCATTGTTTCTTAGTTTAATTTTGTTTTTGTTTTTTTAGATAGCCACAGTGCAATGCTGGCTTTTACATGGATGGTAGGGGTAGGAGCATGGTGGCTAAGGATAGCCAGAAATCTGGTATTGAAGTACTCCAATTACATGCTTTGATTTCTTTTTGGAAGTTGTCAAGGTTAAAGTTCCTGACGTTTCTTATAGTTTTGTAGGTGGCTGGTTGGGAATGTCGGCTTTGAGCCTAATAATATAGGTAAGGCAGTGATCACTTAGATCATCGGGTAATGTACCTGACTTGTACTTTTGGGGGTGGCTGTTAATAAGTATCCAATCAAGGATACTATCTTTGACTCTATTTTTGCTAAATCTGGTGGGGGTGGCAATGATCTGAGTAAACCCATGGAGATTTAAATGGGTGGAGGGAGTTTCAGAGGAACAGGTGTTCCAATCAATGTTAAAGTCTCCCAAGACAAGGTTTCCTGGGGATAGTTAGAAGCTAGACAATGTAAGATGTTTTCTAGAGTATTATCATTCTTGCCGGGTGGAATATAAATGCAGTCAATGCATCTGCATTTATTTTTGTTTATTATTAGTTTGGTGATGAGAATTTCTGCATTGCCAAACTGGGGTGGCTGTTGGGTGTCAATTGTTATTGTTAGGGTAGACTTGTATAGTACAGCTACCCCGCCACCTTTCCTGGAGATCCGGTCCAGTCTAAGGATGTTGGTACTGTGGGGGGGGGGGTATTTCGTTATCTTTGGTTATTGGTTTTAGCCAGGTTTCTGTGAGGCAGAGTATATCAGGGGAGTGAACATCTAAGAGTCCATGCAGGCTATGTATCTTGTTGTTTAGGCTTCTGATGTTGAGATGACAGACCAGAAATGAGTTTGGAAGTCTATCAATCTGGGTAGTACACGTTGAGTTGTTAGATGGTGTGCTTAGGTCTACTGTTGTGGATGGGCCAGGGTTGGGGTGGATGTCTCCATCCTTCATAAGATTCATTTTTAAGTTGCTTATGAGTCTTAAAAACTTGTTTATGATTATTTGAAGCTTTTGGTTTTGGTGATGAGAACAGATTATGATTATGTAGTACACAAAATAAGTCTTAGTTCATTCTTTACATGGATTTCATATGTTGAGAAGGACATAGGTTGTTTATAATTAGCAATATGGCATGCCCTCATTAAATTTATAGAATACTGTCAACAAATTGCTTTTCAATAATGATGTGTGGATATATATATATATATATATATATATATATATATATATATATATATATATATATATACCTAAGAATATATATCAAAGATCTTGAATGTTTAGCAGTGCATTTCTAGTAAATGAGGTACATCGATTAATCAATCTGATAATCTAAGTTGGTTATAAAACAAAAAGTAGGAACTGTGTCTGTGAGTCTTTTAATGCACTTGTCAGACAAATAGTGCTGTGAGGTGAGAAAAATGAATGATAATAAATCACTATCTAGAAGTATAATGAGGTGCACGTTTTTCTGTTTCTAGCAACTTTTTCCAAATAGACAACTGATTTTTGTATTATTAATAAAGTCATTGCATGGACATGCCTATTAGAATACAAGGAACTGGTATGACAGCTTTGTTTGAATGCAGCCACCAGTCCATGTATTAATATAAAGCAACAATACACCACTGACTATAACAACAATAGTATGATTCATTAAAACACTCTAGCAAAAAGCTTTCACACAAATTTGTGCTGCTTCAAGCAGTAAGACTAAAATGAGAGACATCACATTTATAAAGATAAGCACAATCACCAATAAAAAACAATTTAAAAAAATGATCTTAGATGCCTACATTTTAATACAGACTTAAATGAAACAGCTTAATTTAAGCCAGGAAATATATCAACCTTAAAGTTATGAATCCATTTATATTATATATTCTTCCTCCTGGTGACTTAATTCCCATCACATATATTATATTTAGTATACTGTAAAACTGTAAACTTTAAACAGTGTAGCTTACCCTCCTTTTCTATATGCTTACACAATTCATGTATCATTACTTCTTCTAACATCTGACATATGACGGGACATCTCTCTTTAAGTTTGCTATTTGTTTTTCCAATATAAAAAGCAGGGCAAGTTTTAAATATTGCAATATACACACACACTGAAACACACACCGACACACACATACACACACACACACACACACACACACACACATATATATATATATATATATATATATATATATATATATATATATAATGTATATAAACATTTTTACTATCACAGCCGGCAATGGTAGATGGATTAAACTCTTTCCATGTGATAGGGTGTTTGAATTTATCTAATCTATATATGTGTTTACATCCACTTCATTTATAGCATGGTTATGTACCATTTTTTCTGTCTCTAATATTTTGAACTTTATATTGCTCCTTATAGTATAACATTTGTTTCAAGTTTTTACCTTTTTTGTAAATAAATAAAAATGTAGTCAGAAAATTATTCAATAATTCATGAAAGCTATTCAACATATACCAATGCTTCTTGATCAGATCTTGAATACAGTATGTAATGGTGTTATAAATCATTTTATTCACGTTATGAGGTTATTTTTATTCATGTTTTTATAAAGGTCTTATCTGAACATATAGGACCATCTCCAGCTTCCCTTTGAGATACTATAAGGCCTTTCACTTCTTGTATTTATCCACATGATATTGTCTGTGTATAAAATCATGCTATAAGTTGTTTCATAAAATTGTTAGTATTTAATCTATTCACCCTTACCATCTGATTGTTAGCTATATTTTTAAACATAAAACTAGGGTGCATACTTTTCCATTAAAAATGCATATTTCTTTTGACTTGTTTCTTAAATATTAACGTATCTAATTTGTTATCTACTACTCTATTTATAACTTTATCTTAAAATCCAGTGTTAGTCCTAGAAGTTGTTACTTTAAAGCATTGAAAATTAACTGTATTTGTTAAATAATCTACTAAGTCATCTAATTGATCCATAGTTCCTTTCTATAACATTAATACATCATCAACAAATCTTTTATAAAATAAAACATTGTGTGAATATGTCATAAGAGTTTGTGATAAATTTATCTTCTCACATACACATAACCAAGTTGGTAAATGTTTTAGCTATCAGAGTGCCTTTGTAGACAAGGGCAACCTTGAAAGTTAAGCACATTGTTCATAAAAGCAATTGGCAAGATTCAATAAAGACTACATGGTAACTTGTATTACATAAGCAACTCTACACCGTGTGTAGAACCACATAGAACTGCGCAAATAAGATAAAGCTGTTGCATGCTAACTACAAAATATACAGCTGAATTATATTTTAATCAGCCAATCCAAGATGGAGAAGCTATTCAACAAGCTATAAAGCAACAATGTAAACTCACTCTGTGAATTCCAAAGCCTATTGGAATACAGCCATGGAAAGGAGTCTACACAGAAACAATGTTAGGGGCTGCTGTTGGTTTAATTCGTGTGTATGTGCAACAGGCTGAAGTCTATCATACCCAGATTAACTCACTACAATCTACATGACATGGAAATTGTAGAGCACTACAGGGTGGATAGAGACACACTAGAGGAACTCTGCAGACTCTGTTGTCCTCAACTCAAAGCCAGGGCCCATCCCAGTAGAGACAATGTGTGTAGCACTTAGAATTTTAGCTACAGGTACCTTACAGAGACTAACAGAGGACATGCTGGGGGTATCACAGGCATCGGCATTCAGGATCTTTCATCAGTTCCTGAATGCTATGCTCCAACATGCCAGTGACCACATATATTTACCCCATACTCCTGAGGACAGGGCCATAATTATGCAGGAGTTCTACCCTGTAGCACACTACCCTGAAGGACTGGGTGCCATAGATTGCACATATGTAGAAATTAAGGAAAACAGGGAAGTCTCTACATAAACATAAAGGGCTTCCACTCTATTAACTGCCAAGTCATGTGTAATACCAAGAGAATCATCTTGAACATGTGTGCTTGCAACCCAGGCAGTTACCACAAATCACATATCTGGCACACCTCACAACTGTATCAGATGTTCACTGGGGGGATATCCCATAGGGTAATTTACTGGAGGATGCAGGTTATGCACTGGAACTGTGGCTGATGATGCCCATCAGAAATGCACACAAACCTGCTGAAGAATGCCATAATGAAGGACACACTCATACCAGAAATATCTTAGAGCATATGTTTGGCATGCTGAAGTTGTGGTTCTGGTGCCTAGATACAACTGGGGGAGTCCTGCAGTACAATCCATGTACATGTACTGAAATATTCACTGTATGTGCTATGATACACATCATCCTGAGAATACAGCTTCAGTGGGATCAACAAAGGGAAGGGGCACACATCCTTCCACCAATGGCAAAGTCACCACAGCCAAATGCAGGTGAGGAGTCAGAAGAGGAATCAGCAGCTGCTGTGGGTGTAGGCAGATGTAGTCATGCTCAATATGCCCTTGCATTGGCTAAGAGACAATGCATAGCACACTCACCCATCATCACCACCTAAGGGGCTAAATCCTTCCTCTTACACACATATAGTAACATTGATGCCAGCCAATGCTTGAAACTTCTACCTACACATGTAATGGATGTGCACTACTAGTATCAGACAGAGTCACACCTGAACTAAACTGTTGCAAATACAAGATTTCAAGGTAACTGTTGAACCTGGACCTGGAGTGTATTGTGTAATAATATGAATGACTGGCATGTCCTTGCATGTTGTTACTTGGTAGTGTAAACATGGTAGTGTAAGCAAGTAAAAGGTGGGTGATTCGTACAGAAATGACCTTAACATGTGACAGCAGAGACTTATTTTACTTATATGTGTCGATTATTAAGTAGTAGGCTTCAGGCATGAAAGATTCACACAGTCATAACTCTCAAAAGTACTGATGGTCACCACATGCCCTCAGTTTAGCACCATAGGTTTGTACTGGAAAATCATTAAATAGAGAAGTTAGAAAGTAATGAGACACATCTCAGTTTCAGACTTCACAACCCTCACAAGATAATTAACAATACTAATGCAAAAAAGGATGATGCTATCAACTGTCTAACTTTCTAAGACCAATATAAGTCAAAAGTACCATAACCAGTTCAGCATCACAAATGCAGATATACTAAGCACCAAGTCAGCTATGCACTCTGAGCATCAGACACAAAGCGTATGTTTCCCTGAATCCAAAAGACAGAAAACAAGGATATGGCACAGATTCCTACTACTTCTGATATCTCATTACCAAAATCAGCAAAACCAACATTGAATGCTTTTCTGAAATCAGCTTGTCTGTGTTTCATTTGCAAAGTTTTCACACTTCTTCCTTAATTTTTACTTTTTACAGTGACTGAATAAATACCATTCTTTATTAAAATTTTTTTGCTTATATTTTTTCTATTGTGACAATGTAGTTTATATCAATGAACTGTAAAATAGAAAAGCGTTATTTCAACCTTCTTTTGACAACAGATATAAGCATAGGACTGGCATACACATGTTCTTGGGTTCTAATACAGGACATTCCAAAGATTTTTACTGTTGTTCCATTTCCCATTATATTGACTCTCACTTATAGCACTTTAGATAGTGGAGCTGGTATGAATTATATGTATAAGAGATAAGACACCCTTAGTGTATTTTCAGATGTATGACTGAGGGTATACTGTCTACTATATTTCTGTAAGTATAATTCTGCTATCTGGACTTGGATGGCCTTCACAATTAAATAAGACACATACACAACTGGATCTATATACAAGAACCTTGTCAGGTCTCACACATACACGTGTAACACCTCAAATAGTCAGCTAATGATTCCTGACTATGTCTGAGCAGCACTTCTTCTGTGGTAAAGATGGAAAATCAGGGGCTATGGAAGAAAATGTTTTGTCCCTTATGCCTAGGGTTCAATTCCACACTTTAAAATTAAAATGTATCACTGTATAAAGCCAAAAACAAATGTTTCAGGTCATGACATTTATGCCCCAGTGTATGTCTGCAAACTTAACTCACCTAACAGTTGCCTTCCAATTTTAAATACATATTTCCAAGCTACATCCCCAGACACCCCTCAAGCTAAGGTCAAGTGTCAGATTAACCTTCATATTTTAAAAATTTATCTCATCCCTGCTTGACACTGCTGCTCTCCACTTAACATCATGCAAATATGACTAACATCATTGCTCAGGTCTGAGCACTACCAGTAAATGCGATAACTGTAATTGGTGGGAAAACATAATTTTCCATTGGTCTAGATTGGGTGTTAGACATGGCTGGAATTAGGGGGGAAGCTTCCCAGTTTAGGGCACAGAGCTGGGGTGTCCAGGAGACCTGGATATTTACTGAACTTCTGGTAAAGTGCCACAGCCAAAGGCTTCTGCAGGAGGACTATTCTGCCACCCTGTACAAGTCTGAGGCATAGAGTAGTTTGTCTCAGGTCATATCCAGTGCTACAGGTATCCCATGCACTGGAGAACAGTGTAGGCATCATTTTAATGACCTACACAGGTGCAAATGTGATACCCTCAACTATTGGTTGACTGAATTTGAGACTGTGGACATCAAACAGCCATGTAAGTATGACAATAGCAGAGTATTTTTAATACTGGAAAAGCTAAATATAGGCAAGACTGGTATGCATAATGCTCTTCTGTTCTTTGCTGTTCTTTCCCCAGCTAATGCTGACACAGAGTTCAATTTTATATGCTCGTGCTGCTCGAATGGACAGACTGAGGGAAGCAAGTGGTATGTATGTAGCACAAGAAAAGCATTATTGTAGCTTTAAAAGTTAAAGATAGTTTTTTGTTGTATATACAGTTGTAGCAAATTGAACATGCCTATCCTAACTTTAAAGGCATGTATGCATGTATAACTTCAGGAGTCAAATATAAGACTGTAGTCAGAGATTTTGGGTTCGAATATCACAAGTCACAACTATACAGTGCTGCGTTTCTTTAATAATATTTACATTAAATTAAACTCTTCACAAGTGGCATAAATGCCCTGCTGTTAACTGTAATCTGTATAATTGGAATTCATATATATGCAATATATGCACATTTCAAGGATTACTTTCAGCAATCTGTAGGTATAGTGTGCATTTGTTAGGACATATACTTAAATGTAATACTTCAGGTAAAATAGTTGCATAATTGTGTTAATGCATTGCATGTCACATATGATGGTACTAATTTTATCTCTTTTCTTTCTCACCCAACCCTTATCTCTCATTTTTATGTCCTATTATGTGTTATCAGAATGTCTCCATGTCATCCATGTGTACCAAATCACTAAATGCTCCACAGCACAGTGAGGTAGGCCAGCCCCAGTGGAACAGCCTGCCCCTGCTGCACTGGTTCCAGCATCTATGCTTAGCATGTCTGGGATTAAACCTGGCAGCACTGCCTCTGCTGCCCCTGTACTACTTGTACCATCAGGTAGTACTACCTTGGCAGCTGGTGCAGTGGTAACCTCCAGAAACAGTATTAGAGGTGTGAATTTAATCACTTGCCTGGAGATGCAGGGGCTGCTGTATAGGGCTGTGCACTGCACCGCTGGTGTACAGCTATGCTGGCTGCAGAGGCTGCTCTCCCTCATGGTATTTAGGAGGAGAGGATATCAAGCACTCCAGCTGCCAGCAGAGTAAGGGGACAGTGATGACAGTCCAGTGGGTGAGTACTCAATTCTCACTGTCTTCATGTTTTACAGGCATGAGCGTGTATTGTCCCCTCCATCATCCCAATCATGGTTTCCCCTAACCTTTTGTGTCTCTCACCATCCCCGTGTCTTGTCTTGTTTGTTTGCATTTACTTCCTCACCTACCTAACTTACCTGACCCAGAAATACATACATCCCTTGCCCAGCATTCCTCTCTTACTGAATTAAAATAAATGGGCACCTGTCCCACAAAAAAGTACCATACATAGCTCTCCACTTCACACAAGTGTCATCTTGACACACTTGATTCAATCCAATTGGTTATACAACATAATTAAGTTGTTGTCATCCCTCTCTTTGGAGGTGACAGTCCAAATTCAGCTAACATTATGCACATATTATCAGTTTTTTACTGCTGAAGAAAAGAATAGCTGTGGTTCTTTCCTACTTCCCTCTTGCAGATTCCTGTATTGCTTTCTATTTGTTCTTCTGCCTGCTTGCTCTCTATTTTACCAGTTTCTTATCTACCTCATTTTAACACCTATAATCTGGTCAAAAAATAAAATCACACACAGCACACATAATTACCAAAAATAAGTATTTTCACTTTCAAATTCACTTTTTTGGTCTCTATGTTTGCACAGAGTTTGGCATTGCACACCAATACCAAGCGACAGTGAGTGGCGGTAGAATGCTGTGGTTACCTGAGTGCAAAGCCACTTAACCTTGCCACACTATTCCAACACACAGCAACACATTTACTATAAAGAATTAATGTCATTGCATTATCACTGTTTATTTAAAAGTATTAAACCCACCTGGATTCAAACCCAGTATCATCTGGGCTCAAAAATAAATGTGTTAATGCATTTACACCTGCTGCCATAGATTCAGCTAAGCAGCAAGTGTGTTTCAGAGACTCAGTACTAACTCTCAGACTTTTAGCAATGCAGCTCATGTTAGTACACTGCTTAGCTATGCACTGATAGGGAAAGTAATGGCCAACCATCATGCAAACCCGTTGCTCACTGCTGTGCTATGCAAAGTCACTATTAGCATGTATTAGTGCTATTTACTGTACATTTACTCTTTATGCCATGAAGCTACATGTGGAAACATAACAAACTGAAGGCCCTATCTAACAATATGTCTTTTATTTACAATGCAGCCATATGTTGCCGCCCCCTATGCACGGCAACCCTGGTGTCTCAGTACTTATTCACACATGTATCAACTACACTACATAAATTAATATCAAATGTGTGATATGAAATGCACATCAATCTGGTAACATGCAGGACTAGAACTATCTTCACACCTGAACATGCCTACACATCCATCAACTGACCATGGGGAACTATCGACAGATAAGCCTAACCAGCCTTATCTGCAAAGCTATGGAAATAATCATCATGGACCACATCCACAGGGACATAGTGACCTTCAACACTCTATACCCAACCCATTTTGATTTTGTCAAGGGTAGATCTTGCATATTAAACCTGGTGAACTTCTTTGATAATGTCCCCAAAGCCCTGGATGATGGAAAGCAGGACATACTGCCTATGTTTATTTAACCAAGGCCTTTGCCACAATTGTCCAGTCAGGTATCATGGAGAAAATCTCCTATCTGGAGATTAACTCATACATTACTAGATGGGTAGCCAAATGGCTCATTAACAGAATGCATAATGTCAAAGTTGGGGAGTCCACCTCCACCAGTAGACCAGTTACTAGTGGAGTACTACAAGGATCTTTGCTGGGTCCACTACTGTTTGGAAACTATTTCTCTGAAGTCCAGGCAAAGATAGATGACATGTGGCTTACCAAGTCTGCAGATGACTGTTAGCTGGGCACAATCATATAGAGCCCACAATGATGTTAACATATTACAGAAAGGGTGGATACAAACAAGTGATTGCTGCCAAACTCATGGACTGAAGCTTAATGCAAAAAATGCCTCATTGCCGCCTTTGGCATAGAAGTACCCCTGCTAATTATGATATGCATAGCACCCCTCTAAGCTCAGACTTAGTGGTGCAAGACATGGGAATATAGGTTGATAGCAATATAAATTTTGATCACTATGTGTCCATAGTTGTAAGACACACATTCTACATTGCACACCTCATAAATAAAGGCATGGGATACAAGACCAGGGAAGTAATATCTCTGCTGTACTTGACCCTTATCAGGCCATTAATTGAGTACAATGCTCTTTTCTGTATGTACCTCACCAGACACATGCAGCAACTGGAGAAACCACAGACATTTTTGACCCAGAGAATCCAGAGACTCCAAAATGTGACATAAATGGAAAGACTGAGCCCTGTCAGTGTACTCAGTATTATACAGGCTGCTGAGAAGGCCCCCTTTGCCTGGCCTACAGAGCAGTCTCAGACCCTGCCCTACTGAAAATGCTGGACATCAGCAAATCAAATGGGAGAAAAATAACTTGCTCCAGGGATCCAAACCTAGTGTGTGACATAAACAGAACATGCTGGAGAGACAGATATATCTCCCAGTGATTGTCACTCCTCTGGAATAGGCTCCCACTACATGTGAAACAGTGGTCCTCAATGACCCTATTCGAGCACAACCTTGACAACCAGATCGTCACTCCTCTGGAATAGGCTCCCACTGCATGTGCAACAGTGGTCCTCAATGACCCTAATTCGAGCACAACCTTGACAACTGGATGGGTGATCACAAGTTTACCATAGGGTGGCAGCTATCTCACTCATGGAGAGGAGCAGTTGATGCTGATCACAAAATTGCTCTGCTAACAATGAACATTTAACTATGCTCAGTAAGGGTAGTTGAGTGTTTACATGGCTAGGCATGTAAAGACCCTAGACCCATTAGCCTAGTAAACTCCTATGCACCTATTAAGCTATGAACCTATGCAGCCTCCCAACATCTTCTCTCCTACATCCAGTGCTGATGTCATCCACAATAATTTGGCCTGCCTTCTTGTAAACATCAGACTTGTACCATGGCACTTATTTATTATTATTTATTTATTTCAGTTTGATTGCCGGGGTGGTCCACTGGGCTTGGGGGCCCGTTTTCAGTGGAGGCCCGGGGAGAAAAGCTCCAACAGGAAACAACAGCTTAATTACATGAAAATTCAAAGACAGTTTGCATTACAAATAACAGGTTGCTACAAAAAGAATAAACACTAACAATTTCTATTTTGTTCACGAGGAAAAAAAAACAGGCTTATAGCATAAAATCAAGATTTTACTATTTAGTTACCTATGCTAAGTATATTTAAAAGAGGTTAGGAAGGTAAAGAGGTTAGCCTGGAGAGAAGGGGGAAGATAGCTTGGGAAGTATGGGCTGAAGAGTGCAGTTTCATTTCCTGTGTAGATAGAGGTAGGAATGAAGTTGGGTTTTGAAGTTATTAAGGTTGTACTTGTGTAAAGTACTGAGCTTTGCAGTCTATGTACTTAGGCAGAAGTTCTGTCCTCAATGCAATCAACTATGGGTGTGTGTGTGTGTGTGTGTGTGTGTGTGTGTGTGTGTGTGTGTGTGTGTGTGTGTGTGTGTGTGTGTGTCTATCTACCCAGAAGAGCATAAGTGTGTATCCTACAGTTACCACTCCAATCAATGAATTGACAGTATTTTGACACTTGCACATGCCTACACATCCATTTTATGCAGTCCTCCCATCTTCTCTCCTACATTCACTGTTGAGGTCATCCACTATAAGTTGTCCTTGCAGCTTGCAAATGTAAGACTTGTGCCGTGGAACTTGCATGGAGTTATGAGCTCTGTAGTCTGTGTACTTAGACAGGGATTCTGTTCTTACTGTAGTCAACTAGGGTGTGTGTGTGTGTGTGTGTGTGTGTGTGTGTGTGTGTGTGTGTGTGTGTGTGTGTGTGTGTGTGTGCACTTGCCTGATATTACAGAGACCTTTTTATACCTGCATGTGGGACACTGTTATTACCATATTCTCCTCACCAAAAACTGCTGATGTCATTAGCTATAAAGTGTTGTCTGAGACAGTCCAAGTCAGACTTGAGCTGTGGCACTTAACTTAAATGCAGAGTTCTGTAGTCGGTGTACTTAGATAGTTAGTGGTTCTGTTCTCACCTCAGTCAACTGGTGTGTGTGTGTGTGTGTGTGTGTGTGTGTGCACTTGCTTAACATTACAGAAAGGTTTTACACCACCATGTGGGACACTGCTATTACCATATTCTCCTCACAGACACTGTTGATATCATCAGCTATATCTGATTTGTGGATGTGCATTATTCCCATCAGGCCAGAGTCAGAGACTGGCCTTGAGGCCAGGCAGAAGTCACCTCATCCTATACAATCCATATTACAGTAACATGGCTTTAAGTCTATCCACATACATCATGGCATGGTTTGTAGACCCTTTATTTTCTCGGTGAGAAACCACTATAGTCTCTCCAGCTGCTGCATGTGTGTGGTGAAGTACATGCAAAAGAGAGGATTACACTTGACTAATGTTCTGATGAGGTTCAAGTACAGTGCTGTAATATAATCCTCAGATCTGAATAAGATTTCATGACTTATGATGTGTACAAGATAGGCTTTCAATACTAGTGTGGACACTTGGTGGTTGAACTTCAGATTGCTATCTACATGTGTTCCCAGAGCTTGTATCACTGGGTTTCAGCATCGCGGGGGTGTTGTCAGTGCTGTAATTAGCAGGGAATTCCACTTTGTAGAAGGACAAAATAAAGACACATTTTTGAATTTATCTGTAGACCATGTGGCTTTGTCACCAATCGTTTCTCTGTGTTAACCCCTCCTGTAATATGTTATCATCATATGTGGACTCAATAACTGCAGCCAGTAAGTAAGAATCAGCAAACATTGTAAGCAAAAAGCCATATACTTTAGCCTGGACTGTCAAGAAAAAGGGCCAAGCACAGATCCCTGGGGTACACCAATGGTGATAGTTATACTGGTACAGGTTGAGTCACCAATTTTCACAGTATAAGTATATGTCAGTGAGCCAACTGGTTTTGCATCTACTGACGTAAGGGTTAATCCCCAGCTGTGTAAGTTTCTCAGTGAGACATGGGAGAATGTGCCTAAATCCTAGGCCAGATCAGGATAGTCAGTATGAACTGTCTTACCTTCATCCAGGCCTATCTCACAAAATCAATGGGCTGTGACAACATCACAGATCACCTATCACATGACTCAGTACATACACCTTCCTGACATGGTTGAATACACACTTCAACACATCCTCCAAACAGACTATGTTCCTGTAGAAGGGTGTACATCAACATGGATCAATGTGAGTTGGGGGTGACAGCACAAGATGCATGCATGTATACACACATCCTGATTATCCTAATCTGTGAGGTAGACTAACATGTCACCACAGACCTTTTACTAAATGGCCACTAGTAATATCCCAGCTGTGTGCAACAGACCTGTGTGAGTTGTTAATGCTACATAATGTCTGTTACATCTGTTAGATGTTCTCAAAGAGGTCATTGAGGGCATATATGATGACAACACTATCATCCTTTTGAACTTGATAAGCCCAAGACATTTGACACAAATCCACACTGAAGTATTCACTCAACACCATCAGATGTGGCCATGACCACCTATATTAACAAGTGGGGAGACCACTGTATCACATACATGTCATTGAAATTTGTTGAAATATGTTAAGTGAACTATATCTCAGGTCCAGTGATCAGGTCCGTACATCAGAGTTGTCTGCTAGGCCCTTTCCTGTCCATTATGTAAGTCACAGACATCACAAATGACATATACATCTTGTGTCCAAACAGCTGTCTGAAGGACTACAGATTTTGGGCAATCATTGACTCCAACTGTGATATTAATGAAATACAGACAGCATCAACACACACCGAAGATTGCTCCCACAGCCATGACAACACCTGCAATGACACAAAAAGATGACGGGGTTGTTACATGAGGAAAACAAACACACAATCCAAGTATAATATAGACATCACAGCCTATAAGCAGACCAATAGGTATGTGACCTGTGTCCTGGGGTAGATAGCATGTGGAACATGCACTAGCATGTGGCCTCAGCATTGACAAATCCCTTGTACATAATACAACTATTGAGTATGTGAAGGACATCCACATCATAGGCCATAATACCTCTATAGTTCACAGCCTTCATCACACCAATAACTGAGTACAATGCACCCTTCTTCACATACCTCACTGCACATCTTCCAGTGATGTGTAACTGAAGTGTACTACCTTTGCCACAGTAAGCTGTCTCACATCTTATTGGCCATACCTAGGTATTCTTTTTGTGGGATAATATATTACTGTCTGATGGTGCAGAAGCCCTATCAAGCTGTTACACCAGATGCATGTGCCATTTGCCACCTGTTCTGGTGATGCATATAATACGTACATAACTGTCTGACAATATTAATGGCATGGGTAACATTTGTGACAGTGTGGATTGTGATATATATATATATATATATATATATATATATATATATATATATATATATATATATATGGGTCCCCTGCAGAATTTCGAAGCTTAAAACTTTGAAATTCATATGCTCAAAGACCATATGATCGAAGTTTTAAAACTTCGAAATCCTGAACGGAGATCAACATACAGTGCGGAATGGGAGATTTCCCTTTTCCTCGCTGTAGTGCGATCTTGAAGTTGGTATATTTAAGTAGTGGGGGGTGTGGGGGGGTGCAGGTGAGCTTGCCCCCCTGCAAAAACACATTTTGTGATGTGTTGACTGCTTTTAATTTCACGATTCCAAGATCTTGAGATTCTGAACTTGATATTCTGAAACTCGAGAGTTTGGTATTTAGAAATTAAGAAGTAGACCCATATATATATAGATATATACACATATATATATATATATATATATATATATATATATATATACATATATATATATATATATATATATATATATATATATATATATATATATATATATATATATCTATATATATATATATATATATATATATATACCATGCACACCAGTCAACTAGCCTGTATAAATCATAATGTCACATACAGGTATAGCAGCCTCAAGTGGATGTTACAGTGTCAGGACAGTGTGTGTGATTACCCTCATAGAGTACAGATGTGTCATAATAGTTGAACAAGTGTGTTTGTGCAGAATCCTCTTTGATCACTCTAAATCATGTATAATATGTCAGATGCATGGGACTTCTGGTGCTCTTATTCTGATATTGTACATGATTGTGCTTGCTTCTTTTAATGTTGTCCTTGATTCTTTACCTGTGTTCCACTTGCTGGAACCCTCTGCCGAGATTACATTCATATTCAGGGAAATCAGTTTGCACAGCTTCACAAAATGCACCTTACCCCAATTGTATATAACATCCCTGATAGATGTTCTCTGAATTGTCCACGCAAGGATACTTATCTCACACAGACATCTTCCCCATTGTTATGTCACCTTGTATGACAGTCATATAACACACATTTTCACTGTGCAGTACCTACTGTACCACATTGATATGTGATTGGTGTTGCTAATACAGTGTCTTCCATTGATATGTCCTCATCTACTGTACATTAGGTTGTTTCACCTGTCCTCTTTCCCTGTGCTCATTCCTACAATTCATCTATATGTCCCTAATGAATACATACAATTCCCCTGAGTATTTATTTTACATGGCAGTCCATGTACCCTTACAGATCATTTACACAACATCGTAACAGAATGCCAGGAATGGGATTTCACAATTCTCTGAACTGTATACACTGTCTGGTACTGACTTTGGACCATATACATATCATACCTCTCAATTGTCCAGATTTTCACAGTATGTCCAGACTTTTGCCCTGTATCTCTTGGTCTGTTCCTTATAAAATTTGTGGTTTTCTGCCATATCACTGGGATGATCTCAGGACTGATGTCATTAAATAATTATATACATTTGAATTTCAGACTTCAAATCCTTCAGAAAATGCATGTTAGCACAAACCTCTTGCTATTCTAGCGCATTTCTACTGGGCAAATATGTATAATATGTCCCTATTTTGGGGTCATTGTCTCTCATTATGTTGGTCTTTGTCCAGATTTCTTGAACTAAGAGACTGACAGCTATGAGAACCTATATACTAAGCCCTGGTGATCATTGTGGCATTCCTTGGAAACACAGTAACTGACTGTGCTCTGCTATAAACAGGATTGCTATCCATGTTGCTTTACATGGTTTTTTGCCTGGCAAAACTATAGCCAGCCATGAAACCATGTTTATTTACATTTATACAGGGTATGCATGGCATGAATATGTAATTAGCACTCCTGCTCACCACGTATCACCAATGCACACATGTAATCTCCGTGTAGGCTTTGCAGTTTACTGAATGCTAGTGAATATCTAAACAGATTATAAATATTATTCATACAAACATTACCCTTATTGGGTTTGACAGTCAAAATATTCCTATTAATTTCTATACATAATTATTTGAAATAACAATGAATAAGGAATTAACATCCAATATCCAATCCCTAGAATCTTGATCATCTACAGTATAAGTGCTGCAAGAAGTCATTACTATCTTTTATAAAACTAGATATTAATAATAACAATCCTTTTAAATGTTCTATATCCCCACCACATATATTATATTTAATATATTGTAAAATTGCAAACTTAAAACAATGTGGACTATCTAGTGATTTATTCAGTTATTTTTATGTGCCTCATCCTGTAGTTATCATGTGATATGGGTTGCCTAAAATACATAAAGATTTATTACATCCACCTATGAGGCCTATTGTTTCAACACGTGGATGGCTTACTGAATCCATTTCTAGCTATTTGGAAGAAAGTTTTAAAAGAATGTTGTTATTAATACCTAGTTTTATAAAAGATAATGACTTCTTGCAACAATTATACTAAAGGTATAAAGATAATCAGGATTCTAGTGGTCACTTCATGGTGATTTTGCATGTTAATTGCTTATTCACGTTTATTCCAAAAAATTATGGCACAGAAGCTATAAGGACGTTTTTGGTTGTTAAAACCAATAAGAATAATGTTTTTAATAATAATATTTGTAGTCTAATAGATATTATTCTTTTGAACAATGTATTTACATTTCAAGGCTGCTTTTTTCTGCAAAGGCAAAGCTATACAACCGACAGGCACTCTGATAGCTAACACGTATGCTAACTTGGTTATGTGTATGCGGGAAGACATATTTTTTACAAACTCTATCACATATTCATACAATGTTTTATTTTGTAAGAAATTTGTTGATGATACATCTATGTTATAGAAAGGAACTATGAATGAATTAGATGCCTTTTGTAGATTATTCAACTAATACAGTTGACTTTCTGGGCTTTAAAACAACAGCTTCTAGGACTAGCAATAGATTTTTAGATATAGATATAGAGTAGCAGATGGTAAATTAGAGATGTCAATATTTAAGAAACAAGTAGAAAATATGCTTATCCAACACAAAAGTATGCACCTTAGATTTATGTTTAAAATATAGCTAAAAGTCAAGTGGTAAGAGTGAATAGATTATATACCAACAATGATATGTTTATAAAACAACTTATAGAGATGGATCATGGTTTTTTACCTAGACAACATCATGTGCATGAAATACAAGAAGTGAAGAGATATAAAGTATTGCAAAGGGAAGGTGGAAATCCTCCTTTATTTTTGAACAGGACCTTGAGAAAAACAAATAGAAAGAATATTATAACGTATGCTCTGACTTATAGCACCATGGTATATCGTATTCGCGATACAATCAAGAAGCATTGGTATATGTTGAATGGTCTTCCTAAATTATTGAATACTATTCTTACTAAACCTGTATTTAATACAAAAAAGGTAACAACTTGAAACAAACGCTATGCTATAAGGTACAATATAATGTCCAGAAGATTAGGGACATTCAGTGAAAGGTATGTAGTTGATGTAAACACATTTATAGAAGTTCAAACACCCCATCACAGGGAAATATTTGATTCTATCTACCTTTGCTGTCTGTGATAGTGAGAATGTTTTATTTATATATATATATATATTGGAAAAACAAATAGGAAACGTCATATATCTGATGTTAGAATATGCAATGAGACCAATGTATTATGTAAGCATATAAAAAGGGAGGGTGAGTTACATTGTTTTAAGTTTGCAGTTTTGCAATATATTAAATATAATATATGTGGTAGGGATTTAATCAACAAGATGGAGAATATAGAACATAAATGCATTTGTAACTTTAAAGCTGATATAGCTCCTGGATTAAATGAAACTGTTTCAATTAAGCCTGTATTCAAATGTATGCATCTCAGATAAGTTTTTAAAATTGTTTTTTATAGGTGATTAATTGTGTGATTGTAATTATCTTTACAAATGTGCTGTCTCTCATTTTGGTCTTACTGCCTGAGATAGCACAGTTTTGCATGAAAGCTTTTTTCAAGCACGTTTTAATAAATCAAACCAGAGTTGTTATAGCCAGTGGTGTGTTGTTTTTTTACTTTTGATTGCTTTCCCTGTTTGAGCTACCATTGCTTTGTGTTTTTGTCAGGTATTAGTATAGGTTTGTCATTGTTGCCTTTGTTAAAAATTAGAGCTTTGACAATTAATTGTTTATACATTTTTGTAAACATTTTTATATTAAACAGTCATATTTTGCAACTGATACTTAAATAGATTTCTTGGTAAATAGATTGCTAGTTTTGAAAACAATTCTTTGTTAAGATGAAAGTGCTCAACTACTAATAAATTAGTGTTTCCTGATTTTGGCATTTTGGATGTTTTAATTTGTTATAATGATTTGCATGTTTTTTGTTTCTGGTAGTCATTCTGAATTAGAATGATTAGTGCAGCTGACAAAAACATATTCAGCATCTTAAATGCCTTTAGCCACTATGAATTTACCCTTTCACATAATATTTCATTTTGTTCTTCATATATGCAGGGGATAGCAGTATTCATTTATTTAATGGTAGAAGCTGCACATAGAACACAAAAGAGACATTCTACACTATATTAAATACTAATGTACACAAAATCAACATGTATTGTGCCAGTTTGTAGCCTGGATCAAATTGAATGAATCATTGGGTGTACATTTTTGTTCTGATGCATGACTGGGTCTAATACATTTGTAAATCAAAGTTTCTGTTCTTTGTATTTCTTTATTTTATTATTCCATATTGACAAATGTATATCTATTTTCTGAATGCCCTATACTTATTATGATGGTGTCTATAACATTTATAGGCAAGCAAATATATACTGAACCCTTACTGAACAACATTCCTGTGATCAATGCTATATAGTCAGGCAATGTGGTACAGAGAATTAAGACTAGGAACTACTAATAAGCTTCATCCTGTAGTTCTGGTTTTGATTCATTTAGCTTCCAATTGCCTAATGTGCGACTCTGAGGAATTTTTTAACCTTGCAATGCTGAGTTATTATTACAAAGAAGCATATTCTTAGACATTTTTCCTGGTCAACAAACAAATAAAATAAAATAAATGAATGAAAAATAAATAAATAAACAAATACATGTAGCCTGCTATAACTTCTTGGGGACCAGTTTGAGGAATCCTAAAAGCTCACTGGTCAAGGATGAGGTATTGGTTGTAATATACCCGGTCCTTCTATTTAAGATGCTGGTGGCCTTAACAATATTCAGTGTGCTGGTATGTTAATCATGCTCTCTGGTTTCCTGTGACTATTGTACAGCTTAGCTGACAAAGTCTGCAGCATCCAAGCTTGCATCTGTCTCCCTTGTGGAACATCATAGTATACTGAATGGTATATGAAATAAAAAGCAACTTGTAGTGAAGACTGCCGAATATTTTTTTCTTTCCTTGAGAAATGGTGTAAATGTAACCACAGGGTAAGGTATATGAGAAATGGATGCTAGGGGTTTTGAAATTCAGTTTATTCTGGCTTACATTTAAATATCTGGACCATCCAAGTCACAGATGCTCAAGCATAAGAGCTTGAGGTAATAGTTGTTAGCATTTCTTTGTTCATTTCACATTTGATTGAGATTGTAATATACAAAACTTTATTCAATAATACTCGTAGCACCTCAACTACAAAGTCTTCTAGAAAGTGTAGACATCACAACCTACACTACAATGTGACCAATTAGACATAAAACAAGCAAAAAAAAAAAAGAATCATTTCATGACAAATTTCCATTCTAGTCCTTGGTTAAGTCAGGTTTTAAAGTGCCAAATGTATGTTAAAATATGCATTACTTCTTTCTGTCTTAGTAAAAAAATAAATCAAACATTTTCTTTTCATCACAAAAAAAAATCTGTTCTATGAGACTGTGATATTCACTTGTGATTGAGATGTGGATAGTGCAGGGCCATTGCACCTCAGAGAAAGAGCGTGGCAATTGTTACATTGCTTGTCCCAGTTTCATCTTTCTTTCAGCTGCAATGAACTCAAGAGTGAGGAAAAATAAAGTAAAGGATATAGGATTTCAAAGATTCATAGATGTGTCAAGGCCAGTGAGTTTCATGACCATTCTTGTCTTTGACAGTATCATCCATAAGGCAGCACCTCCTTTTTCCAACAGGGTTGTACCAGTCAATCCTGGAGTTATTTAGTGAATATCCATCTAGTCATCTAGCTTATGTTTAAAGGAAGACAGTGAGTCACACTACATAACATGCAGGGGAAGTTTAGTCCAGAGGTTCAGGAGGTGCTGGGTTATAAGATTATCCTTCCATCAGTTTTAATTATGTATTGGTGAAGATTTTGATACCTGGTTCTAGTATTGATAGAGATATTGGAAAGAAAGAGGAACTTGATTGTAAATGACAATCCGGTGTCTAATGGTGTAGTAAGCAAGAGAGAGTAATATCTCTTCAAAAGTCTATAAGACATTAATAAAGGTATAGGGATAAAGCGTCCAGCCTCTCTTGGTAGATCAGGGACTTTAGGCCTGTGACCTTTTTGGCTAGGAACCTTTGGAGTCTTTCTAAATATTTAATATGCTTAGTGAAATACATCCCAAAGGGGGTATTATACTTGATAATTGAGTTATTATTTCTTCAAACCTTGATGAATTTCATTTGGCAATTATCTGGACTAAATAAAAAGATTTCCTGAGAATCATTGTTAATTTATTGTCAAAAGAGTGAGAACAATCAACTCAGGTGCATAAGGTCCTAACTCCATTTTTGTTTTGTAAAGCTATATAGTCTAGACAGTATGATGAAAGGAGGTGAAGTCCCCACAATGAAGAATCAACGGCCCCTCTAAAAATACTTTTTATTTGTGCTACATTTGCTGACAACACAATAAACACAGGTCCATGCATTAAGACAATGGGAACACCTGAGGTATCATTTATGGGTTCTTGCAACTGAGTTATTACCCTGTGAGCTGAGATGAGTTAAAGATACATAGTGGATCGATTTGTTTCTGACTGTCAGTGGAATATCTGATAAAACAAAAAATGTACAATATACTGGGTTTCTGCAAGTTGCAAATAAAGGAGCCCCATGGAACAAAAGGAATTAAGCACAATTAGAATGATAATGAGAAAAACAGTAATGGCAGCAAGTCTGAGAGATGTGAGAAGCAAGGAAGATAGCACAGCATGAGCTGTGAGGAAAGGCATGCTAATCAGACATGGCCTACATGCAATCAGTTGTCTAGACACTCTGGGAAGAGAAATCATTTTGTTAGACATTTTGCTGGGATGCATAAAAACATTTCCAGTCTGCTAATGTTGATGTTGTAGAACAAAGTAAAGAGCATTAGTTTTCTGACAGCACAGTAAAATAAATGGAACATTAAACACAGTGTAGGAGTGTCACAGAAGAGGAACCAATAAGATCATTTGTCAAAGTTATTGCAGATCAAGCAAGTTCAGAATAAATAACTGGAATGTTATATTTAAACTAGCCACTTGTACAGAATATAATGTTTTTTCAAACATTCAAATACTTTTGTATGCAAGCTGTTTACTTATTCATGTCAAACCATGGCTTTGGAAGTGGGTTTCTTGTGGAAGTAAGAGCAAGAAGTATAACATTTTGCCTCATATAGTTGGAATGAAACCCCAAATATATTGCACCATTTGACACGCAAGAGACTTGGAATTAAAGGGACTTGTTTTAACAATGCACACATGTTATATAAAAATGCATTGTCTGTGTAGGAAATGAAGTAAATTTTGAATATAATGATTTATTTATTTATTGCTTTGGGTTGTTTTCCAACAGAACACCATAGTTAGATAAATCCCACAGCTGTAGTACAAGCCTTGATGAAAAAAAACATAGCTTTAAGCCACAGAACTGAAAATGAATTGAACAGAATCAAAATCATTTTTATTAGACAAGCAGAGTCCGCAGTTGGGTGAGTAGTATGATTGCAGTTATAAAACTAAATAA
Organism: Protopterus annectens; assembly: GCF_019279795.1. NCBI lineage: Eukaryota > Metazoa > Chordata > Ceratodontiformes > Protopteridae > Protopterus > Protopterus annectens. Next base: position 871,631,683 of record NC_056746.1, on the reverse strand, counting down.
AATTTGAATATGTGCAGAACTGTGAGATATTAGTAAAGGAAAATAATGAGCACTCTCTGCATTGCACAGTAGAAGAAGAGGTTTCAGCTATACCTAATGTTTTGTTAAAATTTTAAATTTTAGCAAAGTGAAAGATTTGTACCTTTAATATAGCTAATAGAGGATTCATATTTCTTAGATTTCTGTTTTGAATTTAATCAATGCCTGAAATGTTTAGAGTGATTGCACACATGATTGAAGGACTTAAATATTTATGAATATAATTGATAATTTACTATTATGGGATATGAACAAAGATGAGCATAAAACATTCTTATTTGCTTGTTAAACAGATTGAGATATCTTTACCTCAGGTTGACAGAACTAAATGTGAAACCATAGTAACAGACCTGAAATCCATGGGTCACATCCTGACTTCAGAGGACCTAAATCACCAGAGGGCAATCACTTATGAGATTTATTGGTGTAATACAGTATCTTTCAAAGTTTTTTGAAAATATGCCAGAATAAATTTGTCATTGAGGTAGATTTGGAAACAACATGCAGTGTTGTCTGGAGCCAAAAGCAAGAGATGTTTTGAAATGGTTACATGAAGAAGTTATTCAAATTACAAGTAGATGGCAGCCAAAATTAAACTGGTAGTGTGTTCTTACAGAAAGATAAACCAGTTGCATATAGATCAAGGGACTTAGAAATATTCAGAAAATGTAAATGCAGCTACAGTAAGAGTTACTATCTATAGTACACAGTCATAAAAAATTGAATGAAAATGAGTGTGGAAAATGTGCTGGCAGAAATAGATCATAAGCCATTACATAATGTATTTATAGAAGTCATTGAATAAGCTGTCATCAAAACTGCAACACACTTTGCTGTATTTATAGCAATATGATCTGAAAGTGAATTATATGTTTAAAAATAAATGTACATAAAAGATATATTAAACTCATTATATTTGTCAGAATAGAAGAAAGATCTGTTTAATGGTTATCTGGAAGTAACTGGGCCATGTCACAATTCACAATCACCCCTAAGTGATAAGAAGATTAAGGATTTTCAGAAATATACAGACTTTATCCAAAACTGCAGATGCTGAAAGAAATAAGCATGAGTAGGTGGTCAAAGAGAATACGTTTACAGTAAGGAAAGAAGTACAGCTTTATTATTTATTTATGTATGTATTATGTATTTATTTTTGTTGAAGAGGAAATGAAATGCATACAAGTACTGTTTAAAACAGATAAAATGACAGTGAGAAGTCAGTTAATGAAATATATTAACAGGAATGCATGAATAAATAAAGTAAAAAAATATACAGCTTCATTTTTGTTTAAAGAGGAAATTAAATAAATACAACTACTGTTGTTTATAGCGATAAAATGATAGTGACTAGTCAGTTAATAAAAGACATTGCCAAGAATGCATGAATAAGGAAGCACAAGAAAAGGAAGTGTAGATGTTTTACTTTGGTTGAAAACATCAATTACAACTGGTGAAAGATTCAGGAATGCACTCTAAGCAATGTGTGTCAAAGCAATAATACAAGAAAAGCTATGATAGTAATACGAGAAAATCTATGTTATACAGTGCCTGAAGGATTTTGAAGTAAACTTCTGTGTCAAGAATCAGTGTATTTGAGTTTTGTGAATCATATTCTGAGGTTGTGAAGTTATCAGACACTATAAGCACTGTGTATTAAATATGGGGTATGTCTCTTTAAAGTATCAACACCTTAGAGCCGCTCAGAGTAGTTATATGAGTCATGTGATCTGGATTCCTATCACTATTACACAGATTTTTAGCAAAACCTGATGAAATTGTCAGCATCTGACTTCATGTCCCTATGCTTTACTGAGCATCCCGATATGCTAATTTATCATCATGAAACTATAACTAATTATACCAAACAGGAAGAAGACATAAGCTGCAACAATTTATAGTAAGTAAACCACTTTATTTTTGAATGTTCTGGTTGGTATAGCATCTCACTGAAGGTATATTGATCAGATGTTGCTCCTTAAAGTTTAATGCAAGATTCCTATGCAGAATTAAGAAATTCAGTTGATGTTACTTTGAAGAGGAGAGTTCTATTGTTACTAGCATGTCATGTGAGAAACTATATATTGTGAACATTTTAACAATTTTCTTTAATTCATTATGTCAGACAGTGATGTCCAGTACTTCCTTTAACTGTTATTCCTGCCTAGCTCTTTGGTACAGAGGAATGAAACTCTGACTATAACCCAGACAATCAGGGTTTAATTAATGGCTCTGACAATGAAGGAACAAGTCAGGGAGGGGAAGTAGTGAAGGGTCATGACCTACTCACCTCTCCCAGGGGATGGAAGTGATTCACATGCACTCAACGGTACACAAGGTATTGCAATCTCCCTGATGTATACTAAAAGAGACCACCACTTGTGCTGCAAGGCTAGGGGCAGGTAATCTTGGAGATAATGCCTCACATGAGGGGGCATCCTTCGCAGATGGCCCATTGAACATGTTTTCCTAGCACCTAATTGGTGCATGCAGGTTAGAGTCTGGAAGAGATGCAAACCATTCTTGCCCAGTCAACCCCACTTTGGTGATGGGAACAATGGGATGATTTGCAGAGGGAGGGGGATGATGGTTGGCAAACAGTGGTGGCAAAGTGCTACAAAAAGTTTGCTATGCTGACCTCAGCACCCCTGACCAACTTAGTACTAGCATTTTTAGCACTTTGGATCAACCATCTAGTCTTTAAAGATTCTGTCTGCAGATGTCTGATATGATGGTATAGCTTTGCTAGTCAGCAAATAAGCCTTCACTGACGAAAGTAGATTTGTACAATCAAGTCAGAGTCTTCACATAAGATAATTAGCCTACATCAGTATTCAGTAGTCTTATCTGAGCTCATATTCTGTTTTAATATTTTAAATTATGCTTGTTATATATCTCAAAGATAACAAAAAAAAATACAATCATCTTAACAAGATTCATTGACTCTTACCCAACAATCAGAGTTAAAAACATATTGAAAATAATTGGTTTCTATCCTGCAAAATTGTTCATTTTATAACATGATTGATAATAAAAATTTTTTACTATTTTAATTAAAAGAAGACTTTTGCATAATGATCTTTTCAGGATCTAGTGAATATTCTTCTCATGATAAAAAGTGTATGCGGCTAAAAACTTTCATATATGTATTTGTGGATATGTAATGTAGCCCTATCTCTTTAAGAACTGCTTTTCCCATAATGCATGGTGACAGGTGTGCCAGCTAGTTTGTTGAAGAAGAGCGATGGAACTGATAGCTACCTTTTTGCTATGCTGTCATACTGTGTATTGTTAAAATTGCTGTGTAACTTCAAAGGTTGGTGTCTACTGTTATTAATGGCTCAGAACACCATGACTGGATTACCAATGTCTTGTGACAAATGCATTGTTGAAGAGGAATGGATGTTGTATTACAGAACTGTACACCTTATAATGTGACCTATAAAAATATTAATGTTTTGACAAAGAGTTATTTCCCACACCAATTACACAGGTCTCATTCAGCCATCACATTCCCTTGCATGATTACATCAACTTAATAATATACAGTTAAAATCATGTACATTACTAGTGTACTACACAATCCATTCATACTGATCATGAATTCCCTTAGCATAGCTAAAAGGCAATAAAATGCCAAACCGGCTGTTAACAGAGAACTCTGTGTAGAGACATCTGTCTCCCTACAGTGAGTGCCTCTAAACAACTGAAATTATTTGCTGCAGCAGTGTGCAGTTTATGAGACAAACTTAATCCTCTCAGAGTAATCATAAATGCTAATATGAATCATAAAAGGCAAGGCTTATCTAATACTCAGCAATGTCCCTTAAGAATATTCATAAATCTATGTATTAGCCTGCATCTAAAGTATTATGACCTACATCTGTAAATATACTCCATTTAAATAAAACTGGTTTAACTTGCAAATAGTTTCCTTGGAATGCTTGCATAAATACATTTGATGCAACAAATTTTATTTATTTATTTTTACATCTGTTTATTGGGTTAGTACACTGACACAAAGATCATTTTCAGGCATGGCTGAGACCAAAAAGGCAACCAGGAATAAAGCATAAAATACAAATGCCTATTACAGTTAATTGTATATACAGTGATAAAGCACACAAATTATTTGTATAGACATTGCTAAATATAACAGTAATATATGAAAAGGTGTATTACTGAATATTTCTCAGCCAATGATTAAGTATTTATTCAAATTCTGAGGTTATTTATACGGAGAAAACTCACATATAAAGAGTCTTGAGGACCTTGAGAATCTTTATCAGAAGTTCCACTATTTTGATCAAACTAACATGCATAAATCTAGCAACATAATACACACATCAGTATATGTGTGATCTCTATATTTTGTATTCCAAGCATCCATTATTAAAATAGTTATGTAAATGTGCCAGTTTCCCAGATTATTCTTAAATATACACATAAAACAATTAGCAAAAATTCTACTACATACTATTCTGAATGTTTTCCAGTTTCTTGACCATGACAAGATCACCAAATTATTTGTGCATAACTACATTAACCTTAAATAGGAAATGTAATATATACGTAGAGTATAATAAACAAAATACTTCTCCATGATAATTATGGGTGCACAAAAGAGCCTTAATGGAGAATTCTAATACAGTATATTGTTCTTTTTCATAAGAAACATTTTCAGCTTTAGAAAGTCATCAGTACTCTAAAAACCCTCATCTAGGTATTCCTACCCTGATCCAGGATTAATTACATATATTCAAACCAAGTATATAAAACATATTATGTATGAATGAATGGAAATCAGCCTTAAATTCTATTGCACATTTTATATCTTCTCAAACATGTGCAGTACTAAGCCCATAGTAAAAAAATGCCCAAACAAATAAAAATACATACATACAACAACCCACCAGTGCGAATTCCATCTAATCATACATAATCTTTACCTGCACATCCTTAAATTTTATTGCAGAGTCAATGCCATGTTGAATTTATAACATTTTATGCTCACTGCAGAAGAAGTCCACACAATAAAATACAAACAACAGCAAATAAATATATTTTCCAATGACCATGGCTATCACTTCTGTATAACGTTTCTAGCAGACAGTCAACCAGATGTCAAACTTTGATACCATTTGCTAATATTTAGCCAGTATATAAACATTATTCTGTTATGTTATTAGAATGAAACCAATCATTACAACATATACTGCTAAAGGGAATCTGAAAGACTTGACCTCTTGTTTTCTCCTTGGTCTATACATCATAGTTATCCTCTCAACTTCCACAGATCTTGATCTTCACAAAAAAGCCTCAAAAGAATCTTCAGACAGGATTTCTCAACCTTACACTCTACTGCATGGGACAAATTTCATATCTGATCCGGCTGAAAATTCATAAATATCTGTACTTCCATAAAAAAATTGAGCACTGCAAGAAATGAGAACTTACTTTTAATTTTACATCTGGAACAGATTTAATAATATTTGCAAAATGAGATCTCTGCAACAAAGTAGTTTCCTTGAAATTATGATCTGTATATACTGATTTTTAATGGTGCATCCTTTCTCAGGTTGTCTAACCTGTGTAAAGTTTGTTCTTTTTCATGTTACATAAACTGCACCGGTTTCACTCCAGGTTTCCCAATAGTTCATTCAGTAGCAGTCAGTAGCAGTTGACAAGACTTCTCAGTTTATAAAGCTTACTTAAAGAAACTAGTCCAGAGCAAATAATTTGCTTTTACAAACTCTAAATAGTCTGAACAATTTTCACCCTTAAACACTCTGTTTAGTCTCAAATTCTATCTTTAACCCTTATCCTATAAGGTTGTTGCTTAATGTAAACCATTTGTCCATATGTGTAAATCAATTTATTCAGTTTCACAGCTTCTGTGATTAAATGGCAACATAGCATCATATAATTAACATGCAAATTCATACCTTTTATTATTGGAGCTCACTAATCTACCTGGTATACCTCAACTGCACATGGACAATTGCAATCACCATTTCTTCTTCAACTGTTACTTTTTTCCTTTATTTTTTCACAATGCCCTACGCTGACCACCTTAAAAAACTCCAGCTATACTCTGTCGCATATTGTCTACTCAGAGGCGATCTCTGCTTAACATACAAGGCCATGTCAAACCCAGAGCTGTTGGACATGCTACACTTAAAGAAATCCCAATCCCTCAGAGCTACATGCTCCAGGGATCTAAACCTTGTCATCACAATAAACAAAACATGTTGGAGGGATAGGTTCCTGACCCAGAGACTCCCCAGACTCTGGAATAGATTGCCCATACATGTCAAGCAGAGTGCCTCTTTGGACCTCTTCAAGAGGAATCTTGATGATTGGATGGGAGAAAGGAAATTCACCCCAGGGATCACGTCAGTCGCCCTGCTAGACAGGGGTCCAGGAAAGTAAATAATGTGGGAAGAAATAGCCAGGGAATTGTTATGGCTAGGCTTGTATAGGCCCTAGGGCTGATAGCCTAGTACCAACCTATGAACCTATGAACCTATGAACAAAGTTACAGCAAGCAGGTGAGATGTAATGTAATGAATGTTGTAGGTGTCTACCCCTTGTTGTTGGTCAGGAATTTCTTGCTTCTCAGTTATCTTTCATTCAGTTATGAATACACTGCATTTGCAGTCCTTATAATGAATGCATTATACAGTTATAAAACATAGTTTAATATATAACATTTATAAGAGACAAAAAGCTGACATTGTATAACTGCTACATTCATCATAAGGATTGCAAATGCAGAGTAACTAATCCATGATAATTAACCATACTATTACAGCTGAGTGCGGCAGAGTGGTGCAACAGATAGTATTATCTTCTCTGAGCAAGTGGTTCTCTGGTTCAATTCTCAGCAGGAGTACCTTTTGTGGTGTGAGCATATCCTCCCCATGTTTAAGCTGGTGTTTGCTTGGCACTCCACCTTCCTTCCAAAGGCATGCAGTAGGCAGCTTGGTCACTTTAAATTGTCCCTAAGTATGAGGCATATGTGTATAGTGCAGAATAAAGGCCTGGCAATCTACTTCTGTTCCCTTATTGCCTGATATAGTCACTCCAGGGGTGGTGGTGGCTGTTCACATGGCTGCAAAATATGGATGGATCAATGAAAGTTTAGCTTTACTGATATAATTGAATTCAACTACATAAAATACACAAAATAACAGAGATGTAATCAAAGTGAGTGCAAAAAAAATCAGTCTATCAAAGCTCTGTGAAATGTCAAAGTTTCTGATTTTAATTTGGTTGCCTTCAAAAAATAAGAAAATAGATGGAAAAATACTCATAGGATAAGCCACATTTTTTGAAAGACATCAGATTGCATAAAGTAGAATTTCCTTATGCAGATTGTGGACACTAACTTGTACAGATAGTGCAGACACATAATGCAACAAGGTACTCAGTTACAATTTAACTTGCTTGTATCAAGAAGTATACAATATATTGTAACAGTGTATCCAGTCAGAATTTGCCTTGTATATAGAAGCATACAGTATGGTAATTTACTGCAACATAGAAATTGATAACAAAGGCACCAACTTACAGCTACAAATTATATTTATTCTAAAACATGGGTGCAAATTAAATTTTCTTTTTCTTAAGTCATATACAATACTGACACTTAAAGTGCATTTGACCTAGAAAGAAAGTACAAATGGAATGACCATTTCTTCTAATAATTGACACAGGCAAAAAACAAAGTTACTTCACAAATTGTACATGACAGATCCAGAAGTTTGAAAATGTTGTCAATATGACTCTTGATTAAAAACTATGACATTTGACTTGATGGGAAATAGTATATTGCATCTATGAAACTAACGGCAGAAACTGACAAGTATCAGAAAAAAAAAATAAAATCCATATCAAAATTTTATCTCAGAAAGAATTCTCAATAAAATATATAATGTTAGAAAAGCCATCCAAGATAATACAAAGTTAAGGATGTTTTCAAAAACACTGGATTTTTAGATATAGGCAATACATTAAAACAGATAATTCAGAGTTGTTCATCAATCAAGTTATAGAGAAAGCTTATGATAAGAAAACCTAACTTTACTTTTCCTAAGCAGACATGGTGAACTTGGCAAAACACGAGAAATATGAAGAAAAGCAGGTCAATGATGATAAACAAAATTTCTTGAAGTCTTGAAGTTTTTTGCAAGTTTTGGCCTACAGTGAAAAACAGTTTTTGAAAACAGTACAGCTGATGTTGTCCAGTACAATAACACAAATCCATTGCTAATTAAACGTGTTTTAAAATCATTCATATCGTTATAATTCAACAAAACTAATAATGAAGTTGTTGTGGCTCAATGAAATGAAAAATAACCATTAAATTACATATCTGTTAAAAACTAGGATTTATCAAAGTAACAAAGCCTATAACCAATTGTTTAAAGTACAGCTCAGTTTGAGGAGGTTTTGAAGAACTATATAATTATTTACAGGTGCAGGAAAGTAAAATAAAATTGAGATAAATTTACTCATAAATAATATGTGGCTTTTTAATGGAACCTTAACTATTTTGAGATGGACCACTGAAACTGTGATCACGGAACAGTGAAATCATTCAAATACAAACAGAATTCAAACGCATTTTTGTATGGTGCAAGCCCCTGCACTCCCAGTTGCCCAGTATGTTTATGTATCAACTTTAAGGTCACTGAATCTTGGGGAAAAGAGAAATCCCTGTGATACCACAGCGTTGATTTTCTGGGGAAAACACAGTGGTCACACAGACATGATCACACAAATGAGTTTAATAATTAATGTGCCAACAGGAAAGCTGACACCCTGAATACAGTAAGCCCTGTGTGTCAGCCACATAATATTATTATTATCAGCATTATTTCAAATACAATTCAACTGGAAAATTAAAGCAAAAAAGCAGAAAAAAAGACAGAAATCATAAATGAGTAAATGGTTCTTCAACATTCCTGTCTAACACTGTCTTAAATTTCACACCACCAAATAGAAATTACCTAGAAGTGGGTACGATATTTGCAGATATGAGAATGGCAACCACAGCTATCATCAGAGAGAGAGAGAGAGATATGAATGGTTTAGCAGATTAGATCTCAGCTCTGGATATCATCACATAGAACTCTTGCATGGGGCAAGATTATCACTATCATCAAGACCATTATTCCTATTTTAATGTGGAGTTAAGGTGTTGTGCCAGCTGTCACCATGTTTCTTGATTCCCTGTCACTCTCCTACCTTCTTTGATAGTCATGCCTGACTGTCACAAATCTTTTCTCACACAATCCATCCATTTATTTGCTGGATACCCTCTTTTTCTGTTATCTTCTTCTGACTGTCACAAATCTACCTCACCAGATTGTCTTCTGCTTTTTTGCACTACTGTAATATGTTTTCTTTGACTTCTCTGCAATTTGAGGTACTTTGGCTTCTGTTCTGATGCCCTCATTTCTCCTTCTGTCCCAGTGCTTCCTACCACTCATCACAGGCACTTCATCCCCATTACCTTTAGCTTCCTCAACAGCTCTGCCATTGCTTTGATACATGAAGCTGTTAACCCATTCAACTGTTTCCCTTTTATCTCATTTCTCAGCTTCTTCTGATTTGCCCATTTGCTGCCATTACAACTATAGTATCTGTACTCAGTTTCATTCCATGTGCCTTCAGTTTTACAATCCATTCCCCTATCCTTTGCTGAAGTTCTTACCCAGAGTCAGTCTGTCTGTAATGCCACATCATTTGCATACAGAAACTTTTGTCTGTCCCCTTTGGCCTGTTTGCTAATGTAGTCCATCATTAATGTAGTCTATCACCAGTAGGAAGAGCAGTAGACTCAGAGCTAAACCCTGATGCACACCCACTCCCATCTGGAACCCGTCTGTGAGAACAAACACTGTTCATACTTGAGTCACTGGGTCTTAGCACATAGCCTTCCTAATTATGAGACTTCAAACCACTTCAGGACTGTCTAAGTCAGGTTTCTTTGGACAGCATCATATGCTTTTTCTAAGTCTAGGAATGTCCAGTTGGACTCTTTCCTAATCTCTGGCTTCTTCTTAACTATCTGTCTCACTGCAAACATCAGATCAATTGTGCTTTGTCCTGATCTGAATCTGAACTTACTTTCTAGTACTCTACACATTAGGTTATCAATCACCTTCTCCAGAACCTTCATGCAGTGTGACATAAGTCTGATACCTCTGTACAGCCCAAAGTTTTGGATGTCCTCTTTCTTCTCATACACTAGCATTAGTATGCTTATTCTCAAGTCATCTGTTGATATGCTTTTCTCTCCACACTGCTATGAGTACCCTCAGGAGCCATTTCTCCCCCTATCACACCTATATCTTGATCATATCTCCTGTGCCTCATCTGAGCCTGATAATTTCCCTTAGTGCTGCTCTTATTTCTTCTAGGGTGGGAACATCCTCTTTTTCATCATAGGCTGCATTTGGGACAGTACAGCTGTTATGGGGAGCATGCCTCTCAACTTCTTACCAGAAGCCATAAATTTTGGGGGGACCAAGGCCCAAAAATATAAAAATAGGGACAACTTTGAAATATTGCTCGTATAAACTTACAAAGTTGATTGAATAACAGGTATTACGTTAACATGAATTTTTGAAGAGTATTAAGTTATAAACTAAAATGCCTGCCATTATGTTCTGACTTCAATCCTCTATGTTTTGCTTGAAAAACAAAAATTTTATGAGGAACAGGCCAAAAATATGAGTCAAAAATCTGGACAATCTGTGAAAATCAGGACAGTTGAGAAGTGTGGTGGGGAGCAAGAGCATTGCAATATTTACTCCACATGTTAAGTTAAATAGATAGAGGTGACTGCTAATTGACATTAATTCAACAACCAACATTTCTTGAACATAATACAGCTAAAAATGCATGTATTACAATGAATACTTACAAGACACTGTAGTGATGACATAACTGTGTTTGCCTTGACACAAGCTTTACTTGATTCTAATTTAACAGCAACTTTTCAGGGGCTTATTGAAAAGATTTTTAGGAGTCAGTAAATAAAAAGGTGAATTTGACATGGATAAATTCAGATTCTATGGATTTATATTTTACTCTTGACTGATGGATATTAGGCATTACTACAGTGAGCTTTTCTTAGTAAAGTATGATGATGTGCCACTGGGTTGGTGAGGCATGCATTGGTAGTTTATGTCAGTGGTGAATGTACTCAAATCATATTACATTGAACTTCAGCAGTTAAATTACAATTGTATTCTCTTTCACCATGGTTACATAACCGTGGAGTTAGCATAATTCATTTCCAGGCATGTTGAGGGTAGATCGCTCATACCAGGGGTGTGAGAATGAAGCCTTCCCACATAAAAGTGAAATTTTTTAATAGTTTTCGATGACTGAAAATGTTACATATTTGTTTAGATTTGCAATCACTTCATTTAGATAGTTTTTACATTGGAAAACAATAATCTCCATTAAACTTTTTCAATGTGTTTCCTGCCTAATAAAGTTCATTGACAAAAGAATTAGAATACAGTTCCCTTTCAAAACATCTAAAATCATAACATCTAAAATCAAAACATCGAGACCATGTCATCTAAAATCCACAACATCTAAAACCCATAACATCAAATTTCATAACATCTAAAATGTATAATAGTGTATCATCAAACGTGTAAATGTTATAGTTTAATCTGTTAATCGTGTGGCATCACTATAAGATGTTGAAGTTTTTATCTCTATAGTTATTATTTATATAGTGTAGGAATTTATACTATTTATATAGTGTTTATTTTGCCACTATGTATGTGTTTTTTAGGCCATACAGGTAAGTGATATAGACATTGGGCCAGATTCAGGAAGCCTCCGTGTAAGAGTTATAACTCTTACACGGAGGCTGCAGTTAAACTTTGTGATGTCAGCATGTCATGCATATGCATGAGGTGCATGAGGCATGCTGAATCACACTAGTAACTCTTACACGATCCGTGTAAGAGAGTAGGGGGCGTGTCTGTAGGCTAAGCTCTGCAAGTGGACACGCCCCCGGAAAACTAGAATGGCTGAAAGTAAACAGCCACCAGAAAGGCCATGAAAATGTGAATAAACACACTATACAACACATGCCCCGACTAGCCATCAGTGTATAAAGTGAAGAGATGTCATAAAAGTAAATGAAAACCTTTTTTTGTTAAACCCGTAAATGTTTGCTACTGTGTGCGCGGGTGTGCTACTAGCGCAATCACAGTTAGCAGTCAGTGGAAAAGGGTACAAGAACTAAATATGCAAAGTAAGCCAAGAAATAATAGCTTAGTGGTAGAGTACCCGCCCTATGAGTAGGCAGGCAGGGTTCGAGCCCCTACAACAACCTTTTTTTTATTTTTGTAAATAAGCACTAAAAAGCCCCCAGACAGAATTGTACAAATGTAAATGTATTCCCTTTTGTAAAATGGAATGAAATAGAGCATATATTTTGAAGTAACATAAGAATAAAAATAGTCAGAAATGTACTGATAGCTAAGCTGCCGTGAGACAGAGTGCCCGTAGCCAAGCTGAGTAGTGTTTAAAAAGCTGCAAACTGCGTGCCCGTTACCAAGCAGCGGGTAAACAGGCTGAAACTGTGTGCAATTAGCTGAACATGTGTGTCACTAGCCAATTAAGATTTATCCCAGCGCACACCGTTTGCGCGCCGCTCCCACAAGCTAACTGCCAGTGCGCATGCGTTACCTCCGCGCAAACGAGCGCAGAACAGGTTTAAAGTGCTTAAAAGTGCTTTTGGCATGTTTGATTGACAGGTCTTCAACTCATTTCTGTCAGGAAAAGCAAAAAGCAGTTGCCAGATTCGAACACAGGATACCATGCACTAGAGTCAAGGAACTAAACCACCAAGCCATGACAGCAATACCTAGAAAAGCAGAAATAGCATATATATGGGATAAAACCCAGAATGGAGCATGAGAAAGCATTTTCAGTGAAGTAGATACAATTCCAAAACGGCCAATCAGATAAATGTGCGGGAAAAGCGGCATATATAAGCCCCATAGGCGGGAATACACAGCATAACTGATTGTAGAACAGACTTGCAGTCAGCATGAGTGGAGTAGGTGAGGGACGTTGCTTTCGAGCACAGCGTTGGAGCGTTGAGGAGTCCAGATACATGGTCTGGCTCCTTGTCCATAATCACGAGGCCCAACTCATGCAGGGCCAGGTCTCATGGGGAGTATATAGGGCTGAGGCGTGGGACCAGTTGGCTCGTGAGCTGACCAGTGCTACTGGCATTCCACGCACTGGTGAGCAGGTCCGTCACCACCATGCGGACCTGAAGAGACGCAAGCAGGACCAATTGAACCGTTGGATCCAGGAGGCCCGGCAAATGCCCAACGCCCCACTACTGAGTAAGTCACATTTTACCCATGTATGTAAGGATTTCAACCAGCTGATACCATGGAGATGTGTAGTCCAATATTATTCCCTTTGTATTACAGCTGCAGGTGTCCGCTCTGCGAATGTCGAGATGCACGCCAGAAGGCTGGTGCGGCTGCGCCACCATGCAGGTTAGTAACCCCACCCAGTACTTGTAAATAAATATTATTATGTACCATGTATCAGAACAGTGCAGTGTATTGATTAAAAGTAATATAATGTGCAAGCAGGAATTTAACGTCTGCAGGTATGGCTGCAACAAGTTCATCAGTATGCAAGTGTAACTGGAAATATAATTGATAGAATTAAACAGTGCTGTAATACAGATGTCCCATCATTAATTAAATATACTGTAACCTGCAGTATAGTCTCAAGAGTACAGCTTCAGAATCTGAGGTAGTCACATGTGAGATATATCCCCTGTTGAAATGCTGAATCATGACAGAAGTGAGGCTGTTGGAAAGTGTTTGAATCACCACAGGTCTAATATGTGAACAAAGCCTAGAAGTACCAACCTGAACTGTGAAGTTGCAGAATGTATGAGAGTGACAGAAATGCTCATGTATGAATAAATAAAGTAGTAATAACCCCTGAATATATAAGCCTCAGTGTGTTTTACAGAACTAAATGCATGTGGGAAGTACAAATTAACATCCCAAACTGATTTCAGTGTGTCTGAATCTGAATGTCTAGCTCAAAATCTGTATATGGTGATAACAGTAAACAATTTGCAGATAGAATGAATGATTATCTGACAGACTAAACAGCCATAGTTGTCCCCTGTCCTGTCATCAAAGTGTAGCAGGAAGATGTATCTGATCAAATTCAAAATAAGTAGGATAGTGATGTATGTGTAACAGGTGTAGCATGACAGTCAAATAAAGATTATTTTGAAACATCAGCCTCAACTTAATTGTGTATCTATGATAAATGTGAATTAATGTTTAACATATGAATGTGTCATCACTTTCTATCCCCACCCAACCCTGTAATTCCATATAACAACATCCACTAAATAATGGTATGTGAACATTTCATTAATCATGGACATTTGTCCGTTCAAACATATATGCATGTCTGTTCGTGCATGTGCCCTGTTCATACCTGCAAATCTGATGGCCTGTTGCCATTAATCAACCCTGCATGTCGTTTGACTGTGTTTTGCTGTTCAAATAATGCATGTGATATTGATATGCCCCTTGGTCAATGGTGTCCATATCTGGGTGTTTGTTTGATGGGAATACCAATGCATGCTGTTACAACTAATCTGAATGGAATAAAATGCCACTAACCCAAACTAACATAACTACTCACAAACCTAGAACGCTTGGGAAGGCAGGTCCCAGCGGACCCACCTCTCCCACCTCAGCTGGTGACTGCACCTGGCACTAGTGCCCAGGCGGACCCCTCCGGTGGCCCTGTGCCACCTTCGGGTGGAAGCGCTGCAGGGGATGGGGCCCGTCCCCTCTGCAAGTGTGGCGGAGGGGTTCGTCCACTCACCCTCCAGCGGTGTCCGGTCTGTGGTGCGTGGGAGATCCAAGACACTGTTCTTGGACCCCTACGCCAGCTCGAGGCTCATGTGGCACAGCTAACGGCCCCGGCCGTTGCCCGCCACAGCCCCAGCACAGCCCGTCCTGGGCTGTGAAGGAACAGTGGCAACTGCCTATGGGTGGGGATATCAGTTCCACTGTTGCCATCTGTCGGCTCCTGCATCTCGGATATCCCAACCTCCGTCCCGTCAATTGTGTAACCCCCACGTGTCATACACCGTCCCTGTATCGTCTTGTCTGTCTTGTCTGTTAACCTACCCAACCTACCTCCCCAGCTTTACCGACTTCCTTCACCTGTCATACCACTCTCACCTGTAAAAAAAAAAGGGCACTCTGTCCCACAAAAAATTACGCCCATACATAGCTGTCCATGTCGCAGACATGTCCGCTGGACATCTAAACTGTTAATTACAATTGGCTGTACAACAAATATTAATGTTGTCCTGACACCTCTCTCAGAGGTGGAAGGTTTCAAATGTCTCACCAAAATACATAGAAATATACAGCTGTTGCTGCAAAGACATGGGCATCTATGGGCCTTACCTACACCCTTCCTGCAAATCCCACGCTTCTTTCCCTACTGTCTTACCCTCTTTGTGACCCCTTTTCACCACTTTCCTGTCACCCCTTTTTCTTTTCTTTCAAAGAAAATAGCGGGTGTGCGCTTGTGTTAGCGGAGCTCACCGCCAGATCGCGTGAGCTCAGCATAACGGCGCAGACCTGGTTTAAAGTGCTTAAAAGTGCCTTTATGGCACTTTGATTGACAGGTCCTGTACTCAGTTCGAAAGTTTGCTAAGAAAAATAAATTCCCACTGTCAGTCTCGAACCCAGGACCTTGGTAACATTAGTCCGTATGACCTACCACTAAGCCATGCCTGCTTTACAAGAGCACACTGCTAAAATAAATATAACATGTAATAGTAGGAATCAGTATAAAGGTAATATAGGAGATGTACTATCCAAAGCATGTTTGGTAGAGTTTTAATGGCCAAATTACTGGATTCCCATACTAGTTCAGTGTGAGCAGAAACAGCACTGCTACCTGTTAGCTTGTACATAATAATGTAAGGTAATGTACATATGTGAAGGTATGTATATCTACACATACATATATATAAATATATATTAATACATATGAAATATAATCGTAGGTCTCAGTAGCCATACACACTCACTACAGGAAAAAGTTAACATAATTGCTGCAACCTGAATCTGCAACACAGCCTGACCCCTGTGTGACCTACTTACCCTTCTAACTGCTTACAGGTGGCCTCAACACTTTGATTGACAGGTCCTGTACTCAGTTTGAAAGTTTGCAATTCCCACTGTCAGTCTTGAAACCAGGACCTAGGTAACATTAGTCTGTTTGACCTACCACTAAGCCATGCCTGCTTTGGAAGAGCACACTGCTAAAATAAATATAACATGTAATAGTAGGAATCAGTATAAAGGCAATATAGGAGATGTACTATCCAAAGCATGTTTGGTAGAGTTTTAATGGCCAAATTACTGGATTCCCATACTAGTTCAGTGTGAGCAGAAACAGCCCTGCTACCTGTTAGCTTGTACATAATAATGTAAGGTAATGTACATATGTGAAGGTATGTATATCAACACATACATATATATAAATATATATTAATACATATGAAATATAATCGTAGGTCTCAGTAGCCATACACACTCACTACAGGAAACAGTGAAGATATATGCAGCAACCAGAATCTGCAACACAGCCTGGCTCCTGTGAGACCTACTAAGCCCTTTAACTGCTTAAAGGTGCCTCTAGCACTGTGATTGATAGGCCCTATACTCAACTCAAAAGCAGAATATGAGCATACTAGTAGGCCCTACCACAAGACCATTGTAACACTAGTCTGTATGACCTACCACTAAGCCATGACTCTCATACAGGAATATAGTGCTAAATAAGTGGAACATGTAATAGTAGGAATGAAGATAAAGGCAATATAGTATGTCTACTACCCAAAGCATGTCAGGCAGACTTTATAGTCCCAATTACTGGATTCCCATACTAGAGTAGTGTTAATGGAAACAGCCCTGCTAATTGTTAGCTTGTACCCAATAATGTCAGCTAATGTACATATATGAAAGTATGTATATGTACACAGATATATATATATATATATATATTCATATAGCAATACATATGACATATAGCTGTAGGTGTCAGTATGCATACACACTCACTACAGGGAACAGGCAAGATAAATGCAGCAACCTGAATCTACAACACAGCATGAAGCATGGGAGATGTACTAACCTTCACACTCACAGAACACTGTCAACAGCATACCAGCATGGTCCACGCCCTACAATCTGAAAGGGCAACGCCTATCTCACATACCCTTTTATAGCAGTGTCCTGAAATCACAGTGAGACATGCAATTAGTACACACCCAGCTGCTTGCAATTAGCAAATGCTGCCTTACAATTGGTGCAGAGGCCATCACATGGATCTATGCAGATACCTACAAAAGTATTCAGTACCCACACTCCACTCATGCAATACAGTCATTGCACTAACCGAATGAGAAAGAGAGAGAGAGACAGACAGAGAGAGAAAACAAAATATACTGACAGCCAGCAGCAAAACAGCAGCAGCAGCAGCAACAGCAGCAAAATACAAGCAGCACGACTGACTCACCAAAAGCTGCCACAAACACAGGTAATGCAAAGTAGCAGGTTAATCCTGTGTATACTATGACACCTCCAAATGTATCACAGTTCACTATCAATAGGTATGTCCATGAGATAGGTTGTGTGTAGATAGTCATGAAATATAAACATATGTAATATTGTTGTACATGTGGGCCATAACTAACACTTCCATAGCTTAGAACACAAGGCCAGTTGTGCATATGATGCAGTAGTTCCCAGGGTCAGTAGAGGTTCCTCCTCATTGGTGTGGGACCACTGTGTATGTATGGCACTGTTCAGGTACATATCCTGTAGTATGGCCATGGATTAATATCAGTCTGTCATGTGGTGCTATGTCCTCCAGGGGTGAATGTAGCACACATCCAGGGATACCATTCCGTAACAGTGATGATATGTGTTCTGCAATGATGAGGGTGGCTCTCACCTGGACATGTGAGAGGATAGGAGGTTACAGTCATCTGGGATAACTAATAACACGTGTGTAGGACAATGGGGGGGGGTACCTGCACCTAAACTGTCTGCAAAATTGTTGGCAATATCTGTGAATTTGGTGAATGTGAAGCATCTTAACACTGCAGACAACAGATGGCTTCGCGTCATGTGAATCTACCCTGTACTGCTGCCCCTCACAAACACACATACACACACATGTCAATTGGTGTTACCAGTGGGCGGCTTGGGCATATCTAACCCACACCCTGTGCATATGATGACACTGTGCCACCTCCTGCATACTACAACATCGGTGCAGGTAAAAGTAAACACGTTGCTGATGCACAGGGTGACTACATAGATGTGTATAAGTAGTAACATGTTGGTAACTGTTGTGTGTTGCAGTATAAATGTGTGTATATCCCATCAGTCCTGCTGCAGTAACTGTATGAATGTCCTCAATTGTTATCTGCACCCATACTACTTAACAAAGTGTACCTGCTGCACACCATCACATGCTAACATTGACTATGGCAATGTGCATCTTGTGCTGTTATGTAGATTCAGCTACATGTATCTGTTCTGTCACACATGCATTTATACACACCCTGCTACCCACACACATGCACACGCTCACCTGCCATTCCCATTATTTATCACCCTACATGAGTAGCTGTTGATACATGACAGGTACACATTTCAGAAGTGCACTATGTTGTTTACTACTGGCATCCCCTTCTCTACCTGTACTCACAGGGTGCAGGCAACCTCATCAGTTGGAAGATGTAATGTGCATCAGGTACTGTAGTACCCTGATTGCCACAGCAAACATGCTTCCCATACGGAAATGCACACACAGACACATCCCACATCCACACACTTGCCACATTCAGGCTTCAGAACACTATCTAGGTATATTCGGGTACATGTGCATGTTCAAGTAGCATGTAACACTATACTGAGTACTGGCACTTAGTTGTCTGTAGCCATGTTGTCTGTATAGAATAAAAGAAATGTTTTATTATCCTACTCCGTTTTGTGGACATTACTTGAACAAGTGTTACCTTACATGTGTTATCAGTACCAACACCTTCTGTTTTGTAGTTTTGTTTGTATAGGGTGCTATCAACATCACTGCTTGTTAAGGGTAATGACCACCCTGCAGTGCATACCCCATGTGGCAAAAGCCACATCCCACCCCATCATTGTGCACACACACTAACCCCACCAACAGTAAAACACATACTTTCCATTTGCAAGGTTCAAACCCACACCTAACTGTGCAATGACAGTAGAAACAGACACATTAGCAGAGTGTGCTATTTGCAGTAGTTGGAGAAACCTTTACTAATGCTGTACTTAGAAGGTGCTGACATCATCTGTGTGTAGGAGGAGGGATGTGCACCCTGTAGTGTGTTCTCCCAGTTGGCAAAAGGCAGTTAACCCTCCCAGCATAGTGCACACACATAAACCACACTCATACATTCCCTTTGCAGGATTCAAACCCCACCTAACTACGTTATGACACTGAAGAAAGACACATTAGCAGAGCACGCTATGCAAATTACTGGAGGACTTTACTACAGGTGATATAGTTATACAGTCCTGACATCATCACTATTTCAAAAGGGGGATCTGCATCCTGTACGATACTGTCACGGTTGCTAATAGGGACATTTTCCACACACACACATCGATGTGTTGGAGGTTTGCATATGTGGGGATCCAGAACACCAGTGTGATTAGTATATGGTTTGATTGCAACAATGAGGGATATACTCCCAGTGGTGATTAGTTTTTACTCATGTTTGTAAAGATCAGCTGTAGTATATCTGCCCTCTTGTGGGAAGGTTGGTTACCTGTTCCATAGCCAAAGAATGTCTGATCAATGGGAATCTTAGAGCTTGGGTATTGTGGCCTGTGTAATGTACACAGTCTGTTCTGGTAGCTGGCATCACCCAGTATGATGGTGTCTGCAGAGTAATCTAAACTCTCCTGTGTCAGCATGAAGGCTGTGTGGGAGACCTGAGTTTGAGAGGGTGCTGTAAGAGCTCCTCTGTGTCTCTTTCCATGTGGTCCAGGGAGGTACGTCCCAACAGGTAGCTGACTGTGACCCTCCCCTTGCTCTGTCTGGAGGGTGGCACGTCTGTCAACAGCTCATGTCAAGCAACTGCACACCCCTCATAAATGATGTGGAAACCTTCAAAGGCCCTAGGCCTGTTGAAAATATGGACCAGACTGCAGATACCTGTATAGAGGCATTCTGTGGACAAATTCAGGAATGCATGGATCATGAAGCCACATATGAATGCATGACCCAATTCTCCAAAGGCAGATGTCCTGGGCGCCGGACACCAGCCATAAACACACTATACAATAGAAGGATGGCCACTACATGATACAACAACCTCCCAAAATGTGAAGGCACCACTGAGGAGTATTGGAAGACAACTACAGGCACCCATATGATTGTCTAAGGCCATCTTTGAGAGAGGATTCCACAAGCCACTGAGGATAATCACAAGGCTGCCTGTAGTTATGTTAGTAACCTGGGTGGTACTACCCAGATATGCTCAGAGGTAATACAATATGTCACACAAAATATAAAACACACAGACATTGCCATCATCCTAGTGGACAGGTTCAATGCTGCCTTCTCACCCCACCACACCAAAAGGGAACATATGTCTCGCATCACAGTGCTTCCCCCCCTGACATCACAGATGCTCAGGTAAGAGATGCCCTTCCCAAAGCAGTAAACACTGCATCAATGGGACCAGACAGTGTCCCAGGCTGTGTCCTACATGAACCACAAGAAGAAGCTACACCCAGACATAACACCACTGTTCAACCCCAGCCTTAATACATGATATGTGGCCAGAGAGTGGCATACAGCAACAGTGGTCCCTCAACATGCAGGTGGTGCCGTCACGGATCCTGGACACTACTCGCCCCATATGTCTGACTAGCTTTGTCTGCAAAGCTATGGCAAGAATCATCAAGAACCTCACATATCTAGATATTGTGGACCTACAGACATGTCACCATACACAGTTTGGCTTTGTCAATGGCAAATCCTGCCTATCAAACCTGTTTGCTTTGTTTGAAACAGTCACCAAGGCCACTGTCAAGGGGTAGGAGGTCCACACAGCCTACCTGGACCTTGCATAAGCCTTGGCTACAATACCCCACTTGTGCATTCTAGGGAAGCTCACCAGTGTACATATTAACCCCTATGTCACTATGGGTATTGCACAGTGGCTCAAGGGCAGAACACACATGGTAGAATTGCTGGAGCCATGTCAGCCTCCAACCTGGTACAAGTGGTGTCCCACAAGGCAAAGCCCTAGGGGCTGTCATGTTCATTATATATTTGTCATAGGTACAGGCCAACATGGAAGTACTGTGGCTCAGCAAGTCACAGGTGACTGCAGACTCAACACCATAATCAACTCAACAGCTAACACACGCATCCTCCAAAAGGGACTCTTGCAAACACATGACTTGTGCCACAGCCATGGCCTCAACGTGAATGACAGAAAGAGTCTAGTCATCCCCTTTGTCAAACACTAAATGACCACAATGTACCACATATGTCTTAATCCAGTAAGTGCAGACCAAGGAATTATGGACCTTGGGGTACACAGGTTGATAGCATTCTACCATTTGACAACAACATGGACAAAGTGGTTAGGTAAGCATGTGATATGGGCCACATCATCATGGGATCCACATGTAGGCCAGGGGAGGACATTGTGCCCTTTACTCATCCCTCATCATGCCCATAATTGACTATGATGAACCTGTCGGCATGCACCTTACCAGACACCTGCAGCAACTGGGGCTAACACATATCTACCTCGACAAGGGGATCAAAGTGCTCAAACAGATGCCACATACTGACTGGTTAAAGTAGCAGCAGCTGTACTCAGTGACATACTGCCTCTTCATAGGCAATCTGTGCCTGACATAGAAGGCCAGGTCATACCCTCATGTAATGGCCATGCTGCATCCCAGAATATCCAGATCCCACCAGGATACACACTGGAAATACTTGAACTTCAGGAGTGATATACATAGGACATGGTGGAGGGGCACATTCACAACTCAGAGGCACCCTTCATTCCTGATTATTATCCCAATAGAGGTTAGGTGGACTGACTCAGTGACTATCTTCAAGAGCGATAGTAATGACTGGATGTGACATTGTAGGGTTACGCTGGGTATCACTTATGTGTCACTGTGAGAAAGAGGCACAGTATACTAACCTTGGAAAAGGGCATAGCAAGACACATTCACAATGCATGTTGAAAGGCACGCACATTCTGGCTAGGTGGATACATGCCCTGGGCAGATATCCCTGTACGAACCTATGGACCTATGTCTCTTTTTCACCATTGGCCCTATGTGCTGTCAATCACCAATGTAATCTCAATACTCGGGTAGCATGTGCAAAGGTCAGTTGTCAGTCACCTCTATGGCACAGTTGTGGAATATGTGTGTCATGTAGTAATGTCACAGCTGCCACATGTACACAGTCAACCCTATCCCCTACCCATTGATGTACACCACATGTATGAGATGGAAACACATGGCCAAACTGTAACAGCAACATACAAGTCAGTCTGATGCATGGACACATATGACTCAGTCATTGTCCATGCCACCACAGCTGATGTGGCATGTCGCTCACTGGGATACGTGATAGGGAACATGGAAGGGATCACTGAGCAAGTGACACAGGCTGGTAGACCCCTGACCTTGGTTGGCATCAGACCCTCACCAGGGATTCCGACAAATTACTGAATGCTAATGAATAAGTGTATGTACAACACCATAGCTGAATTGTTCTTAGCATGCAGTCACTGCATTGCTATGGAATACTGTCTTACCACTCCCACAAAAGGTGAGAACATGCAGCTCCTGTACATTAACAACATGTAGACTTTATGCCCCAGACCAGGTGTGCATCCCTCACTACTAGGCTGATAGCATCTACATCTCACACTGTATATACACATCGCATATGCAGCATCTGCACAGAAGACCACGGTCATAATGTTACCCTGTGCATATACCATGTATTCACATGTGGCAGGCATCACACATGGTAAATATTGAAAGTCTCAGGTACATATGTGTATTTGGCACACACATACATCATGTGTTCATTGCCATAACCGGTGTAATCAATGTCATGCATTATTGTGAGGGACAACCCACACACATGGGCATTCTGTGTGTGCACAACACACATGGCATGTCTGTAATCAAAAGCCATACATAATTGTGATATCGTTTAGAAATGGGTATGTGCATCCTGTAGTGTGTTTTCCCAGTTACCAAAAGGGATGTTTCTTTCATACATACTTACCCCCCTTCACACACACTTGCCACCTGCTGGATTCAAACCCCTACTTAACTATGTTATGACACTAGAGACGGATGCATTAGCACAGCGCGCTATTCGCATTACTGGGGAATGTCCTCTCCCCTGATATACTTGTAGGGTGCTGACATCATCAGAGTTTAGAAAGTGGAATGATCATCCTGTGGTGTGTTTTCCCAGTTGCCAAATGGGATGTTGTTTTCATACACACTTACCCCCCTTCACACACACTTGCCACCTGCTGGATTCAAACCCCTACCTAACTATGTTATGACACTAGAGACGGACGCATTAGCACAGCACGCTATTCGCATTACTGAGGAATGTCCTTTCCCTGATATACTTGTAGGGTGCTGACATCATCAGAGTTTAGAAAGTGGAATGATCATCCTGTGGTGTGTTTTCCCAGTTGCCAAAAGGGATGGTTTTTTTTATACACACTTACACCCCTTCACACACTTGCCACCTGCTGGATTCAAACCCCTACCTAATTATGTTATGACACTAGAGACGGATGCATTAGCAGAGCCGCTATTCGCATTACTGGGGAATGTCCTCTCCCCTGATATACTTGTAGGGTGCTGACATCATCAGAGTTTAGAAAGTGGAATGATCATCCTGTGGTGTGTTTTCCCAGTTGCCAAAAGGGATGTTTTCATACACACTTACCCCCTTCACACACACTTGCCACCTGCCGGATTCAAACCCCACCTAACTATGTTATGACACTAGAGACGGACGCATTAGCACAGCACGCTATTCACATTACTGGGAAATGTCTTTTCCCCTGATATACTTGTAGGGTGCTGACATCATCAGAGTTTAGAAAGTGGAATGATCATCCTGTGGTGTGTTTTCCCAGTTGCCAAAGGGATGTTTTTTTCATACACACTTACCCCCCTTCACACACACTTGCCACCTGCTGGATTCAAACCCCTACCTAACTATGTTATGACACTAGAGACAGACGCATTAGCACAGCACACTATTCGCATTACTGGGGAATGTCTTTTCCCCTGATATACTTGTAGGGTGCTGACATCATCAGAGTTTAGAAAGTGGAATGATCATCCTGTGGTGTGTTTTCCCAGTTGCCAAAAGGGATGTTTTTTTCATACACACTTACCCCCTTCACAAACACTTGCCACCTGCTGGATTCAAACCCCTACCTAACTATGTTATGACACTAGAGGCGGACGATTAGCACAGCACGCTATTCGCATTACTGGGAATGTCCTTTCCCCTGATATACTTGTAGGGTGCTGACATCATCAGAGTTTAGAAAGTGGAATGATCATCCTGTGGTGTGTTTTCCCAGTTGCCAAAAGGGATGTTTTTTTCATACACACTTACCCCCTTCACACACACTTGCCACCTGCTGGATTCAAACCCCTACTTAACTATGTTATGACACTAGAGACAGACGCATTAACACAGCGCGCTATTCGCATTACTGGGGAATGTCCTTTCCCCTGATATACTTGTAGGGTGCTGACATCATCAGAGTTTAGAAAGTGGAATGATCATCCTGTGGTGTGTTTTCCCAGTTGCCAAAAGGGATGTTTCTTTCATACCCACACACTTACCCCCTTCACACACTTGTCATCTGCCGGATTCAAACCCCTACCTAACTATGTTAAGACACTAGAGACGGACGCATTAGCACAGCGCGCTATTCGGATTACTGAGAGAATCCTTTCCTCCAATATACTTATAGGGTGCTGACATCATCAGAGTCTAGAAAGTGGAATGATCATCCTGTGGTGTGTTTTCCCAGTTGCCAAAAGGGATGTTTCTTTCATACACACTTACACACTTGCCACCTGCTGGATTCAAACCCCTACCTAACTATGTTATGACACTACAGACGGACGCATTAGCACGGCACGCTATTTGGATTACTGAGAGAATCCTTGTCTCCAATATACTTATAGGGCGCTTACATGATCAGTGTCTAGAAAGGGGGACGACCATCCTCTGGTGTGTTTTCACATTTGCTAGGGGTAACATTTGGACCAAGTGTGTGAGCATGCCCAGTTTAGCCTTCCTGTGGCATGTTGTGTGAAAGATGTCTCATTTATCTGTGTGTGAGCATGCCCAGTGTGGGCTTTACATATGTTGAACTCTGCAGCCCATCACATTTGTGGATGAGTGTGACCTTCAACAAATACCTCCGGTTTATGGTTGTGTGTTCTGTGCCATGTTGTGTAGTTACTGTCCGAATGCTTTTTGTGTGAACAAAACTGGGAGTATACTGTGCCTGCAGGTTTTGCATGGGATACTTTGCACACAATTGTCAACATCCATTCATACTGACCTAACACTGTAGCACTGTCTAGTGTAGTGTTTCAGTACTTTCACTTTGGCGGTCAGTATCCTGGGCTTCAGTCCTATCACTGATTTACATTTCCATAGTGTGCACAACAGGCTGGTTAAGGTCAGTTGTGCACATCTGCACAAAGGCAGTGCCTCTACAGACCCTGTTAATTGCTGCCCCATAAGCTTAACAAGTGTAGTCTGCAAATCTATGGAGAGGATCATAATTGAGCTCATAAACAAAGATATAGGGGACATGCAGACATTGTACCCATCCCATTTTAGCTTGGTCAGGGGCAGATCATGCCTTTTGTACTGGGTTGACATCTTCAAATTGGTCACTTAGGCCATTGTTGGGGAAAGGCAGTCCATACAACCTACCTTGGCCTTGCTAACACTTTCAACACAATACCCACTCAGGTATTGTGGAAAGCCCTCACAACTGAAATGTAAACCCATATGTCACAAGATGTGTTGCAAACTGGCTTAGTGACGGGACCCACAGGGTTAGAGTTGCTGGCACTATGTTAGACTCCAGGCTGGTCACAGGTGGTGTCACACAGGGCTCAGTCCTTGGCCACCATTGTTTGTCATGTACTTCCCATGAGAACAGGCCAACATGGGAGGACTTTGGATGACAATGTTAGCAGATGAGTGCACACTGGGCACCATAGTGGACAGTGCATCACACACAGATATCCTTCAGAAGGGACTCACAGTAACTGATAGCTGGTGCCAGGGCCATGGCCTGAAGTCAGAGTGCACAACATGTGTAGACATACCCTTCAGGAAAAGCAAGGTGACCCCAAGCTACCATATTGGTGGCAATCCTCTAAGCACAGAGGAGGTTATCACGGACCTGGGGACCCAGGTTGACAGTCGCCATTCTTCTCAGACTCACATTGCTAAAGTGGCTAGGAAGACCTTCTACATTGCCCACCTGATAAGGATGGGATTCACATCCAGATCTAGTGGGTCATTGTTCCGGTGTACTCTTGAGTTATCAGACGGTTGATCAAGTCAAATGCCCTATTCTGGCTGTATCTCACCCAACATCTGCAGCAATTGGAGACACCCTGACTGTCCCCACCTAAAGGATCAAGGAACCACAACAGCTGTCATATGCTGCCAGATTGAAGACACTCACACTCTATTCACTCACATACCGTCTGCTTAGAGGTGACATGTGCCTGACATGCGAGGCCATGTCCAAACAGAGATTAATGGACATGCTCCACCTCAGACTCAGAAGATCCACCTGAACCACTAGTGCAGGTGACTGACACCTTAGCAGGGATGTATGTTGGACATGTTGTAGGGATGGAGTTATCACTCGGAGACTCCCTATGCTGTGGAATACAATCCTGGTCCATTTGAGGCAGAGCACCTTGCTGGCTGTGATCAAGAGGTATCTTGACCTAATGCTAGTCGGAGAATGTGTTTGTCCATCAACACATTATAGCGTTGACATGTCATATGTCTTGTTTAGTATACTGTGCCTCTGTCTACCTGTGACATAACATTGATACCCAGGGTAAACCTCCCATCTCCCATCCACTCATTAGGATTCCTGTTGAGGGGACTCAACCAGTGTCTTTATGGACAACCTGTAGTGGTAGTTTACTCATGTGTGGGGGTGGCTTCTGTGTTTTGGATAATGCAGTACAGCCTGTCCTATATATGTCAGTGCTGGGGTTCAGTTCCCTCATGTGCATAGCTACCTGCCATTCAGATTGTACAAGGTGCAGCATGTGCATTGATTCCAGCTTGGACATGGCTTTCTACGTCAGGCACAGCTTGCATCTGGGTGGACAGCATGGCAGTGTGGAGCTGCACTCTGTTTAATCAGACTACACATTACATGTGTTCCAGCTCTGTCATACTCCTGGTGAGGTACTGTTGTGGACTTTACAGGTGCTGGATGTGTGTGCATGAGGTACACCCCCCAGGGGCTGTTGTGGTAATTTCTACTGGTGATGAAAGATAACTGCAAAACCAGAATGACCTCCCCTTAGCTAGATGTCAGACAGCATGGACCATACAATCACAACTGGAAATAGGATTCTACACCTACAACCCTAGAACACAGTAAACGAAAGACACTACGGCTGATGCTGCTCAATGCCCAAAGGTTTAAAATTCCCATCTTGCCCCCCATAAAAACATTTTTGGCTGTGTGCCCCGGTTCCCGTTTTAAAACCCGCATAAGGGGGTTACCTCCCTTTAGATTGGGGCCCCCCACCCCCAAAAGGTGGTGGGGCCCCCCCCCAAAAAACCCCCCTCCCTAAATGTTTGGTGGCAAAACCTAAAGATTTAACAAGGGCCAACCCTTTGGGGCAAACCTTTGCTTTTTGGGGGAATCTGCCCCTAAACGGTTCCTCAACCTACCCCCCATAGGGGAAAATTTTCCCAAAAACCACCACGGGGTTTTCCCTACCCCCCAAAAGCCAACACTAAAAAGGGCCCAACATCAAAAAGGGGAAATTTCAAACCGAAACCCAAAATTTTGGGCCCAATCCCTCAAAGGGGACCTCCCGCCCCTTTTATCACAAAATGCCCAACGCACAAATTATCCCCAAATTTGAAAATCAAAAGGGGGCATAGGGAAATTAAAAACACCCCCAGAGGGAAAAGGGGAACAAACCTTGTCAAATCCACTTTAAAAAAATTTTTCCCCCTGGTTGGTTCTTTCAAGGCCGGGCCAAGGGGCAAACCCTTCCCAACCAGTATTTAAAAACCTTTACACACCTCAACCCTGGTTCACACCAAAATTTTTTTGACTTTTGCCAAGGCAACATCCCCCTCGGTGGCCCTACCTACAAGGTAAACCCAAAAACTTTTTCTCCATTTTGATTTTTAAACCTTTAAAGGGGGAAACCCCCCCTGCCTAAATTTTGGAATAAAAGGGGGGGGCCCCAAAAATATAGGTGTTAAAAATTTCCCACCCAAGGACCCAAGGGACAAATCATGGGCCTTTTAACCCATTTTGAAAGGGAGGACCCCGGAAAAAATTAGTTCCCGGGAAATTTGTATCACTGCCCACAAAAAAGGGGAACCCTACTTGAAAGGTTTCCCCAAAAAACGGGGTTTTTAAACCCGGGAATTTTAGGGCCCCAAAAAATCCCCCCACCCGCTTTGGGTAACCTTTTAAACAGAAAAACCCCCTTTACCTGGGACCTGGGGTGCCCCTGGTCCAGAACTAAAAAAAAATTACACCCGAGTTGGGGAGCCCCAACTTAGATAGGATTTTTTGTTCCCAAAGGGTCATAACAAAATTACCCACCTTTTTACCCCGGTGGTGCTCCCCAAACCCCGAAACTACTCCTCCCCTTTTGGGGGCAACCCCGTTCTCCCGTAGAGAGGATCAAAAGGGAAATTCCCATGAAACATAGGGGGCTTTTGGACATTGGGGCCCCTCCTTTCTTTGTAAGGGGGCCTGTTTTAAATTTTGCCTTTTCAAAAATTACCCCCGGCCAAAATGGGCAAAAACCCACCCACCAGGACCTTGGAAAAAGGCTTTAACCACCCCCAGGAATTTTAAAACCCCTCAAAAGCATTGTAAATAAAAAAGCATTTGGGTTTAAAAGGCTTAAGGAGGAACCACCAAAAAGGGGCAAAGTTTTTG
This sequence comes from Protopterus annectens, assembly GCF_019279795.1. Lineage (NCBI taxonomy): Eukaryota > Metazoa > Chordata > Ceratodontiformes > Protopteridae > Protopterus > Protopterus annectens. The sequence goes on along the minus strand of NC_056746.1, from coordinate 871,602,225 downwards.
CTGGTTTCCCATTCACATCCAGAAATGTGACCCAATGTGCCCCAAAAGGGCTCCCCCACATTTTTCAACCCAAAACCCGAAAAAAATGCAACAAACCCCAGGGGGGTTAGGCGACAATTTGAAATGGCTTTTCAAATAAACATTTCCCCAACTACAAACGACACCTTAGAAAAAGGGAAAGGATTAAAGGGCCCCAGCAAAACCTTGCAACACACAAAACCCAATCAACAAACCCCCCGGAAGAAAATTTTAAAATTTTTTCTTCCCTCAAAGGTTTCAATTTTCCTTTTTAAGCCTGCATATAGGTTTGGGAAACCCTTTTTACATTTAAAATTTTTTTTCCCTCACATTCCAATTAAAAAACCTTTATTCCCCCCTCATCCAGGGCAGGATTACCCTAGTTTGGGAGGTATGTTCCCCTTTGGGGCCATCCTTATTTGGAAAGGGGTTCATCCTTTGGGCCATTTTGGGAAATGGGCCCCACTATTCCCGCAGGGGTGAAAAAGGGCCCAATTTAGCTCCCGGGGCTTTAAGGAATTCCCCCTGTATTAAAACCCTGTTTAAAAAGGGGTTCTGACTAAAACTGTCCAACCCAAAAACCCCTTTTTCTCCCGTTTTCCCTGGGGAATAAAAGAACTAAACTCAACACGAATTTTAAAATTAAACAATTTAGGGTATATCTGGGACACTTTTACATTTACTGGCACCCAAACTTTTGTCAGTTGTTGTTTCCAAAAGGTTTGGATTGGTAAAAAGTTGTTTTTCCAGTTGGGGCAACCGAAAAAATGGGGATATTTACCCCCTTTTTGTTGTTGGGGGCTGTTTTGTACGGGGTTTTCTTTTCAACATAAAATTTTGGGTTAAGGAAAAGTCCAAAACCCTTTTCCCGTTTCCCAAAATACCCCCCAATTTGGAAAAGAAAAAACCCCAAATCCCAAAAAACCCCAAAATTGTGCACACACCCCCCCAGTAAAGCCCCGGGGTTTTTAAAATTTTTCCCCAAAACCCCTTTACCCTAAAATGGGGTTTGCTCAAAGGCAGAAAAACACATTCCCAAGGGGGTGTAAAAATTTTCCCCCCTTAAAGGGGAGGAAACCCAAAACTTTTCCCCAAAAGCTGTACTTAAAAGGGGTGCTTTGAAAAAAATCATCTTGTGGGGGGGTTTAAAAAAGGGGATTGACCCCCGGGGGGAAATTTTTTTTCCCCCCCATTGGCAAAGGGGCAAACCTTCCTTTTTCCCCAGCGGGGAAAATCACACCACACAAACCCCACCTTTATAAACTTTAACCCAAAACACAATTTAAAAATTCCCCCCAAAAGAAAAGGGATTTCCCAAAAAACCCCCTACCTTTAACTATTTGTTATGAAATTTACTAGAGAACGGGGACGATTAAAGAAAAACCCCGGGGTATTCAACATTTTCTGGAGGGGGGATTTTAAAATTTTCCCCGTTGAATCTACTTTAAAATTTTTTTGGGGTGCCCTGAATATCAAAGGTTTGGGGAATGGTCCCCTGGGGGGGTTTTCCCACAGTTGCCAAAAGGGGGTGGGGCCCCCAACAACCTTATAAACCCAGAAAACCTTTTTAAAAACCCCATTCCCCAACAAAAACAAATCCACTTTTGGGTGGAAACAGGGTGGGAAAAAAGGCAAACCTTTTTGATTCAGGGCATTTCTATGTTATTATAGGGTGCTACACTTTATTGTTTGGAAAGGGGGAAATTTTCCCTTTTTGTTTTCCTTGTTAAAGGGAACATTTTAACAAAGGGGTTACATCCCATTCACCTTAGGCTGTTGTGTAATGATGCTCATTTATAAATGTGTACATGCCCGTGTGGCTTTCCTTGTTGAATATGCAGTACAGTTGTGGATGAGTGTGAACCCAAAAATAACTCCTGTTTAAGGTTGTGTGTTTGTGACAGTTGGCCCGGCTTTTAACACAAAAGGGGTTTCTGTGCCGCAGCTTTTTTGGGGAAATTTTCATCTTTTAACACCATTCATTGCCAGCCTTTGTACTGTATATGTGTGGTTCAGTCTTTACTGTGGTACAACCTGGGCTTTAGTCCCATACTGAACATTTCCTACTGTGCAAACCCTCTTTAGGGTAGTTGTGCTGTTCCAAAGGCATGCCTCAGGATCTTAATTTGCCCCATGCTTAAAAAGTGTAGTTGCAAACTATGGGAGGTCATAATGGATATAAGAAAATATGGAACATGCGACATTGTATGCCCAGTTTTGTTTCAAGGGCAAGATGCCCTTTTTTACTTTGGTTTTTATCAAAAAGTCGGCCTTGTGAAAACAGTCCAAAGCCTACCTTGCCCTTTAAAAACCCTTTCAAACAATACCCCACCAGGTTTGTGGAAACCCTAAAAGTGTACACCCTATGTCACAAGTCAGGTTTCCCGTCTTCGGCAACCCACAGGGTTAATTGCTGGCACTATTCGACACCCTGAGTACAGGGTTCAACGGGGTCATTTGGCCCCATTGTTTTTACTACTTCCAGAAGTACAGTCCAAAATGGGGGTTTGGCTGCAAAATTTTAAACCACACTGGGGTAGGGCGTGCATAGACACATATCCTTAGGGGGTCACGGCCTATAGCTGGGGCCCGACCACCTTAAATTTAAAAAAAAAGTGTGTCTACCCTTCAGGAAACGGAACCCCAACTTTGGTGGCAATCCTTAAGCCGGGAAGGTTATCAGGACCTGGGGAAGGTTGCATATGTTTGATGACATCAATTGCTAAAGTGGCTGTAGGTTTACTTGTCCACATATCAGGAAATCCACATCCAATCTAGTGGGTATTGTTCCCCCGTACTCTTCATTATCGGACCGGGATCTGGGACCTGCCTTATTGGATGATCTATGACATTGCAGCAAATGGGGGAAACCCGAAAGTAAAAAAAGGTAAAGGGCTCCCAAAATCTTCATATGCTGCCAGATTGAAAACACACACTTATTCGCACAACTTCTGCTTGAGGGGACATGTGCATACATGAAGCATTCCACCAGGGAAATGGCTGCTCCACCTAAAACTTAACCCCCTGAAACTATGCAAGGACTTTCCTCAGGGGGGTAAGGACTGTTGGAGGGTGGATTTTCACTAGACCCCATCTGGGAATAAATCACCCAGTGAGTACACACCTTTCTTTTTCAAAATATCCCGACCTGGGTGGGAAATCATGGTTTACCCGGGACGACGTTACTGCTGGAGACAGGCGTCAAACTAATGGGCACAGCTGTTTCCATATAAGGGGTGGGGCGAACCAGATCTGGACTAGGTTAGCTGCCCTTTGGGGCAGATGAGATAACCTATGAACCTATTACCTTTGCTTTGTTCAGATTGAAAACCCACAAAGGCCTCCCAACCCGTGGTATTTCCCCAAAGGGTGTACATTTGGGAAACACACCGAGTGCCCAAGGCCTTTTAAGGTTATTGGATAGGGTTTTGTCCACAACCATCAAATCAGTTTGGCATGCAATTCTTGTTTTGTATACTTGCCCCGTCTACCTGTGACACAACAATACCCGGGTAACCTACCATCCCCATCCACTCGTTAGGATCCCTGTTAGTAGTAAATGAGGACCTATGGTAACCGTCTGGGAGTTTACCATCGTGGGGTTGGTTTGTGTTTGGATAATGGTAACTTTCCATGTAGTAGTGTGGGGTTCAGGTCCCTCATGTGATACTCCCGCCCCACATTTACAAGGGGCATTTCATTGCTGGCTTTGGGCATGGCCTAATAGGGACGTTGTGTCTGGGGGCCAGCAAGTGTTGGAACTGATTCGAATCAGGCACACATTAATGTGCCCCTCTTTGAACCCTGGTGAGGGTTTTTTGGACTTTCATTGCAATTATCTGGAGGACACCAAACCTGGGGTCATTTTTAAAACCCCCAAGATTTGAAAACCCAATGACCTCCCTTAGCAGTGAAACCCCAAAGGGTTTAATGGATTGGGAACCCCACACCCCATTTTTTCCAAGAATACTACACCCTTTTCCCCCTTCTCATTTAAAGTTTGGGTCCAAAAACCATGTGGGAATTTGGATTACTGGATTATCCACAGACTGACTAAGTTTTCACCATTTAACATGCTGACAGGCTATGGCACCAGCTGTCTGTTTCTTTTTTAGGGATCTTTTGGCAGCTGGTGACAGAATGCAGGCTTTTTTTCCTTACAAAATGTTGCAAGTCCTTTCTTGTTGGCCTGCCTTGGGTTTTCCAGATGGTGAATCCCAGGACCAACTTTGTGGGTGCCGATATTGGGACCATGGTGCTCATGCGACCTGTCAGTTTGTCGTTGGCTTTTGAACCCCTCCCATGACATTGGGGTGTATAATCACTGGTGACAAACTATCAAAATAGGGTATTTACAGAACTTTGCAAGGTCCGGCTACACTTGTGGACCACATTCCCCACAGACCAAGTACTTTTCAACTGGTCACAATGTTTAGGGGTTCCACTTTGTAAACCCACCTGGGGGGGGGTCAATAACCACAATAAAGCACATGCGGCCTTTCCCAAACCGACCAAACCTCTATGACTGTGGGGGTTTTTTCCACCACAGGAGACACCTTTTTTAAAACCCCCTGTTTTTACACTGCCTTTGGGACCCTGTGGTAAAGGGTACAAATGTCAGGGAGGGGGCAGTTTTGGGGAATAGGCATTTTTTGGGGGGACTCACAGAGGAGTATGTTGGCCATACCTGGTGTGTCTGGTATGGTTTGAATATCGGGTATGGAGAACCAGGTCAACAACATGCTTATACCCTATTTTCAACACCTTGGGGTTTTCTGTAGTGTCCTGTACAACTGATCAAATGGGTTTCTCTACCCCCTAGGGATTGTAAGCCTGTGTCCATTTTGTTTGTATTCGGGGAATTGTTTACACCTGTGTCACAGTTAACCAGGGGGATAGTGACAAACAGCCAGAAGCGACTTCACACTTCTTGACTGAAGGTTCCCAAACCCACTGGGCCCTGGGAAACCCCAACACAAATGGGGACCCTCACAAATTTCACGGCACTCCGAGTAAGCTGGCCATGCAATCACAAATGAAATGTTCCCACCAAGGGAAAATGGCCTTTGGTGGACCCCAGATAAACAAACGTATAAAGTGAAGGGTACTAATGAAAAGGCACATCTCCAGAATTAAGGGTGTATAGCAGTAGTAGAAAGCTACATTCCACTAAAAACCCCAAACAACTTGGGGACAAAATACCACAGCATGAAAGGGAACCCAGCCCAGTTATGCTGACCCGGGTGGGAACCCTAATAGTTCAGATTTGGTAACCAAAATTCCCAACCTGCAGAAATTCACACCCCCAGACCAGAGTCAATGTCCCCTCCCTCACCCCCGACATGATAGTTATCACAGCTGTATTAACCCACTGCATTGGATTTATTGGGGCGAGAGAAAAAGGGAACAATCAAAGGGACCCGAGGATCCCCCGTTGCTGCTAGTGCTCAGAGGGATCCTGATAGCAGACCTATTTAACCTTACCTTCAAGGGTCTTACCTGAACACTGGCCCCGGAAATTCCCACCCAAAAGGAGTGCCCCCACAGACCCCCAACCAACCAAGCTTAAACACCTTGTCTGCAAAGCTTTGTAAGGGTCATTATGGAGTTCCCCCGAGCAGGGTCCTCAGACCCTTGTCACACCAATTAGCTTTGTAAGTGAGTTGCGTTTTTACCAATTGCTACTTTAAACTGCAGAAGCCTTGATGAACCGTACCAACCTACCTGGCTTGGCTAAGGCCTTTGACACAATAATCAGGCATTGACAAGCTAACAGCTGTTAACACCCTTGTACAGCATTTAAAAAAGGTAGCAAAAACCCTTGTAACTTGCAGGGGTTTTTCAGGTTCTCACAAGGGTGTCCCGGGGTGTCCCGGGTTCCCATTTGGTTTTACTTTTCAAATTAAAGCAAAAATGGGGGGTTGTGGGGAAATTTCCTAATACCTGTGTTGGCCCCTTACAAATGCCCCACAAAACTTGCTGGTTTAAAACTTGCATTGGTAGCCCCCCTTTTAAAAAAAAAAAAAAAAAAAAAAAAAAAAAAAAAAAAAAAAAAAAAAAAAAAAAAAAAAAAAAAAAAAAAAAAAAAAAAAAAAAAAAAAAAAAAAAAAAAAAAAAAAAAAAAAAAAAAAAAAAAAAAAAAAAAAAAAAAAAAAAAAAAAAAAAAAAAAAAAAAAAAAAAAAAAAAAAAAAAAAAAAAAAAAAAAAAAAAAAAAAAAAAAAAAAAAAAAAAAAAAAAAAAAAAAAAAAAAAAAAAAAAAAAAAAAAAAAAAAAAAAAAAAAAAAAAAAAAAAAAAAAAAAAAAAAAAAAAAAAAAAAAAAAAAAAAAAAAAAAAAAAAAAAAAAAAAAAAAAAAAAAAAAAAAAAAAAAAAAAAAAAAAAAAAAAAAAAAAAAAAAAAAAAAAAAAAAAAAAAAAAAAAAAAAAAAAAAAAAAAAAAAAAAAAAAAAAAAAAAAAAAAAAAAAAAAAAAAAAAAAAAAAAAAAAAAAAAAAAAAAAAAAAAAAAAAAAAAAAAAAAAAAAAAAAAAAAAAAAAAAAAAAAAAAAAAAAAAAAAAAAAAAAAAAAAAAAAAAAAAAAAAAAAAAAAAAAAAAAAAAAAAAAAAAAAAAAAAAAAAAAAAAAAAAAAAAAAAAAAAAAAAAAAAAAAAAAAAAAAAAAAAAAAAAAAAAAAAAAAAAAATAAAAAAAAAAAAAAAAAAAAAAGAAAAAGGTGTAAAAAAAAAAAAAAAAAATCTTTTAAGGGTTTCCCTTATTTTTTTTTTCCCTTGTGGATAGCCTTTTTTTGAAGGTTTTTTTTGGGTTTTTGGGGGTTTTTGTGGTTTATGATTTGGTGAAAGGGGTTTTTGGAATTTTTTTAGTTCATTGGTTTTTTTTTTTTTTTCCTTTTTCCCAAAGGAAACTTTACGGGGGGGTTTTTTTGGCCCCCAGGGGGAATTTTAAACCCCCCTCCAAACCCCAAAAAGGTTTAAATTTAATTTAAGGTTTTTGTGGGCTTTTGGGAGGGACAGATTCTTCAACCAGAGAGTCCCTATGCTGTGGAACAACATCCTGGTACATGTGAGGCTGAGTACCTCACTGGCTTTGTTCAAGTGAGATCTTAATCAATGGATGGGAGATTGCAGGTATGGATAACCTCAGTATCACTGCTTGTCAGAGGCACAGCAATATAATGGGCAAATTATCCGTCAGAGTGAAGGTGCGGCAGACTCCACGGAACTCTGGTCTAGGCTTATAAATGCCCTAGGGCAGATAGCCTAGTATGAACCTGTGAACCTGTGAACATAGGCCTGGGGCAGTTGCTGCTATTAGGACAGTGGTCTGCAGCAAGCTATATAGTAGTAGTCAGTTTTAGCCATTGGTGTTTGACCATGGCTAATGCATGTTGCTTCTTGTTGTGGTAACAACAGGGGTGTGTGGTTATCCATGCCATTTATTGGTAGTCACCCTCATTTTGTATCTTGTTCCATGTTTTTGCACATGTACATCACTGTATGAGGTGTGACCCTGGTAGTGTCAGGGTGCTGATGTGCACTTTGACCCTGTTTTCTATTACAGCACTGATATGTGCATTCCCTATACTGTGTGCATTTACACTGCACACATCTTGCTGTTTATACCTTTGCCATTGGGTAGCATTACATCTAGGTTCCTATCCCTTGTGATAGCTATGAGGTGGGTTTGTGTTTTTGTGGTTTATGATTGGTGAGGGTGGATGTTAGTCATGGTCCTCAGGTGTGCATATGATACATGGTATTACATTACTTAACACATGGCATTCATGTCTCGGGTGGTGCTGCAGGGCTGCCTCTGTCGGATGCACATACTACACTCCCTGTACATTTGGAAGCAGGTTGTGTCATGTTAGGCATCCCTGTTACTGTATGAGTGAGTCAGAGTGGGTATCGGTCCCAGTGTTCCTACTGACCAAGCATATGTGCTATCGTTGCCTCGTTGCCAAGGGCAGGGCATACTGGACACGCCTCCTCCTGCCTACTGGGACAAGGTCAGGTTGTTCCTCCTCCAAGTCACCCCTGCCTGTGGTGGCCTTGGCAATGGTGGGGATGTTTGGCCCAGCCCTGTGCTGGTCCTGCTGCAGCTGTTTCCGCAGGATCATATTATGTAGCATAGCACATATCATGATCATTTGGGTACATGTAGTTGGCGTGTACTGCAAAGCTCCACCAGACGTGTCCAGACACCGGAACCGTGACTTGAGCAGCCCAAACACACGCTCTATGATATTACGTGTTTGTGCGTGTGCCTCATTATGGCGTTCCTGTTCGGGTGTGTGTGCATTTCTGATGGGTGTCATCAGCCACGGCTCAAGTGCATAACCAGCATCCCCCACTAGGTGTCCACGTGGGAAGTCCCCATTGGCAAATGATTGGTACAGCTGCGTCAGATGCCAGATGTGGGAATCGTGGTAGCTACCAGGGCAGCCAGCACACACATTCATTATTATGCCCTGGGCATCACACACGACCTGGCAGTTGATGGAGGGTATCCCTTGCGGTTAATGTAGACTCTACCCGCTCACCGGCTGGTGCCTTGATGCGTATGCGTGCAGTCTATTGCACCCAGCACCTCAGGGTATCCCGCTATTTGCTGGAAGAGATGCATATTGCTGGACACAACCTCACGGTCACTAGGGACATATATATGATCACTGACATGTGGTGACATGGCATCCAGGAACTGGTGCAGTACCCTGGAGGCTGATGCCTGTGATATCCCCATCATATCGCCAGTTGGTCTCTGAAAGGTACCTGTTGCTAGTATTCTTAGGCCAACACATACCTTGGTTTCCACTGGGATGGGTTCCCCTCTGTTGGTTCTGTGTGTGAGGCGTGGCCTGCACAGCTCAACAATCTGCTGCAGGAGCTCTCTGTCCACTCTATAGCGCTCTACTATCTCCAGCTCATGTAACCCATGGTAGGTGACCCTAGGCCTGTATACTCTTCTCCTTCTCCTCACTCTGGGTTGTCTGTCAGCATCTGCATTATCACCACCCTCGGCAATTCGCCTATGTCTGATTATAACAGCTATGGCAGCCCCTAGCATTTCTGCTCTGAGTTCAGCTTTTTTCAGGTTTCAACTCTGATAGCTTAGTTTCTGGCAGTATCTCTTGTGAGAAACAGCCTGCACTGCTCTTTGTTGTGTTTTAAGTGCTGGGTTGGGCTTCTAGTCTGCCTGTGTAATTGCCTGCTTCTAATTGTTTCCACCAATTAACTTTAGTAGTATCTTCTGGCAGTTTCCTGTATTTTGGTTGTTTCCTATTTCCTCTCTGTTTCCTGAGTGGGAGCAGTGTGCACACCGGCTTAAACACGCTCACAGTAACTTAAACGCATGTACACATCCCTACACGGTGTTACACGCACACATCCTTACACGGTGTTAGCTAGGCTGATTCATGCTAAAACGCGCGCACACCGCCTTACACACGTGCATGCGCAAACCGTTGTAAACAGTTTGCAACACGCTCCCACATGTAGAACCTGCCTCACCGGCGCTGCGCACGCATGCACGTATATCAAGAAACTTAGAGTGTAGGGATAGCGTATGCCCTCAATTTCTTGACATTCCCAGTGTTCTGTTGGGACACACCTCCCTCCCTGATGTCTGTCTGTCATCTCTTACCTTACATTTTCCTCCAATCTGGTACATTTCTTTCTATCCTTCCCCATGATGTCACCTACCTCTTACTCTGTTCCTCCCCTTCTCTAACTCTTACACGACTCAGAAAGTGCTCATTACTTATGTGGCAGTGTGATTCAGTATTGTAAGCCTCATTTACATAGGATTGCCTAGTAATGCTTAGTTACATATCTTACACGGAGCTTCCCCTTGACAACCACTAAGCGGAGGCCATATTGTTTTTGCTCTGCAAGTCCCTCCATTGACATTTCATGTAATATATAAATCCCACAATTGTGGGCTTATAAGCCGGTTTTCAGTTTTAGGTAGCGCACCCGTTTGCGTGGGTGCGCTACAGTTAAACACATAAATCCGTGAAAAAAAAAAGTTATATAACTTTTTTGCAACATTTTCATGCCAATGGCCACATATTTGGCCATTGGCATGCTTAATGTAACAAATGCACCCTTTATTTGGAGCTGACATAGCTCCGTTTTAATTTTGCAGAAATGTACTCAGTTGTCAGCTGAGTACATTTCTGCATAACACGTCCGTTACGGACTGGTTTGGGCTTCGTGGATCGCTCACATACCTCATTTGCATATCTTGGAGCTGCAAATGAGGTATTGAGCATTTCCACGCCCACTCCGTGTAAGAGACGTGTTAGCTGTCTCTTACACGGAGATTTGGGCTGTTGCTGAATCAGGAGGCTTACACGGAGGCTTACACTACTCTTAAACTCCGTGTAAGCCTTCCTGAATCTGGCCCATTATGTGTACATTCTTTGTAGTGATTATGATACAGTGGGGTTAGGAAATTAACTTTTTCCCACTGTAGTGCAATCTCAGAGTTGGTATATTAAATTACAGGGGATGTGGGGGGAAGAGCCCCCTACATGGGGGATGCAGGGGGGCTTGGCCCCCTGCAGAAATATAGAAAAAGTGTGTTTGTTAATTTGGTGTCATTATATGTAGAGGGAATGTTATTTTATTGTGATTTGTAGTGTTCAATGTTGTGATGCACATTTTAGATGTTATGAAATTTGATGTTGTGGGTTTTAGATGTTAAGATTTCAATGTTATGATTTTAGATGTTATGGGTTTTAGATGTTTTGAAGGGGAACTCTATATATATATATATATATATATATATATATATATATATATATATATATATATATATATATATATATATATATATGTTCACTTTAGAACATTGAAAGCCCATAACACTGAAAGTCAAAACACTGAGACCAAAATCCTGAAAATTCAAAACACTGAAAGCTCAAAACATTGAATCCCATAACATTGAAAAGACATAGGAAACCAGCATTTAATATGTGCTAGCACAACTATATACAGAAACAAATAAGAAGCAAACCATATTACACTTCTTCAAATATAAGCGGGGGGGGCAAGCCCCCTGCCCCCCAACATCCCCGGCTATTTAAATATATCAACTCCGAGGTCGCACTAAACTACACTAAGATGTGTTATGTTGTAATATAGCAGGTAAGAAGGGAACATGACTGAGGTTACCTATGAAACTCTGGTAAGTATCGGAGAGATATACAGTAATCTGTAATGTTTTAACAGTGAATTAGTGTTTTTAAGAGAAGGTTGAGGATAGTTTTTTACAATTTAAACAGGTAGTCATGAAGCGTGGAATGGTATGTTTGCCGTTTTGTTCTGTGTAGTGTGATCTAAGAGTTGACATATTTAAGTAGCAGGGGGTGTGAGGGCGCAGTCCCCACATGGGGGTGTAGGGGGTTAACCTCCCTGTTTTAATTTGGAGATTTGGAGAAGTGTAATATGGTTTGTTTTTTATTTGTTTCTGTATGTAGTTGGGCTGGCATATATTAAATGTTGGTTCCCTATGTTTTTTCAATGTTATGGAATTCAATGTTTTGAGTTTTCAGTGTTTTGAATTTTCAAGTTTTTGGTCTCAATTTTTTGAATTTCAGTGTTATGAGCTTTCAGTGTTCTAAAGTATATATATATATATATATATATATATATATATATATATATATATATATATATATATATATATACATACACACACACACACATATAGGGTCTATATCAGCATTTCAAATGCTGAAAACACCGAATGCAATTAAATCGAACTGAAATGTTTGAAATCTCAGAAGAGCGAACTGACAGAACATCGATTTCTTTCCCAAGGAAATAAATCGGTGTTCCGTGCAAAGAAAATATTTTTCAATATTTTAAACACTGACAGAAGTGAGGAGCTTTGCCCACCAGAACCCCCCTACTTAAATATACCAACTGCAAGACCGCACCACAGTGGTGGAAATAGCAAACTCCGATGATGTCCCACCGATTTCTTTCCCTGGGAAAGAAATTGATGTTCCGTCAGTTCACTCTTCTGAGATTTCAAACATTTCAGTTCGATTAAATTGAATTTGGCATTTTCAACATTCGAAATGCTGATAGGAACCCATATATATATATATATATATATATATATATATATATATATATATATATATATATTTGGGTCTATATCAGAAGATCAAAGTTTCGAAACTTCGATTTTGATATGGTCGACACCATATGATCAAAGTCTTGAAACTTTGACTCTTTTAATGGAGATCTCCGTACAGCATGGAAAGGGAAGATTTCCCTTTTCTGCACTGTAGTGCGATCTTGGAATTGGTATATTTAAGTAGCAGGGGTTGTGGGGGATGCAGAGGGGATTGCCCCCCTTCTTAGAGCGTTAAATGGTTTGTTTTTGTAGGTTGCTGTATTTTATTACATTTTCAATTATATGGTGTCGACTATATCAGATTTGAACTTTTGAAACTTTGATAATGTATATATATATATATATATATATATATATATATATATATATATATATATATATATATATATATATATATATATATATATATATATATATATATATATATAGTTCAAACACTTCAGTTCCAGCACTTTGTTAGTCAAGAAACCAGTCAGAAAATATATCCAAATTGTAATGAATGTGTTTAATACATATCCAAAGATGTACAAATCACCAAAAAACATCTTAAACTCCACAGTGATATATGAAAATCTCAAGCAAGGCAGTAGCAAGGCAGCAACAGAACATGTTTAGGATTAATCAAACTAAGATGAATGAACCTAAAGGATGTACTTTTTGTGGAAATTGCACTTATTGCAAAGTGGTGTCTTGAACCAAATCCTTTACTTCTATTAATACTGCAAAGGTTTTTGATATTCAATCTTTAATCACCTGTTGAACTGAATGGGTGATTTATATGGCATTATGTCAATGTGGCACTTTTTATGTGGGTCAAACATTATGGCATTTTAAAATTAGAATGGCTTTACATATTAGTGATATTAAGTGTAAGGGATCTAAAAGCACACTTTATAAACATGTTTAGAATATTTGGGGGGATATTTTATTTTTTTCAGGAATAGATATGGTGGTACATTTCCATTAAACCCCTACCACGCCTTCGCGCTGCTGTGTTTCAGCACAATGTTTTCATTTATGCAGGAATGAGAAATGTGATGTGAAAAAAATCAATTGCCTTAGGTACGGTTAAGGTTTTGTCTTAATTTGAATTGGCAGGCAGCACTGCAGACTCGAATGTCTTATGCGGTGCTGCATGATCGCAGGTTTTATAATGTGGACAATTCCTTTCGTTTGCATGTGATGGCTGACTGAATACACCGGGGACTGTGAGCATTGTCAAGCCAGATAATTTCTTATGTGTATTGTACTGCAGTACAACTTTGAAGACTTGTTCAGAGCTCCTCACATAGCTGAAAAATACAGCTGCAAGGTGATGTGTACTTTGTAAAGGTTGCAGTTGTTGAATTGGCAGCAGTAAACAGTAATCCAGAGACCTGGCCCCACAACTTTCTCAGTACTGTGTGAAATGATACATGCTAAACATCACCCAATCCAGGCATATCCACTACTGTCACTCCTTTCACCTTCTGTCCTAATGGTATTCCCCTACATTAACCTCCTTTTACAGTGCCCGGGGATTCTCTCTTGACTATTACAGTGAAAAGGAAAGTAGGTTCTGGCCAAAATATGTGTACAACAGATAAACCTCCCGCGACTGGTAGGGGTTTAATGGTGGACTGCAGCTATTTCTGCAATGACCAAATGGACCTGTACATCTAACATGAAAATACACACTTGTCAGTCAGTTGCACAGAAGTACTTGTCACACAGATACTTGTGCCCGGGGCTGAAATTCCGGTGAAATACAGCAGCGCGAAGTGGTAGGGGTTTAATGGAAAAGTACCGATATGATGAAGGGTGAGGGTCTTTCTATCACAGCTAAACATAAAATTTTAGATGGCAAAGAGACAATGTAGATTATTAATTTGGGGTTTTATACAAACCTGGTCTAAATGAGGGTTGTTGATTTTGTTTAATTACTTTTAGTTTTAAACTGTGAATGTAAACAAGTACTGTGCAAGACTCACCCAGGCAGTTTTAGGTCACAAATATAAACTATGCTGCAAATGTCTCTTCAGACCAATGTCCCAACAAAAACAGTTTATCTTCCAAAAGAAGCTAGGTTGTTTAAAGCATAAACTGTGCTGCAGATGTCTGTTCAGACCAGTACTCCAACAAAATCAGTTTCTTTTTCAAAAAAGCGATGTTGTAAAATCATGTATAAAACTGCTTTTTATTAATAACAAGGAGGTGGCGCTTTACAGCTTCTTCAGACCATGATATAACTGAACTAAAAACTTGACTTATATACACATGCTCATAGATAATTAATCAAACAATTAAACAATTAATTCTGCTTTTAAAAAAATCAGCTTAAGAAAGGCAAACCATTCACATAAGCTGCATTGAATTCTATTACTTCAATGAATGTTTATATTCATATAAAACCATGTAGCAAGTTAATATATCAAAGTTTATACAAATATAGGGTAAAATACATCTCATATAATATGATATTACATCTAATATTTAAATTTTCTACTTTTTAATTTGGGTTTTAAAGGAATCTTGTCATTCAGTCCTGGGGGGATGTGTGCTTGCAATCTAATTATCCAGTCTGTTTCTAACTGTTCAGTTCGGTTCCTTACATCTCCCCCTCTCCTGCTAGGTAAGTTAGTTTGTAAAATCATGAACTTAAACCTATGTCTAGCCCCTTCCTTTAGGACATGTTTGGATAATGCATTTACTTCAGATTTTATTCTGATTTGGTACACATGCTCCCTGATTCTATTCCTCAACTGCCTGTCTGTTTTTCCTACATAAAAACCACTACATTCCAGGCAGGTAGCTAAATAAACTAAGTGTTCTGTGTGACATGAACCAGTAGCCTTGAATGTATAAAGTTTTGAAGTTACAGGATGTATAAACATATTACTACTATCTATATATGTGCAAAAATTACATTTACCACAAGCTGCAGTACCTCCGAAACCTGATGTGTTTAGTGTAGTACTGTCTGGAAAACATAAAAGCCGATGTAGATTCTTTTTGTTTCTATATGTATATCGTGGATGTTCACCTACTAATTCCTTTATATCAGAATTTGTGGTAAGGATTTCCCAGTGTTTATTTAACACATCCTTAACCAAACCTACATCTTGAGTATAGAATAAAGTTATTTTCTGTTGTCCACTATCAACTGTATCCTCTATTCTATCTAAGTTTCTATAATAGATATTGCCCTTATCAGAAAAATAGGGGCAAGCTCCATTTTCTCTCTTCTGCACAACGTTAGTAAAACAAGCTTCTACTTCTTCACGGTTGTAGCTGCGTGTAATTAATCTATTACTTAGTACCTCAAGTTCCTTTTCAAAATTACTCTGCCTGGGATTTAATCTAGATGCTCTTGTAGCCTGTCCTGTGATAATATTTCTAAAGACATGTTGAGGGTGCATACTATTTCTGTGCAGTAATGTGTTTTTATAGCAGTTTTTCCTATGTACACCTGTATTAAAAAGTCCATTGTGCATGCGTTGTATAGTTACATCCAAAAAAGCTATACTGTCCTTAGAACTCATCATAGTAAATTTTAAAAAAGGGGTTAAAGAATTAATTTCATCATAAAATAAGAACAGATCTTCTACTGGGCCAGCCCACAGAAAAAACAAATCGTCCACGAACCTCCTATAAAAACAAACAAACTTCTTAAATGTTTCAAGTTGAAAAAGTTTTTCATCTTCCCATGAGGCCATCACTAGGTTGGTGTAGCTATTGGCACAGGGAGTGCCCATAGCTACGCCATCATTCTGTAAGTATAGGGAATCCTCAAATAAGAAAATATTGTTGTCTAATACCAGTTTAAGAAATAAGCAAAGTAAAGTTTGTTTGTTTTTATAGGAGGTTCGTGGACGATTTGTTTTTTCTGTGGGCTGGCCCAGTAGAAGATCTGTTCTTATTTTATGATGAAATTAATTCTTTAACCCCTTTTTTAAAATTTACTATGATGAGTTCTAAGGACAGTATAGCTTTTTTGGATGTAACTATACAACGCATGCACAATGGACTTTTTAATACAGGTGTACATAGGAAAAACTGCTATAAAAACACATTACTGCACAGAAATAGTATGCACCCTCAACATGTCTTTAGAAATATTATCACAGGACAGGCTACAAGAGCATCTAGATTAAATCCCAGGCAGAGTAATTTTGAAAAGGAACTTGAGGTACTAAGTAATAGATTAATTACACGCAGCTACAACCGTGAAGAAGTAGAAGCTTGTTTTACTAACGTTGTGCAGAAGAGAAATGGAGCTTGCTATTTTTCTGATAAGGGCAATATCTATTATAGAAACTTAGATAGAATAGAGGATACAGTTGATAGTGGACAACAGAAAATAACTTTATTCTATACTCAAGATGTAGGTTTGGTTAAGGATGTGTTAAATAAACACTGGGAAATCCTTACCACAAATTCTGATATAAAGGAATTAGTAGGTGAACATCCACGATATACATTTAGAAACCAAAAGGAACTTCCTCCGCTTTTATGTTTTCCAGACAGTTCTACACTAAACACATCAGGTTTCGAGGTACTGCAGCTTGTGGTAAATGTAATTTTGCACATATATAGATAGTAGTAATATGTTTATACATCCTGTAACTTCAAAACTTTATACATTCAAGGCTACTGGTTCATGTCACACAGAACACTTAGTTTATTTAGCTACCTGCCTGGAATGTAGTGGTTTTTATGTAGGAAAAACAGACAGGCAGTTGAGGAATAGAATCAGGGAGCATGTGTACCAAATCAGAATAAAATCTGAAGTAAATGCATTATCCAAACATGTCCTAAAGGAAGGGGCTAGACATAGGTTTAAGTTCATGATTTTACAAACTAACTTACCTAGCAGGAGAGGGGGAGATGTAAGGAACCGAACTGAACAGTTAGAAACAGACTGGATAATTAGATTGCAAGCACACATCCCCCCAGGACTGAATGACAAGATTCCTTTAAAACCCAAATTAAAAAGTAGAAAATTTAAATATTAGATGTAATATCATATTATATGAGATGTATTTTACCCTATATTTGTATAAACTTTTTTATATTAACTTGCTACATGGTTTTATATGAATATAAACATTCATTGAAGTAATAGAATTCAATGCAGCTTATGTGAATGGTTTGCCTTTCTTAAGCTGATTTTTAAAAGCAGAATTAATTGTTTAATTGTTTGATTAATTATCTATGAGCATGTGTATATAAGTCAAGTTTTTAGTTCAGTTATATCATGGTCTGAAGAAGCTGTAAAGCGCCACCTCCTTGTTATTAATAAAAAGCAGTTTTATACATGATTTTACAACATCGCTTTTTTGAAAAAGAAACTGATTTTGTTGGAGTACTGGTCTGAACAGACATCTGCAGCACAGTTTATGCTTTAAACAACCTAGCTTCTTTTGGAAGATAAACTGTTTTTGTTGGGACATTGGTCTGAAGAGACATTTGCAGCATAGTTTATATTTGTGACCTAAAACTGCCTGGGTGAGTCTTGCACAGTACTTGTTTACATTCACAGTTCATGACATTTTTATTGGAACTGTGCAGGCACCTTTGCTCTGTTGTGGTATTTCTTGTTATTATCTATACATCTACTTTTAGTTTTAACTGTTTGTAGTTTACTTTTTCAAACCAAGCCTTGTCTTTGTTGAATTGTATTAGAAGATTTTCTGTTAATTGGTAGCTGGTCCTTTAAGGATTTTATTTCGCATAACCCTTTGCATGCACTATTTGTAGTTTATTTTGTTGAACTAACATTTGTTTTTGTTTAATTGAATTATATTGGAATTTATTTACATATAATGATTATTATTAATTGGTACCTGGTTTCACTGATGATGCCAGTGGGTGAAAGCAGTCTGCAGTTTGTGTCTTTGGCTGGTTGTTACTGCCTTGCTACAGTCTTGATACTGCCTTGCATGGGATTTTCACATATCATTGTGGAATTTAAGAAATTTTGGGGGATTTGTGCACCTCTGGATATGTATTAAATTCATTCATTACAATTTGGTTATATTTCTGCCTTGTTTCTTGACTAAGTGCTGGAACTAAAATGTTTGAACTGTATTGTTAGTTATGTTTCATGCACTTCTTAGCTGGTACATGCACCATTTGAAGACTGAACTATATATATATATATATATATATATATATATATATATATATATGTGTGTGTGTATATATATATATATATATATATATATATATATATATATATATATATATATATATATATATATACACACACACACACACACACACACACACACACACACACACGTGTGTGTCCATATCTCTGTGTTTCTGTGTGTGTGTGTGTGTGTGTGTGTGTGTGTGTACAGTTTCCAAACATCTCCACTGTTGTTAAATGTTTTATGGAGGTGGTAAAATACAGTGCTAGTTTATTAAGATATATTCTGCCATTACAGAGCTACTCAGAAATTTGACCAAGGAAAGTACACCTTGCTGTGAGAAAAATACATGATAAGCTCCACAAAACTTAAAAAAAAATTGTCTAATGTCAGTTCAAGTTTATTTTGAAACAAGCAAAGAAATTCAGCTAATAGCTTCATAGGAAAATAAATCTGCCAGTACTGCAAAGTAACTCCACAAAAGGCAGCAGAATAAAGTGCATCCAAAATTATATCAATAAAAACTCTGTAAGTGCTATATAAGTACTGCTGATAGATTATAATCTACTCATAATTTTATATCTTATTTAAATGACACTCGTATCATTTTAATAATTGATCTTAATTGTACTCAACCACAGCTAGAAGTGTTGCTTTCTAATGTTAGCATTCAGCTTCACTGAGCAAAAAAAAAAAAAGCTTAATTTTTAAGGTTTACATTCAGGGCCCAAATTCCCAGTGTGAAAGAAACTCCATGTACCGAAATATACTGTATCAAAGACCTAGAAGAAGAATTCATAAAATGTTCAATAAGTACACGGTGTCTGGGAACAGCTTTCATTTACCTTTATAATTATGAATGTAATATATATATAAATAACAGGAGGCATGGGGCATAACCCTTCACATGGAAGATACAGGGTCAAGCCATCCTGCAGAAACATTGTTTTGGATAACTGAAGCAAGACTTTTGTGGGTTGTGTTCTCCGTCAGCTTCAATAGCAATAGCAATGAGTTAAAACCATTTAGGTGAAATCTCATCCACTAAAGGCTCATTGGCTAGGAGGATTATGCTCTCATTCACTTCAGTGTTAAAAAAATAAAGGTCACGCATATCAAACATAAAATATACACATTCCATGCCCTCTGAAATAGAGCTGCCTACCTAAAACAACATCCTAGAATATAAATTTGTTATCATTAAATTGAAAAATAAAATACAATAAAAGAAAAATACAAAAATAAAACATTGGGCACTACTCATAAATGAAAAATACTTTTCTTCAGCAAGTCCCGAAGCAACAAACAAATCAATAAAATAAAAATTTCATAAATACCAAAACAGGAAGCACAATCTTTAATACAGTTGAGTGCTTTCATCTTCTTAGTTAAAGATGTTTTCAAAACTGATTCACTAAACCAGGAAACTAACAAATATCAAGTGAATATATCATGTCAATTTCAAAAAACAGTCATCTGAACATTTTCGGGTTGCAGCCATGTAAATATATCCAAAACACAAATGTAAAAACTTAAAATACATACCATGTACCACTGGATGGCGCAGTGGTGCAGCGGTAGCAATGTCACTTCACAGAAAGAGATTCTCTGTTTTGATTCTCGGCTAGAGTGCCTTTTGTGCGGAGTCTGCATGCCCTCCCTGCTTTCATGTGGGTTTCCTCTTGGTGCTCAGGTTTCCTCCCATGTTACAAAGACATGCATTAGGAGCATTTCTCCCCAGGCTTCCACTGAAAATTAGCTTTGTTCCAAGTCGGACTTTCCAGGTTAACAAATGTTAAATAAATAAATAAATGTTTTTTTGAAACCTTAATACATAACTTAGTCAATCAGTATAGATTTGAGTTTTGAAACAGCATACAAAGACACTTTCATTGATACTAGGGTGCACAACATCTTTGAAACGAGGCTGCCATATGACTTCTTTATAGTCTAAAATGTTTCCAAGCACCTACACCTACACAATTAATTCTATCTATGATAAAAAATGGGCATTTCTTGAAATTTGTGCATCTTGTAGAATTTTTTTATGAACTACTGTTGTTGTTCTTATTACATATGCCATTGTTTTGCTTGTAAATTTGACTTTTTAACTTACATTCAATTTTATCCATAAAAAATGAATCACACAGTGAACATAATTCAAAATAAACTACTGCCTTTATATTGCAACATTTTCCTTGACATTAAATATTTCATTTATAACCCTGGATCACGATGTTAATAGCATCCATAATAAACCAACATGATGAACACGATCCAGATTTATGCATGACACTAGTATTAAACAGTTAGTGTTCTCAATATAATTTTTAATATTTTCATCCTTACTAAATAAAACTCTTGGATAATTAACCAATCTAGATTTCAATAAATGTGACATACATCTATCCCACTTACTACTACTACTAATAATAATAAGTTGAATGGATGAAGAGTCTAAAGAAAAAAAAATACTTATCTGTGCTGGTATCCTACACTACTTATGTGTGCAATTGCACAAGGCTGTCACCCAGCCCTGTGTGATTCATAAAGGGATGAGTATGCAATGGCAGAAAAGCATACCCAGTTGTGTACAGGAGATAACCAGTTACAGATGCACAGTAGAGTTCTTATGTAGTGTAGTGACAAGGCATTATCAAATTACAACAGAAGATGACAAACAAAAAATATAATTCTGGCACATAAAGTGCAAGAAATGGTGATGTGTAGCACAGCGTAACAGAGGTGAGTGGCAGCATAATTATTTCTGGAATTATACCCCAGAGAAAACCCAAAATTAAAAAAAAGAGAAGCTAGCCATACCTCAAAGTTACCTCCTGTACATATAAGCATATTGCTACAACCATACACAGACCACCCAATGCAGTGAAGCTGATGACCTCTATAAATACCCGCAGCAGTTGCACCCAGTTTGTTTTCTTGTTCATTCACACAGCATGCTAATGATACTTGGTCATGGCTGTATTGGTCAAAATTTAAGAAATGGTATGTGCCATGATTACAGATCACTGTGGAGCATATGTTTGCCACTTTTCATGTATTTTGGGTCAATTTAGGTGATTATGTAGTAATTTCTGAGGAAATTACAAGGCATTTTCTCCTGCTAGTGCTGTAGATTAAAATTATATGAATACAATTAAATACCATGCACAGTATTTGACTGACTGTGTATCATGCTTGCCACAAAAGAATTGTCAAATTCATTATTAGGTATACAGAAGATTACTCCTCCAGCTGAGAGAAACACTCGTGTACTGATTATGTAGTTTAATTCAACAGCTAGAAAGGATTGTCCACTGAAGCTACATGATACAAGATGAATAATTTTTAGTTGTGAGTAATGATTTAGTTTCTTTACTGACTACATCATAAGATGGAAACAGATTTATCAAAGTTTTATTATTGCATACATGATAATGCTGTGCATAGTGCATAACTGTATACTAGATATGCTGTCTATATCTGAGGAACATAATCTGCTGGAATGTCATTAGTGCAGTCCAGCTTTATGAAGCATGCTATTTGCACTATTTTGTACAAAATATACCCCTATATTCAACAAACTCCATGCAAGAATAAGACTATTCTTGCACAGAGTGGTTCATGTCCGTTTAGCACAGCAGCGTGCTTTGAATATTCATGAAGGCACACTGCTGTACTTCCTATAAAGACACGAACCATGAACGAGTATAGGGGGCATGTCCAAGTAGTGCACAGACACTGAACATGCCCTCTGCACTCAGAAAATGCCATACGGCACTTTATAAGCTGAACTGGCATAATATTAGAGATTTACTCTAACATTATTCCAGTATTTCAGTGTACGTGGACACTGAAATGAGATAATGATCATTTCAGTGTCTGCAGACACTGAAAGAAACATCGGCATAAAGAAAGCAATGCAGGGGGGGTGTGACAGGTTCTGTGACACACACCCTGCATTGCTAAAGTGCCGTACGGCACTTCTGCAACCTGCTAAAGCAGGAAATGTGTGCAAATCCACACATAATGGGGATAAATCCCCCAAAAGTGACAAACACACATATAGCCCTCACAAACATAGAAAGTTGATAGAGAACAGGTAATGCATTAGCATGAATTATGGAAGTGTAGAAGTCTGAAAGAAAATGCATGCCAATATTCCCTTACAGCAGTGCATGTTTACAAAGGCACAAATGATGGGGGGAATAAATAATAAATTAGGGACATGCCTGAAAAATTGCCCTCACACACTTAGAAAGTTGATAGATAACAGGATATGTATTAACACGAGTCCTTGAAGGATAGAAGCCTGAAAGCCAAATTAATGCCTTTATTTCATGATTGCGATCCTCAATGAGTTGTCAGAACACCACACAACTCACTTATATAACATAATAATACAAAAATAATATAAACTTTTTTTTTCAAGCCTAAGGAATGTTTAAGCATAACTAAGCAGGCGTGTGCGTTATGGCCACCTGCGTAGCATAGCTTAAACATCCCCTGGGAGATAAATACAAATATAGAAGTGAAACTTGAAAATTGAGATAGTGTAGTGGTTAGAGTCCCATACTTACATGCAGGTGTTCATGGTTCAAGTACCAAGACAGAAAATGTATTTTTCTATGGGAAAGTAGTGCTAAATTACTTTTGTAAACTTTAATTATGTAGCAACTGTTTTTTTGTCAACCATGGTAGTGTAGCAGGTCCAAATGTGAGATGTCAGTCTAGAAAAGATGAGAAACCCCCATATAAACACAAGTGCCTCATACAGTATAGTCACACAAAAATATAATTTAATGAAAGTACATAGGGGGATATCATGGAAGGTAAACATACAATTATAATATGCTATTAATGATGACTCAATCCCATAATCCTGATACTTTATAAAATGAAATGTGAGTAATGCTAAGTAGTGCTCAGCTATGCTAAGCTGGTGTAAGCATTGCTTAAATGTAAATGCTAAACAATGAGTAGCCCAGCTAAGCAGATTTGTGCATTGGTAATCAGTGCTCAATATCTATCCCTTTAAGCGCTGCCAACCTTATCTAAGTGGGTTTGCCAGTCACTTAGCTTAGCTCAGCATATTTAAAATGGTCCAATGATGGCAAAGGGTGGGAATTTGGTTCTATTTAAACCTCACAGGTGAGAATACAGCCATAACCAGTTGTAGCTCATCCTTGCAGGCACTATGGTTGGTGTAGGAGAGGGTTTGTGCTTTTAGAAGCAATACTGGGGTATTCAGGAGTCCAGGGTCATGGTTAGACTCCTAGTGAAAGACCATGAGGAGAGACTGCTGCAGGAACAGTACCAGGGCTCCCAATACAAAGTGGAGGCCTGGAACCAGCTCACATGTGATCTCACCAGTGCTACTGGCATCCCTTGAACTGGTGAGCAGGTCTAGTACCATTTCACTGACCTCAAGTGTAGGAAGAGGGAGCTCTTGGACCAGTGGACCCAAGACACATTGGTACAGAATGTCCCAGAAATATGTAAATATCAGTGTTAATTAATGTTCAACAAAGTCCAGCCTGTGTATATGATTGATAGGTATTCATAAATGTTTCTTTATCTACTGTACAGCTGCAGATGAGAGGGCTGCGAACATAGATGCCCATGCAAGCAGGTTGCTAAGGCTGTGCCAGGAGGCTGGTGAGTACAAATCTAGCTTGCAGTATTCAGGGCAAATAAATAGAAAGGAGTAGAATGTCAACTGCCAGTAGGATGAAATGTGTACTGTGTGTAATGAATAAATGAGACATTAGCAGAGTAATACTAATGTACTGGATATCTATCAATAAAAGTGCCAGTACCCTTCAATAAAACTAAAAACCCCAGACTGTTGTGTTTACTTTGGTATGTAGTGGTATGAATCTAAATGTGTACAGGTTCTGCACAGCAATTACGGCTCTGACAGCATGAGTTAATTGAGGCTCATCTGACAAAGACTGTGGAGCTGTAAAACA
This sequence comes from Protopterus annectens, assembly GCF_019279795.1. NCBI lineage: Eukaryota > Metazoa > Chordata > Ceratodontiformes > Protopteridae > Protopterus > Protopterus annectens. The sequence goes on along the minus strand of NC_056746.1, from coordinate 871,577,958 downwards.
GGAGCTTAACTATATGAAATGTTCCATTCACCAAGACCTGATCCCTGAATAGTAATCTGTAAACTAGTATAACATTGCTGTCAAAGTATTAATACACAGTATAAAAACTATCTTCCATGCATGAATGCCAGACTGACAAAGTCATTTTACAACCAAGAGAGTATTAGACAGAAAACAGTCAAGCAACAGATAGCAGTTCCTCAATAGCTCATTGTGCTGAAACACAGCCTTGTGGTACCTTTTTTCACAAACAGGCATGGTTCGAATTTCACCCAAGAATATATGACTATGTGTAGAAACAGTCAGGTAGTATTAACAGAAATTTCCTCCACAGGTCTGCCAGGTAAGGAAATGTTTCTATTAACCGTAAAAAGGCTGTACTAATACACTGTGTACAACACTTCCACTGTCCAAACCCAAGGCTGTAAATGACAGCAAGATAAGTACATACACCACGAGTTTCTCCTTATAAATGTCCCTCAAGTGTCACGCTGTCACGGCTAGTTGTCACTGCTTCCAATACCCAGGGTGACAGAAATCCAGGCAGAATACGGCAGTAGCACGCACACACACACACACACACACACACACACACACACACACACACGCACACACGCACACACGCACACACACACACACACACACACACACACACACACACACACACACCATGAGTGCAGGGCACCCCATGTCAGTGTCACATATGTAACCTTGAATATGTGATTATGTGTAGAAACAGTCAGGTAGTGTTAACAGATATTCCCTCCACAGGTCTGCCAGGTAAGAAAATGTATGTATGTATTAGTTTTAAGAAGGCTTTAGTAATACACTGTGTACAAACATTCCACTGCCCAACCCCAGGCCATAGGTAGATGTAAAGTGAGGTCATACCAGGAGAGTAATGAGTACAGTAATAATCAGTACAGTTGTGAACAGTCAAAGCCTAGACAGTTGTTAATTGATATCTCTCTCTCTCCTCAACTCTATCTGCACCAATAATTCATACACATAATCAATGGGTATGTTTTTCTCCAAAACTACTGTTTGGACATGTATCCTATTGATCTACAAACATTAAATCATTTGATTATTAATGTTCCCTGTTCAAATACTACCACTGGTGGTCTGTTGCTATCACTGTAACCTGCTATGCAACTGTTTCAAATTTGTTGGTTTGGGTTAATTGGAACACCCATGCATGCTGTTAAAACTAATTTTGAAATGTTTTGCTCATGACTAACCAACATATTTTGTAAAACCTAAACACCATAGCACATTTGGGAAGGCAGATCCTTGTGGCTCCACCTATTCCGCCTCATCTGGCCATAGCACTGGGCCCCAGCACTTCTGGTACCCAGCCCAGGACATCCTCATCCGCTGGTCCTGTACCAACTTTGGGTGGATTCACCTCAGGGGACAGGGCCCATTCCCCCCCTGAGAGTGAGCATGGACAGGAAACTGTCACCCATAGCCAGGTCTGGGGTTTGGTGTGCAGCGCCATCCAAAAGGAGTTTGGTGGACAGCTGCACCAGATTGAAGGCCACCTGGTGCATCTTGAGGGTCAGTCTGCTCATCCTGTCCAGCCCCCAGCACGCCACCTTTGAGGCCATGAAGGTGCACTGGTCATTGCTTATGGGTGGGGACCTCAGTCCCACTGTATCCATTTAGGGGCTCATGAGCATCTGATTCCCACCACCCACCCTGTCCAAGGTGTTTACCTCCCACATGTGTCATATACCACCCCTGTCTGCTGTCTTATTTGTCTTGTCTGATGTCCTACCCAACTTATCTCCCCAAATATGCCTACCATCTTTCCCCAATATCCCACTCTCACCTTAAAAAAGGGCATCTGTTCCCAAAAAAATAATTATGCCCCAAACATAGCTGTCTATTTTACACATGTGTCCACTGGACATGTAATCTGGCCTAATTGACTTGACAACACATTACTGTTGTAGTCACCCCTCTCTCAGGGGTTTGGGTGTCCAAATTCACCTTCAAATTCTGTAGAAATTCACAACTGTTGCTGTAGAAGAAATGGACAGCAAAGGACCTTTCCTGCACCCATTCTGCACATCCCTAGCTACCTTTCATACTGTACTTCCCTCTGCATGCCCCTTTTTTCACCACTTTCCTATTCCCTTTTTTTCTTTTCTTTTAAAGAAATTAGCGTGGGGGTAAGTGGGAATAAGTGGCAGTAAGTGAAGCTAAAACAGATTAACCGTGTGTTGGCATTGCTTACCTTCACAGAAATCAGCATACAACTGCTTAAAATTGCCTTAATCACTCTGTACCCATCAGACCTTTTTCTGCCCAGAAACAAAAGAGTCAGCACTGTCAAGTCTTAAACACGGGATGCTGTGCTTTACAATGACAGCAACATACCACTACACCATCTGAGCTGTGCAAATCTGTAGTGCTTTAACAAACATATCATGCAATCTGGTCATTTAACATTAAGGAAAAAACAGCAGTCCCAAGTATCAGACCCATGACCCTGTACACTATAGTCAAAGGAATGTACCACTACATCATCTGAGCTGTAGAAATCAATGTTGCTTTTTCAAACATATCAGGCAATATCCTCACATTATCCTACTGATACTACAAAAAAGATGTTGTTCGAAGAATTGACAAACATAACAGGCAAACCTCTGGCCACTCTGTGGACAACATGCCAGCTGAGAGGTATGTCAGAGGCGTATCACTGTCAGATGTCAAGCCACTCAGTAAATGCATATCCAGATGAACCCTGTCAACCTAGCAACCCTCCATATGTATAACTGCACTAATGACATACAATCTTTACTGAATTCTGGACCTTTGTGCAACATGCTGTTGGGCTGTCTCTACATGTCCTGTCCTGTAAGGTACTCCCATCTACTGTCTGTGAACCTGTAGCCCTCACATCTCCATAATGTCCCCTGCACAGGCAAGGAAAAGGGGTAAGGTCCAAATGAAGGGTGTCCCATATGTTGGAACTAGCAGGAGTGTCCAGGCCCACACCACAACACTATGTGGGCACCTACATAGCTTTATGGCCTCAGCAATACCTGACAGGTAACATCAACCCCCTCAAGGTAGGCTGAACACCTGTGGTGGACAGCAGCAATACACAACTGCCATCATAGGTGGAAATAATCACAGGATGGACCAAGAAGGAACTGGTGTCTCATTGGCAGCCATGCCACCTTGTCCTGCACAAGCAAGTAAGGTCACAGGTGATGTGCACTAAGGCTGTCTTTGAGTGCAAATGGGATACATCCACCAAGGCCAATCAGTAGGCCTTCCAGGCATGTGTCCACAATTCCAAGGGGCAACGCACATATCTGCTCTGTAGTGGTGGTCAATAACACCACATACACATATGCCATAGATATAGGCAACCGGCTGCAGACAGGTGAAGTATGAACTGCACCCCCCTGTCCCCCCATAGGTACACGTATGCATGTACAGCACCTGCCTCCCTCCCCTCATGATCAGGAAGCAGGTCTGTAATGCCATCTTAAAGGCAGCACACAGAGGTCTCCATAGGCCTGACACCATTCCTGGCTGCTTCCTACATGAACACAGGCTCTCAGACCTATTCTGCAGTATAGTCAACCACAGCCTGAGCACAGGTGTCATCCCATCTGCACAGAGGACAGTCAGAAAGTTGATAGAAAACAGATTATGCATTAGCATGAATGTTCTGAAGGATACACATCCGAAACTTATATGTATGCCATTATATCATTGACAGCAGTCCTCAATGACTTGGTGAAAACCTCAGTACTCTCCATTTAAAATAATAACAATATTAATATGCAATAGGAGAAAATAAAAATATACAGTTCAAATCCCCAAACAAATGTAGTGTAGTGATCAGAGACCCAGCTTTGCATGCAGGCATACACGGTTTGAGTACTACAGCAGACAATACAATTTTACATCGGAAAGCAGTGTTAAAAGTAATATTTTCATATTAAAATATGTGATAAGTTATTTTTGTCATGCAGGGTAGTGTAGCTGGTGTAAAATGGAAGTGTGAGTGCATATAACATGTGAAACCACCCATGTATACATGTGACCCATATAGTATAGTTACACCTGTTGCTATTGTAATGGAAACAGATTTTATATTTTATAAGAAATATATATATATATATATATATATATATATATATATATATATATATATATATGTATACACACACACACACACACACACACACACACACACACACACACACACACACACACTCACACACACACACACATATATATATATATATATATATATATATATATATATATATATATATATATATATATATATAAAAGTATATATAAAGCCATTTGATCGACTTTCATTTGGTCGACAGTTCATTTGGTCGACAAGCAGTTTTATGTGGACCCATGTGTGTGTGTGTATATATATATCTATATATATATATATATATATATATATATATATATATATATATATACATATACATATATAAATATGATATAATAATATTATAAGGGTATAATGTAATATTATTATTATAATAATATAATATAAATAGAAATATACATAAAAGATATTTTATAAGAATGAACTGTGAGCAATGGTTAGCAATGCTCAGCTATGCTTGCCAGGTTTAAGCATTGCTCAAACGTGAATGCTAAGCAGCAGGTAGCTCAGCTAAGTGGATTTGCATAAGGCTAAAAGTCGCTAAGTGAAGCCAACACAAATTAGGCATCTGTACATTTAACCGTGTGTTGGAATCGCTTTGCGTCATGCAAACCTGCCAAACCCACTTACAACTGCTTAAAACTGTTTTAATCACTCTGTTTCCATCAGCCACTGTTCTGCCTAGCAACAAAACAATCAACCCTATCAAGTATCAGACTGAGGGCCCTTTTATACCATAGCCAGAGTAATGTACCACTACACCATTTGAGTTGTAAGGACTGCTGATGCTTTTTCAAACATATCATTCAGTAGAGTCATTCAACAGTAAAGACAAATTTCATAGAAACAGTCAGGTTTTGTATTTATACATATACACATGTTTATATGTATGGAGATGCATATATATGGAAAAATATATACATAATATAAATAGAGAAATACAAATAAAAAAATATATATATATATATATATATATATATATATATATATAGGTTCATAGATTAGTACTAGGCTAACCACTCTTCTGGTATATTTTAAGCCTAACCAATTACTTCATGTGAGAATCAAACCCTACACCTTGTGTCTCTAAACCCTAACCATTATACCAACCTCCCACGTATATGAGACTGAAAGTAAATTGTTAAATAAAGGGATGTCATTCATTCCTGCACATAAAATGACAGTTACAGATAACATTTTAGAACTAAAAGCCTTTACTTGAAGTATTATGTTGAATTTGCAATTTGGTGATGTTGGTAGTACCGCTATTGGGGCAGATGTTTTTAAAAAACCAAGTGGTTATATTCCCACTAACAATGTAGTGTTAGACACCTTCAAAAGAGTGTGTATTAAAGAAATCTACAGCTTGTATGATTGCAATGTTCATGATAAATATTTTAATAATTTGAACAAAGAAGAAAGGATAGCCCTAGATTGTTTACGTAATGATGCTACCATCTCCATGAGACCAGCGGACAAAAGTGGCTCACTGTTGGTGATAGATTATTGCTTTTATAGGGATTCCATGTTCAATATGCTAGATGATATAAAATTTTATTCTAAAGTGAGTTTGCAACAAGTGCAGAGATGTAGTGACATTATATATAATGCACTGTCTGAATGTCTAGCATATCGTATTATTGATTTTGATTTGTTTAACTATTTTATAGTGAAATATCCTGTAATACCAATAATACAGGGTCTCCCCAAAATCCACAAGGATCCCCTGAAACCACCAAATAGACCTATTGTCTCAGGGAGGGGTTGGTCCACTGAAACCCTATCAATTTATGTATAGAGACATTTAAAACCCATACTCAGGAAGAATCATAACATTTTATCAGACACAGAGCATTTTCTCTTGGATTTCTATTTATGTGTTAGTACATATGAAAATGTAGGTAAACTATTGCTAATTACTTTGGATGTGTGATCTTTGTTTACCGTTATTCCCAACCAGGTGGGGATTGAATTTTTCAGGAAGTATTTATTAGATGATGGTTCGTATGACAGACAGTGTGTGGATTTTCTGTTTCTACCCATGGAACTTATTCTAGAGAACAATTTATTTATGTTTGAAGATAAGCTTTACAATGGTGTAGCCATGGGCACTTCCTGTGTGAATGGCTATGCCAATATTGTCATGGCTTCCTGGGAAAAGCAACATCTTTTGAGTGAGCATGGTAAATGCCTGAAACTCTATAGGAGGTTCGTAGATGACCTCTTCCTTTTATGGGAGGGGGGTGTGTCTACGTTTGACCCATTCATTTTGTATTTGAATGAGTGTACCAACTTTCTAAGGTTTAATATAAAGAGTTCTTTTAACTCAATTGATTTTCTGGATGTTAAAGTGATACAGAGGAATGATGGGGGTTTTGAGACTGAGATTCACATGACGGAATGCTATAGAAGTAGCTACCTACATAGGACAAGTATGCACCCCTAACATATATTTAAAAATATTGTCAGGGGCCAAGGTCTGAGAACTTTGAGGCTAATGGCAAGCCATGATATGTTTGATGGTGAATTGGCTGAGATGAAAATAAGGCTTCTGCACAGGGGATACACTGACAGAGAACTACAGGGCACTCTGAGAGAAGTAATGGACTGTAGGGACACTGAGGGGAAACCTTATTTCTCTGATAATGTACAGCCATCTCGAACAGTAGGTCACCACAAGGGGTGTATGAGAATGTTGGTCACCTACTCTAGTAATACCAGAAAATTACAAGATATTTTTTGCTGAACTGGAACATCTTATGCAGTGATGATGCTGTAAAGGAGCTAGTGGGTAAGACCCAGAGGTACACTTTCAGAAACAAGAATAATTTTAAAAGAATTTTATGTGGACCCAGGTTACAAAAGGGGAATGTATAGGTTGGTGATATGGGTCGAGGTGCCAACCTACCCTGTAATGGTTGTAATTATTGTACTAATATAGATGATAGTGGGGAGTTCAAACACCCAGATACGGGTAGAGCTTTTAGGTTCAGACAATCAGCCAACTGCAATAGCAGTAATATTGTATATTTGGCCTATTGTTTGATCTGTCATTTTATGTTGGAATGTCAACCAGAAGGCTGAGGGATTGGGTGCGTGAACATCTGTATGATATAGGGAGGGAAGGGGAAACCAATGCTCTAACGAGACATGTCAAAGCTCATTGAGTTGCACATAAATTTGTCTTCATGGTGATTGACAGGGTGGTCGGTGGTCTCAGAGGGGGAGACCTAAAATTAAAAGTGGAAACAAATGAACTGGAATGGATTGTAAGACTCAAGGCCAGTATGGGGAAGGGACTTAATGACAAGATTAACATTAAGCCGATTTTATTAGGAAGGGATTTGCTTAAATGATTATATTTTTAATGTTTTATTTGTATAGGAACTCACTTTGGTTGTTGTAATAATATTTATTTGTTATATTTTTTACATGATACTGTGTTTGTAACATGCTATTGCAATTTTTATGGCAGTTTGCTCTGTTGCTTTAAATGTAGGTAGAGATTTTTGCACTTGCTTAATTGTCATGAAGTGGTATAAAAGGAGCTTTTAAGTTATGATCATTGGCTGATGAAGTGTCTTGGTCCACGAAAGTGCTCACCATTTGTTTATTGTGGAAATAAATTTTTGTATTCTTTTACTTCGCAGCCTTGGTCTGTTGCTTCCAGTGTTTTTATGCTAGATATATATATATATATATATATATATATATATATATGGGTCTAGGACTATTCACTGAAAGCACATTTCACTGAAACACATTTGACTGTGCACAATTCACTGAAAGCTCATTCACTGAAAACACAATTCACTGAAACACATTTCACTGAAAGTGAATTGAGCTTTCAGTGATTTGTGCACAGTCATTTGATTTTCAGTGAAATGTGATTTCTATGATTAGTCCTAGACCGATATATACATATATATATATATATATATATATATATATATATATATATATATGGGTACACTTCACATAATCGAATTACGGAAATCTCGAATTTTGTATGGTCGAGACCATATGATCGAGATTTCAGTAAATCGAATATGTGTAGTGTTGAAAAATAAAAGTTTACTTACCTTAATACATTGCATACACATAGAGGCAAGGATTCTTGTATGCTCTGTGTGTACGTAATGTTTTATTTTTTTGTGTGGTGTTGACAGGAAATGAGAAATCTCCCGTTTTGCGCTTCCGCATACAGCGCAAGACAGGAGATTTCCCATTTCCCCACTGTAGCGCGATCTTGGAGTTGGTATATTTACGTAGGGGGGTGTGGGGGGCACAGCCCCCCACATGGGGGGGTGCAAAGCGAAGTTTGTCTTTTTTTTTTTTTTCGTTTCATTTCAGAAGTTCGAGTTTACAAAACTCGATGTTTTGGTTTCGGTTATTTGAAGTTCGAGATTTTGTAAATTCGAGCTTCTGAAGTGAATCCATATATATATATATATATATATATATATATATATATATATATATGTATGTATATATATTTTATATATATATATATATATATATATATATATATATATATATATATATATATATATATATATATATGTGTGTCATACCTCACAACCATACCTCTTAACCTCTTAGTGCAAACAATCTGGCAAAAGGCTGCCAAATGCGGGACAATGGGCCCAAACTAGGGACATATTTTAAATATTGCTCTTATAAATGTAGAATGTTGCCAGAGTGACAGGGTCTGTTTCAGCATACATGTTCAAAAAGATGTGAGTTCTGAAACTGAAATGTATGTCATCATATACTGTCAAAAATCTGAAGATTATCACAGTGATTTACCAGGGATATTAAAATAATGAATTTGTGGAACAGACCAGAAATATGAGCAATAAACCTGAACATACTGCAGCAATCCGGACAGTCGAGAGGTAGGCTCGGAACCCATTAGTGCAACGAAACTGGACCAAGCCTAACAAAGTGGGGGGAGAAAGGCATGAAAATAGGGACATATCTGAAATATTGGAGTAGATAAGCTGACACAGTTGCTGCAGTAACACCATCAATTCTGTCCTAACGTAAACTGACTGAAATAGCACAAGTCCAACATTCAATTACTTCTCACTAGTTAGTGACTGAAATCCTCACATCATCCCACTGATGTGTCAGAAATACACAACACTTATGGGGGCCAGGCAACAGTACATCCTACAAATATCTGGACATAACATCACATTAGGGAAACTACACTCAGCTGCTAAGCATGTCACCAAGCACTGTCCAGACTACACTCACAACACTAACCCAAATCCGCTAAGGGGAATTACATATGTATTGGCAACTATATCAGGCACTCACTACAGGGATGTAAAAGCACTGAAAAATAGACACCAGTGTGAAAGTGCATACCTACAACCAATTCCACCACAGTCACAGGGACATACCGGTAAGCCAAAAGAACAGTACAGTATAAGGACTGTGTGAACAAACACATCTCAACATGTTTGCCACTCACACACTCCCCCTACATATACTGGCCCAATTTACAGTGTAGTATGATGCCTGACCATGGTATGGAACATGTCTCAGTCTGCCTCTACAAACATATGCAGCCAATAGGCCACCAGAAACAGGAGCAGCATACACAGGCAGATAGAAACGGAGCCATAACACATACATCCACCCCCCTACACAGGTCAAATAACATTGACACACTACACTGCTACACAATCCTGACAGTCTTTCAACAATTTCCCGAAATGCACAAACCTCTCGACTGTAGAGTCCCACAGAATGTCGAGGTTTTCCCCTCATATATAAGGCCTCTTCCACATAACATGTCTGGTAGTCTGATACATCACCGGGATGATATCAGGAATGTACGCACTAAATAATCATATACCATACCTATTAACCTCTTACTGCATGACATCTGGACAAAGCCTGACATAACTGAGGCCCAAAAACAGGAGCATATTTAAAATATTGCTGTTATAAACTGAGAAAGTTGCTGGTGTAACCTATATTTTCTGAGGGATATGAGGTCAGAAACACAAATGTTACTGACTGCAATCCCCAGAGTATGCTACTGGTTTTCCAAAGACAAAAAATGTCTGAGGAACACACCAAACACAGGAGTCCAAACTCTGTCCATTCTGCGGATCTACAATTGAGAGTTATGTCAAACACATAATACTGTCAGAGTTGAAATCATGCAGAAACTCTATGTCTAAATAAACCCTGTTAGACCAGCATTAATTGAAATGTATAACAGCAATACTTACATTCTGTCCCTATGTCTGGAACATTCTCCCCCATTTTGTTGGCCTGTCTCCACAGTTTTGGTTGTAAGAGGTGTCTATAAATACCCTCTGTGATGCTGTTGTTCACACACCTCCATGAAGTCCTCCTCACTGGCAAGGAAAAGGGCCAATGCCCACATGAAGTACTCAGTTATAGGAGTGTGTTGCCATGCCATTGGCTTTATGAATAACAACAAAGCTGTTCTGCATGCAATTAGCAAATGGGAGACACCAATTGGTGCACAGGCCATCAGCTGCTCATGAGCATTACCTACAGAAGGCAAGCTGCCGCCTATGCAATACAGGTGTACACTCTACATCCATGAGAGAGAGAGAGAGAGAGAGAGAGAGAGAGAGAGAGAGAGAGAGAAACAGTGAAAATAAAAACAGCAGGATATAACCACCTACAGTTGGAAAAAAAAACAAGTATGTCAAACTAGTAAGCAAGTAATGGACTACAGTAGGGGTATGTAAGAATGGGAAATAGGAAGTTTAACATATATGTCTCAACAAGACTTGTTGCATTGATATATTGCTGATCAAAACTGATGGCCATAAGATCTGGGTCTGTCTGCAGTGACATAGATCATAGGTCAGGCTTCTGAGTCACCCCAGGAAAGGATGGCTAACATATGACTACTACTGGAGTGTGTATTCAACAATACTGACTGTGACAATGCTGGGCCAGCTACTGGCATGTCATACATATCCATATCTTACTTGTGAATACAACTATGATATACTTGTTTGTCTCAGAAATATGAGAGCCCTATACATGTTTTTTGCATAGAAACGTACTGTTGCAGATGTGTGTGTTGAACTGCATGTGATATACTGAGCTCATACCATGTAACCGTCCAGTGTTATGCACACTGACCATATGTATGCCTCATATTTGTAGTCATTTACTCATAGAGTTGTGTTATGTCTGGCAAATCCTTGGCAAATCTGTGAAGACTGACATTACAACATCTCATCTGGCTATTCCCATTAAGGGTCACCACAGTGGATCATCTGTTGCCATTTCTGCCTGTCCTCTGCATCTTGCTCTGTCACACCAACCACCCACATTGCCTCTCTCACCACTTCCAGAACCTATATGAGGCCTTCCTCTTTTCCTGTTACCTGGCACCTACAACTTTACCATCCTTTTTCCAATATACTCAGCATCCCTCCTCATCACATGTCCACACCGATGTAATCTTGCTTCTCTGGCTTTGTTTCAAAACCGTCCAACGTGGGCTGACACATTGCTAATCCTGTGCACCCTCGTCACACCCAGTGAAAATCCTAACATCTGTAACTCTGCCACATCCAGCTCTGACTCCTGCCTTTTTGTCAATCCCACTGTCTCCAATCCATATAACATAGCTGGTCTCACTACCCTCTTGTAGATCTTCCCTTTCACTTTTATTGGTACTTGTCTGTCACAAATCACTCCTGACACTCTTCTCCACCCTCTCCATCCTGCCTGTAGTCTCTTCTTCACCTGTCCTCTACAGTCGCCATTACTCTGAAATGTTGATCCCAATCATTTCAACACATCCATCTTTGCCAACTCTACTCCCTGCATCCTCAACCTTCCGCTATCCTCCCTCTCATTCACACACAGATATTCCATCATAGTCCTGTGGACCTTCATTCCTCTCCACTGTAGAGCATATCCCCACCACTCCAGGTTCTCCTAAATTTGTTCCCTACTCTCAATACAGTTCACAATGGCATCTGCAAACATCATAGTCAACAGGGACTCCTGTATGATCTTGTCTGTCAACCTGTCCATCACCACTGCAAATAATAAAGGGCTCACAACTGATCCCTGATGTCATCCCACCTTCACCTTAAATGCATCTTTCACTCCCACTGCTGACCTCACTGCTGTCACACCACCCTTGTACATATTCTGTACCACTCTTACATATATCTCTGCCACTAGTGACTTCCTCATACAATATCAGATCTCCTCTCTAGGCACCTTGTCATACGCTTTCTTTAAGTCCAGAAAGATACAAAGCAACTCCTGACCTCCTCTGTACTTCTCCATCAAAACTCTCAGAGCAAACTTTGCATCTGGAGTGTTTTTTTCTGACATGACACCATACTGTGACCACTACTCATCAGCTCCCTGCTTAACCTAGCTGCCACTACTCTTTCCCATAACTTAATGCTATGACTGATCAATGTTATCCCTCTGTAGTTACTACAACTATGCACATCAACCCAATTCTTAAAATGGTACCCAAACACTTTCTCTCCACTCCTCATGCAACCTCTCACTTTCCAAGATATCATTAAACACTCTGGTTAAAAACACCACTGCCATTTCCCCTAAACACCTTCAGCTTCCACAGGTATGTCATGTGAACCAACAGGCTTTCTGATATTCATCCTCTTCATAGCTATCCTTACTTCCTTCTTGGTAAGCCATTGCACTTTCTGATTCACCATACCAACATCATCCATCCTTCTCTCATTCATTCTCTTCATTCATCAGCCTCTCATAGTACTCTGTCCATCTGCTCAACACACTCCCCTCACTTGTGAGAACATTTTCCTCATTATCTGTTATCACCCTTATCTGCTGCACATCTTTCCTAGCTCACTCCATCTGTCTAGCCAATTGGTACAAGTCCTATCATCCCTCCTTAGTGTCCAACCTGTCATACACCTCTTCATATGCCTCATCCTTAGCCTTTGCCATCTCCCTCTTTGCCATGCACCTCATCGCCTTATACTCTTGTCTGCTTTCCTCATCTCTCTGACAATCCCACTCCTTCTTCCCCAACCTCTTTCTCTGTAAACTGTACTGTACTTCCTCAGTCCACCACCAGGTCTCCTTGTACTCTTTCCTCCATCCACATGTCACACCAAGCACCTTTCTAGCCGTCTCCCTTACTAGCTATGCTGTACTTACCCAGATATTTGGTAAATCGTTACTGCCACCCAGTGCCTGTCTCAACACTTCTCTGAACTCCACCTTACAATCACTCTTTTCCAGTTCCTACCATGTGATCCTTGGTGCTGCCCTCACACTTCTCCTCTTCTTGATCACCAACATCATCTTACAGACCAATATTCTATGCTGCCTAAACACACTTTCCTCTGTCACCACTTTACAGTCTCCAATCTCCTTCAAAGTGGCCCTCCTACTTTGGATATATTCCACCTGTGTGCATCTTCCTCCACTCTTGTATGTCACCCTAGGCTCCTTCCCCATGTTATAGTATGTATTCACCACAGCCATGTCCATCCTTTTTGCAAAATCCACTACCATCTCACAGTCTGCATTCCTTTGCTTAAGCTTAGCCAATCAGAATTCCCAAGAGCTAATTATTCTCTATTATAGAATGGAAAGAGACAAGTTACAGTTTCATGGCACCTCATCATCCTCATTCTAGCAATGACATAGTTGTTATCCAAGGGATAAAGGTGGGGTTTTCCATCCATTTGTCAAGATTCTGTTTTAATTGGGGCAGGGGCAGGGAAGTACTTTATTTTACGTGAAAGAAAAGCCTTTTACATCAAAGTGGAAGAATCTGTGACATGTATATGTCTCTTCAGCATGTCTAGTTTATATAATACATACATCCATTTGCCAAATTCTTTGTTCCATCTATTTGCAAATATGGAAACAAATGTAGTATTTTGCCTTTGATATTGGATTTGCAATCCTCAAACTTGTCTAAATTATTTCCCCTAACAACCCTTTCATTAGTCTTAAGCATGTACAAGCACTAAAATGACAAAATAAAATATTTTGCTCAACGATCACTTCAGCAGTCTGACTATGTATGAACAAGCACTTCCCTGACACACAAATGAATTATCTCCTCCAGCAACCATTTCAATAACATTTCCTAGTATGTATAAGCAATACAATGAACATTTAACTCAACTGACCCCTTCACTAACATGACCTGGTATGCATAAGGACTAAAATGAACATTCACCCAAGCAACCCCTTCAGTAACATGTCCAGGTATGCACAAGCATAAAAATGAATATTTCACTTAAATGATCCCTTCAATAACATGCACTCTTATGCACAAGCACTTAAATGAACATTTTATCCAACTGACCCCTTCAGTAATATCTTCAGGTATGTACAAGCACTAAAATGAATATTGCACACAAGCAACCCCCTTCAGTAACATGTCCATGTATGCACAAACACTAAAATGCACAAGCAGAAAAATGAACCTATCATGAAGCAATCCCTTCAGTAGCATTCCCTAAGTATGCACAAGCAGTAAAATGAATATTTCACCCAAGTGACCTTTTCAGTAACATGCCCTAGTATGCACAGGAAGTAAAATGAACATTTCACCCAAGTGATCCCTTTAGTAACAAGCCCTAGTATGTACAAGCACTAAAGTGAACATTTCACCCAAGTGATCCCTTTAGTAACAAGCCCTAGTATGTACAAGCACTAAAGTGAACATTTCACCCAAACGATCCCATCAGTAATATGCACTCTTATGCACAAGCACTTAAATGAACATTTTATTCTCCAGGTATGCACAAGCACTAAAATGAATATTGCACACAAGCAACCCCTTCAGTAACATGTCCATGTATGCACAAAAATTAAAATGCAAAAGCAGAAAAATGAAAATGTCACCGAAGGAATCCCTTCAGTACCATGCCCTGGTATGCACAAGCACTAAAATGAATATTTTACCCAAGTGACCTCTTCAGTAACATGCCCTAGTATGCACAGGCAGTAAAATGAACATTTCACCCACGCGATCCCTTCATTAACATGCCTGGTATGTATTAGGACTAAAGTGAACATTTCACCAAAGCGATCCCTTCAGTAACATGCACTCTTATGCACAAGCACTAAAATGTACATTTCACCCAAGCAACCCCTGCAGTAGTATCTCCAGGTATGCACAAGCATCAAAATAAAACATTTACCCAAGCGACCCCTCCAGTAAAAATTATATCCTGAAACATCATCGCATCTCCATACTTGACTGAAGAATGACTGCTTTCAGGTTAAATTCAGGGCAATTTAAATATTTTGAATGCAAACGAGTTTATTATAGATTTATATCTATGAATCAAACTCATGTGAATATGCCTAAACCCCCTTAACAGCATAACAGCTGTCCCACTATCAGATATGTGTCAATCACTTTATGCATTTCTGATAGGGACATGTTCAGAAAAAAGTCCTCCATATTTCTGTAGTCACCCTGACAGTCCCAATTTGCATAACATTGTAGCACCACTATATGTGAATCACTGCTATGAGTACGTGAAGATCTGGACTTTGTATACCATCCTATAACTTCTTTTACAGCACAATTGCACATCACCATCCGTGCTCCTCTGCCTGGTTGCCTGTGCTTCAATTTGGAAAATTTAAAAAAAAAAATGAAAAGAATACAAGAAAGTTGCCATCACCATAACACTATTGACTCAGTCTTTGTAAAACAAAAAGATACATAAATACATGCAATGCTTGTCATGAATAACTCCCCACATACTCAACCTTGTCCTTCACTTCTTTTACAACAGTAACTCATGACTAAGTATTGAAATGCATGGCATGACACAACCAACTAACAACAATAATTAGCATGTGGTGTTGACATCACTTAACCAGCTAACAACAATAATCAGCATGCGGTGGTGACATCAATCAACCAGCTAACAACAATAATCAGCATGTGGTGCTAACATCACACAACCAGCTAACAATAATCAGCATATGTGGCTGACATCACACAACCAGCTAACAACAATAATCAACATTGGTGTTGACATCAATCAACCAGCTAACAACAATAATCAGCATGTGGTGCTAACATCACACAACCAGCCAACAATAATCAGCATGTGGTGCTGACATCACACAACCAGCTAACAACAATAATCAACATTGATGTTGACATCAGTCAACCAGCTAACTACAATAATCAGCATGTGGTGCTAACATTACACAACCAGCTAACAATAATCAGCATGTGGTGTTGGCATCACACAACCAGCTAACAATAATAAACATGTGGTGTTGACATCACACAACCAGCTAACAACAATAATCAACATTGGTGTTGACATCAGTCAACCAGCTAACAACAATAATCAGCATGTGGTGTTGACATCACACAACCAGCTAACAATAATCAACATGTGGTGTTGACATCACACAACCAGCTAACAACAATAATCAGCATGTGGTGGTGACATCACGCAACCAGCTAACAACAATAATCAGCATGTGGTGTTGACATCACACAACCAATCAACAATGATCAGCATGCGGTGGTGACATCACTCAACCAGCTAACAATAATCGGCATGTTGTGTTGACATCACGCAACCAGCTAACAGCAATAATCAGCATGCAGTGGTGACCCCTCCCCGCAGCAATTCTTCTGTACTATTTTTTCACACAATTTTTCTTTATAAGAAAACAAGACAAAACTGCATGCAGCACTTATACTAATACAATCACTGGAATTCATGCAATTTGGAACTGACCCCTAAGGCCTGCAAACACAAAGGCAAAGACAAGCGTCACATATTCATTAGCTCACATCATGAATTGCAGCGTAATTAAGCAAAACACATTTAATTATTAAGTTATATCATAATAAAAACTTAGGTTAGACAACGGTTACCCATTCAAAATGAGCAGGGACTCATAGCTTTTATGTATGCCTGAGTGAATTTCATTACCTACAATAGTAAATGGATTAGATGCCACCCAAAAACATACAGTCATGCTGAAAGAGCAAAGAAAGCACAATTTCTAAAGGAAAATATTTCACATGGACTGTTGAGATGGTTCCAAGTACTGTTAAAGAGCTTCCAAAGATTTTGTATTCAGTTCTTTGGATGAGATGTAAGATGAGTTCCCATATGTCAATTCTGGTTGTAGCTCAGGTGGATGTAAGAGATTCCATGGCAACTATCTAAATATGCAGGGTCAGTTGCCTAATTTCCTAACCAAGTTTCCCTAGTAGTATAAATAACACTTTGTGTCTGCACACAAAAGTCACAATTATTATAGTGGTACTCTCTTAGTCAATAAAGGATGAATAAATGACATAATATTCCTTTAAGTACCTGCCATACTGTACAGTGTGAATTTCAATGTAATTTGATTTTCATATTAACTTTACCATATCAAGAGAGCCACAGATCTAGCTGACACTCAAGTGTAATGCTCACTTGCTTCCATCATCACTTAAAAAGATGTCAGTAATGACCTTTAGTGCTTTACTATAAATAGTAACAATTCATTTGCATATGGTCTGCAAGTCTATTACTTTCATACAAGATGAAATTAGAAGATGCCCATAAGTGACAAGCTAAAAGATGTCAATAATAGCAGACTACTGCACTTTGTGAATAAACTACAACTCTGAATGGCAGAAATTAAAGTGGTTCCTGATCACTGATGCAGTGGAAATAATGGAAAGAAAATAAAAATAATGCCAGCGCAGTATATATAAGTGAAATATTACAGAAACTGTAGCAAACGCCAACCGCAACAGAAATGAGCTACAATGAACAACACATTTGCTCTGGTTTAATCTTCTGACTTCTCCTAATAATTTTACTATCACATTGCCATTAAAATGATTTAAAACCAAAACATACACAAAATGTGTGCATGTGCACATGTTGTAACATTAAAAATTAAAATCATCCTTCTATTTATGAAAATGAATCAGGGAAAAAACATACCAATGGCGACTTCTTTGCTGTTGCATATGATATGAAAGGAGCCACACATTGCTGTCAGGTCTATATTATAACATCGAAGTTCTCTAACATTGAATGTTATAATATCGAACCTGTAATGTCAAACGCTGAAAACAACGAAGGTGCAAGACATCTAATTCTTTCCCAGGGAAAGAATTTGGTGGGCCATTGCTGTGGCTTCGCTGTTTTCAGCGTTCGATATGTTGGAGCGTTACAGGTCGGGTTCAGGTAAGTGTGCGATTGTGTGTAGGTTAGGGTTAGGGGCGGGTTAGGTGAGTTAGGGTTAGGGCGCAGGTCAGGTAAGTGTGCGATTGTGTGTAGGTTAGGGTTAGGGTGTGGGTTATGTGAGTTAGGGTTAGGGCGCGGGTGAGTGTATGATAGTGATGGACCTTAGGGTTAGGGTTGGGTTAAGGTAAGTGGATAGCTAGTACTGTATGTAAAGTTTAGTTTAGGTGTAGGATTTTAAGTGTATGTGTGCAGATGGCTGTTTTTTGTGTGTGTTTGTGCTGTGTGTATGTTTCTTGGAATAGCAAATTTTTTCCCTGGGAAAAAATTCGCTATTCTGACTGTTTGATATTTTCACACTTCGGTGTTTAGGGTTCGATATAATAACATTCAGTGTTAGAGAACTTTGATGTTATGATATAGATCATCCTCAGAATCATCTTTTTCAGGGATTTTACTACACTGAGAATCATATGGATCATCCTGATAAGGATTTACAATATTCATAGCAGCACAGTCATCACCGACATATGATCTGTTACTATATGACAAATCATATTGGATTCCTCACTTGCACTTGATTGCTCTATACTAACATACATACAGGACATCACAGGTTAAAGGCTGTTTCTCATTAAAGAGGGAGGACATCTCAAAAAAATTAAAATAAACAAGAAAAAGAGGATTTATAAAGAAACAGAAGACAGCGCATATAAAATGATAGTGATACACAAAATTTAATGAATACTAGGCAAGAAACTGAACAAATCACTTTAAAGGATAACTTTCTCAGAAAATCTAGCTAATTGTAGCACAAAACTATACATTAATGTTCATAAGAAACTTATTACCTGTTCATTATTCAGTAAGAGAGGGGAGAGGAGACTGAAAGAGACAGACATACAGACTGACAGAAAGCCTGGGAAAGTTAATGTCTGAGAAACTCTCTAGACATCTACAATTTCTTGTCACTGGAACCACTCTGTTTACTTCTATCCCAGACATTGTGGGCAGCAGTGCAGACTGAATAAGTTGTGGGTTTGCAAACAGGACATAAGTAGTTAGTAATAAATCTACATAGCTGCCCAATGCATTTGACAATTCAGTCATTGAAAAGATCAGTATAGAATAGAATAGCAAAAAGTGTTGCCAGAATGTAGATTGACTCAACAGTTTATGATTTTGCAGTTCAAGACCCTCTTTCAGTAGCTCATACTCCTCAAAGTCAACAGCCTTGTTACTAGTCATGTTACAGACTACCATCTGTAACTTGGGGTGTGCATCGCTGATGAATCAAAGCAAAGGGGGAAAATGTCACCTATGAAATGCTGTACACTGAGACACCATAGTGATGCAGCAGATGATGTTGTCAGTTCACAGCAAGAGGTTCCCTGGTAAAATTCTCAGCTGGGTACCTTCTGTGTGGAGTTTGCATGTCCTCCCTGTGTTTGTGTGGGATTTCTCTGGGTGCTCTGCTTTCCTCTCACACTCCAAAGACATGCAGTAGGTGGACTGGACACTCTGAATTGGCCATAAGTGTGAGTGTGTGGTGTGGAAGAAGAACTGCAGCAGGGCTACCCACCCTGTGATGTGAACTTTGGCTCTAGATGATTGTCACTGGTGAAGTGACACCCCAACCCCATGTGGAAAATGGGAAAAAAGGGCTGTGGATGGTTGTACCTATATCTGGGATCAAATATAGTATGTTTGTAATATCTACTGTTGTAAGAATTATCAGCTGCCACTATATGACAACAAAGCTGCCCTTAATATGTAAGCTACACTTCCATAGAAATGTAATGATCACTGTATTTCATTGTTTGTAAAATGTTTTTATACTTTGTGGAGCTTTTCTCCCTGGGCCTCCACTGAAAATGGGTTCCTGACCCAGGCAGACTTTCTCAGTCAACAAATGTCAAACAAACAAATAAATAAATGTTTTAAAAATGTTCTTTTTCTGATTTTTGATCTCCATTATTCACAACATGTTTTAGTCTTATTTCACAGATCCCTACTGATTACGCTGTGGAACTGGTTATGCATAGACCTGTTCACTCAGACTTCAGTCCTGAATGCATATCACAAGTGAAAATGAGGGGTAAAACTGGAAATATGAAGGGATTCATTTGTAAACTTACAGATAACCAGTAGATAGCAGCATTAAACATATGATAACAGCTTGCTTTTACAATGAAGACCACTTTAATTGTGTGAAGCCTCCATTCAGATTCCAATATAAATACCTTTATTGTACTTTTTTAGAGCACCATACACTTTTCATTTCTCTTCTTTAAAAATTCACTTGTTAAAATGTATCATTGTGTGTTAATGTGTATAGAAGTAGTACATTCTTTTGTTAATCATACTACTGGATACAGTGTCTGACCCTTCACACACACAGGTAGGCAGTGGAAACTGGTAAATGTAAACTACAATACCAAAGAGAAGGTAGCCATAGCTTTTCAAAAATGATATAGTCCAAGCATGATCATTTGTATCATTCAGACATGTTGTGGGATGCATTTACTAAAATATAAAACTTCACTGGATATATTTTTAATCATTGTGCAACTTGCACAGAAGCAAAGCTCTAGGAAATAAGTTTTAATTTTTTATTCCAGTTTGAGTCAGTTAAGCTTTTAAGTAAATAGTGTGCCTTTAAGGGCATTCCAGTCTTGTGGGTTTTAATATTGCTTGTCAATACAATGTGCAAAATGTATAGCTATTACTCATCTACCCATTATTTAATATTCTAAATATGTACATTTGTCTGATGGTCAAACTATTAGTCTGCATACTCTGCCTGTTTACATAATCTAAACTACTTCATATGAAAAAAAACAAACAAAAAAAAAAAAAAAAAAAAAAACAAAACATGCACACTAATTGGAGAAAACAAAGTCCAGATGCAAATCCACCATTAAGGCAACATTGGCTGCTCTACTAAATGGAGAAAACAACCACAGTTGTCAACAGGGTGTAAAATGAAGTCATCCTCACCAAGGACAAAGAAAAATCTCCTAAAATGTTTAAAACAATTAATTCAAAGCAACCTTCCCATTTTCACCATCAATCTGTGCTCAGTGACTGATGGTAACATCGCTCATTCTGCTGCATTTGATCCTTTTCTCCCTGCCTTAATTCTCTTTCTATAATCCCTACCCACTGTGCCTTCCCTTCTGAATTCTTCTCCTCCTTTCAAGCTGAGTGCCTCAGTAAGATATACATACTCCCCTCTTGCTCTGCAGACATTATTTGCTTCTCCTTGGCTGCCACAGTAATGTAATTGCTATCCTGGCTACCATAAGGCAACTGTGATACTTCTCCAAGACATAGTGTTACAATATTTAAAAAAAAAATAAAAGGAATTTCTTCCAGTTACTGTAACACAACTCAACTTTCTTGAACAAAAGTTCAGTGGCCAGATACCCTGTTTCTTCTCTGTTCATAAATATTCACTAGTCCTCCTGAATTTGAGGCATGACTATTGACACCCTTCTTATTACCAATCTATGAAATAAACATGTTTAGGAGTTTTAAAGTTTCCACAACCTATATATCATTTTAATGCACAAGTAAGAAGCTCTGCATTTGCTTAAGGATACTGTGGGCAACTAGAATTCTTTCTAAGGAATATCTGATTTGCCCTCTGTAGCTTCTTAATATGGTAAAGAGTAAAGACAGTTTCTGAAAGTTTGGACAGTCTTGTAAACTGTTGTTGTCATAATCTTGCAATATTTTCAGTATTATCCTTGTTACTTTACTAGAATTACTTTTCTAATGGTGTTTATGTATTGTATTAAATACAGAATGTCACATTAACAGTTACCTGTTTCAAAAGGGCTACAAAATAAAATATTAAGAGCAATGTTAAATTAAAATGCTCTACTAGAATGACATAACAAAAATGGCATTATATTATATTATATTATATTATATTATATTATATTATATTATATTATATTATATTATATTATATTATATTATATGTGTATCCTGATAACCATGTTGCTTAATAACTGATATCTGGGTTGCCCATCACCTAGTTCCAGAGTAAAACTATGAAGAATAAGATATGAAGAATAAGAAGAAGACGACATACATACAAATGTATGAAAATGCATAGTCAGAAGCATTATTATTGATCACGTTTAACTTTGCACATTGCATACATGCTGCAAAGCTACCACCCTCCATTTTTGCACTAAACTTTTTAGGCCATGTTCTCATAAACTTTGAGCCAATCAGATGACTTTCACTGTACTATTGCTGCCTAACACCATTTTAATAAACCAGTAGCATAGCTAGGATAGGGTGAGAGGGTAAACTGCCCCTGGTGCAAAGTGTTGGGTGGTGCAATCAGCTGATCTTGATCTCTAATGTAATACTGGTAGCTTTTTTGGCCTTGTCTGAAACCTCCTACATGAAGGTTGTCATACTCCTGGCTCCAATGAGTCCTATACTGACCTTTGGCTTGCCCAGGCTAATGTCACATGTTGTGTGGGTTCACTTTTCATTCAATGAATGAAGGGGTGAGATAGGCCTAGCCTTCACTCCTCCAAGATATAGTGCAGCTGTCCATCTAGTATTCAGGTGTTGATTCCAGTTGTGGGATAGTGGTCCCATTAGGAGAGCAGTGCTGCCAGGTTGGGCCTTTTTCTTCCATTCTTCTCTGGCACTACATACAATTATTTCAGGCAAAAACACATAGAACATTTCCTTATCTAATGAAAAAAATAAACATCAGTTTCATTCTTGTCATTAAGAGCGTCTTTACAATGGCTTAGTACAATGCAAAACTCACTTTTAAAATGTACATTAACTTCACATGGCATACTTATACCAATACAGTTTGAATACATAAAAGGAACTTCAAACCCAAAGACTGCCCACTTATAAGAATTGCCTTTGCCTTTTTAAATATAGCTGCATAATGGCTGTGCCATAGGTCATGAGGCATGGCCCCATAGATTATGTGTAGAAACTCTAGGGCTGAAATTTCATAAATTGGTCAGGTTATAGCCATCAACTGGCATGCTCATTGAAATACATTGCAGAACTTATTTAAACTTGAGTTTCAGATCCAAAGAGTGAAGATGTTTCTCTGGCTTGAGAAATAACTTGGTAGTACTACACTATGTAGAAAGTATAGTGTGGGTGGGGGGTTTTCAGAAGGGGGCTCAGCTATAGATTAACGGCACAGAAGGATGCATAATCATTCTCATTGTACAAGGTCTTTTTTTTCTTTTTTTTTAAGAATGGATTGTTTCTTTCACTGTAGGCTGCTGGCACAGGTGGAAGTGATAGCTCCACTACCACCAATCCCATATTATGCATTAAATACTGGGAATTCCTAAGGTCCAAGAAGAGAATGGCTTAGATGACACTATGGGAGTGGGCACACCTCCCATTGTTAGGAAAAATAACGAGTGAGGAAATTCATGCTACTTTGAGTGGTCAATTTCATTATTTTTGAAATCACAACAATAGTATTTTGGGAAGAGGTGTATACTGGCTTAAGCAGCAATCTTAAGGTATAAGGTATAATATGTTGGACAGTCTGTACACAGTATATAGTTCTCAAGATCAATGACCATATTGATGTTTTTCCTTTCAGTTGAATTATTGATGATGTTTGAATGGAATGCATCAATTATGCTATTGGTAGTTCCTTTAAAGACTACACAATGCATTTCAATCAATATTTTTAAAAAAAAAAGGTGCTACAGGTTACCCAAGTAATTTTATGCAGCAGACATAATACTGTATTCATGCCACCAGAATTTGCATCATTACCACCATCTGATTTGTTCTTGCAAATGCAAGCAAATAACTAAATCAGGTGTGCTATAAGTGTGTGAATGCTCTTCCTTCTGGTGGAAAGCCTAAAAAGTCACCATATGCTCCAAATCACCTACAACAGACTACTACTGTACTAGTTTAATGCCCCCTTCCTCCTACTCCCTGGGGTCAGTGAATGATGGGAATGGAGACAGAGACCATGCTGTAATGCCAGAAAGGCATAGAGCTATACTCGCTTACTGGATTCAGAACAAATACATTCCATGCCCATTCTGCAAGGACAGAACCCAGGATTCTGCAGGCTAAAGCAGCACCAAGTCTGCTAGTGCTGAAATAAGTTCTGGTTATATAACCAAGTCTATAGTACAGACCCAAAAACTAAACATTGAAATCTGACCTGCCTCTTAAATGAATGGTAAATGTAAAAATGGATTTTGATGAATAATTGATTTATCATTTAATTGAAATGCTCACGGGTTCATGGGTTCTTACTAGGCTAATAACCACTAGGGCCCCTACAACCTTAGCTGTGCACCCCAAAGAATTTTGGGTCCCAGGTATCATTGGTGTCTATAAGGGGCATGTTAGTAGGGAGGTAACTAAGGGATTTGTAGGGAAAGCTGTGGTAAAGTACAAATATATGTACTCTTGTACATTTGTACACATGATTTTAATGCAAATTTTGTATAAAAATTTCATAGAGCTTTAAACCTCTTTTCCTTAGATGTCTTTAACTTTAATCCTGTATTAGAAAAATGGCTTGACTGACTATACATCTTTCCTGCAGATAACAATTTTTCCTGAACACCCAAATGAACATCATTAATGAAATATGCTATTCTGTGCCATATGCTAAACTTATTTCATTCAGCATTTGAAAATTTTATATATATATATATATATATATATATATATATATATATATATATATATATATATATGGGTCTACTTCAGAATGTCGACAATTCAGAATGCCGACTTTCATATGGCCGACACCATATGATCAACATTCCGAAAGACAGACAATCTTTACAACTTTTCTCAACTGATCAACTCCATAACTCGGCCCTCAAAAAAACCTCAGCAGTGATAGTATCCTAGACTGGATATTAGTCTCCACCCTCATTACTTCTCACATAGTGGCACCCTGCCTGATTCCCTTAGTGACCACTTGCCCACATTCACACACCGACTAACTTCACCCCTACATCTTACTCACAATTTTATTACTACTCACTGCCAAAAAAACTTTAACCCCACTACCTTTTCCAACTCTCTAAAAACAATCAACTGGTACACCCTAAAAACTCTACCCCTGGAACAGGCTGTCGCCCACTTTAACTCAACTTTTCTAAACCTCTTAGAGCAACAAGCCCCCATAAAAACAAAATGAATAAAAAACAAAACTGCCCCTTGGCTAACAAAAAACACACTAGTAACTATATACCTTAGAGATAAGGCATGGTCATCATATTATACACATAGGACTCCCCTAGCCCATAACGAATACAAAACACTCAGAAACAAAGTAAAAAAACGTATCATCTCCGATAGACAAAATTACTTCTCCATAATCCAAAACAACAACAAAACAAACCCTCAAAAATTGTGGAAATGCATGTCTACCCTCCTCAATCCCAACAAACCAGATAACCCGAGCCCAGACCCTAACACTCCTGACATAGACCTGGCCACTCAATTCAACACCTTCTTCATTGATTTTATCTCCAAACTAACCTCATCCTTTTCATCTTCAAACCCCAACATACCCCCCACTACACCCCAATCCACCTCTACCAACTTTTCACCCCTCACCACTGCTCATCCCCCTATCTCCACTCCATCATCAGCATGCTCAAATTCCCCCCTCCCCCCACTATTCTCACTAAAACCTATACCCACATCCACCATAAGAAACTACTGCAGAAACTAAAACCATGCTCTAATGCCCCTGATAACATTCCTTCTTACTTTCTCAGTATAGCTGCTGAAGCCATTGCCTACCCCATCAGCATTTTAATCAACCGCTCCATTCAAGAAAGCTCGGTACTCCAAAGCTAGAATTGTTCCATTGCACAAAGGAGGCATCAATAACAATATTACTAATTTCTGTCCCATCACTATTCTATCTCCTATCTCTAAACTTTTAGAAAAGTGTATTCACCTACAACTCCTACCACACCTGTTAGACAATAACCTACTAACTCCAACACAACATGGTTTCAGACCAAGACACAGTACTATGACCGCCCTACTCTCCTTCCTGAAAGCTGTGAACAAAGCCCGGGACACAGGACACATTGTCTCTACCCTCCTACTAGACCTCTTTAAAGCCTTCGATACTATCTCCCACAATTTATTACTAACTAAACTCTCCAAGCTTAATTTGTCACCCTCTTCTCTGAACTGGTTCACTAGCTACTTATCCAATAGATATCAGGCAGTGAGATGGAAAAAAGCCACCTCCCCTTTCATCAACACCCCAACCGGTGTTCCCCAAGGATCTATACTGGGTCTCCTGCTTTTCAATATATTCATAAACGATTTCCATAACTCTATCCCTTCAGCTAAAATTATCCAATACACAGATGATTCAACTATAATCTGCTCTGCTACCTCCATCCCCACACTGCTAAAGCTTACTCAAGATGCATTCTCAACCACCGAACAATGGATGAAAACAAATCACCTTGTACTCAATGCCTCCAAAACTAAAGTAATGGTATTCACCCCCTCTAAAGCTACCTTTTTCAATCCAAGTAATTTCACTATTACTAGTCACAACAATACACCCTTAGAACTGGTATCTGAGGCCAAATTACTTGGGGTCCAAATTGATAGTCAGCTTAAATTAAATTCCCATCTTCAACTAAATATAAAAAAAACCCACCAAAAACTCGGCATGCTCTACAGACAGAATCGTTATCTTACACCCTCCGCCAAACTCACCCTATCTACCACATTTCTCATCCCATCCCTCCTCTATGGAGCCCCACTTCTAACTAAAATACAATCTTCTCTCAAAACACAACTCTCCTCTTGCTATAACAAAATTGTCAAGTTTGCTACCTCCCATAAGTCCTCCTCACACCACTGTTCAGCTTTCCACAAACTAAAATGGTTAGAACTACCCAATCACCTCACCTAAGTCCAACTGACTCTTGCACACAAACTCATCTTCAATCCCTCCCTCTGCCCATCCCTTTCCTCTACCTTCAAAATGCACCTCCCTGATAGAATTCTAAGATCTAACAACCAAAACTTAATTGAACTGTATAAACCAATTCATCCCCCTGGAAAAAATCTCTTATCCTACAGTCTTGCTCGTCTCTGAAACTTCTTACCCCCATCCATTTGTAACATCACAAATCACTTCTCATTCAAAAAATCCCTTCACTCACACCTAATTTCCCAGTGGGAATGCTCCTACTCCCACCCAACATAATCTCCTCATACTGAGAATTTTCACTTCTCCTCCCCTATTCATAATGAGAATTTCTACTTACTCTCCTAAACTCATACATCTTGCTCTTGCTTGTATTAGCTTTTTCTGAATACTTAAAGGTATGTTAGTGTAAATATACCCTCTGATGGAAAAGGTTCTCTGTTTCTATATTGAAAGGTTCTATGTCAGCTCATATACC
>NC_056746.1:871527634-871547634 GCF_019279795.1 Protopterus annectens | reverse complement strand
TTTTACTGATATTTATGAGTTTCATTAACAAATGAATCCTTTGTTACATGTGTCAATAAAGAGATATGAGATAATATAAATAATTTTACTAAGCAGGGGCAGAATCTCAAGCTGTGTAAAGTTCTTGAACAGAGCAGTTTGTAAGAATAAGGAACAAATCCTAGAAATGTATATGGGTTCATGTTGGGGTGGGGGATAAGACCAACTATTCATCCTAAAACATTAAGAGACACCTGACAGAATTATTATAAATGGTGTATAGATCCATGGTGAATGGTGGATCTGTAGAAAATCACTGCAGTGCTGTACTAGCGCAATGCCTTATTTCACCATGACAACTGCCTGCATGACCTCTAAAAAAACAGTTCTTACATATAATCATAACCAGATTTCTGAAGTCGAATAATTCATTGTGCTTCTGAGAAAAGAGGTTTCTTAAGCTTGAAAGGGGTGTGTAAGCAAGTATGTAGTAATTTGTTAAAGTGGGTATGAGGCAGGTAGAGGAATAACGGTGAAATTTTTTACTGATGGGTGGCATGTCTGATTGCCTATATCTCAGAAGTTAGTGAAGATATAGGCATAAAGGGCATTTGCCAGAAACAGCTGTTTTAGATATGAAATTAGTCATTATAGCTTACAAAATGCTGCATGTTGATGTCAATCGTAAGTATTTATTAAGTGAGTTGCTGTAGAAATCATATTTAAAAAAATGTCCTGATTTCGAGCCTTTGTTCCTTCTGTATTTGTGGCTTTCTCCCTAATTACTAAGCAAAGAGGTAGACCTATGATTAAAAACATGTATCAGAACAGATTACTTGAGTCTGCATATCCTCTTCTAAGTGTTTTGTGTTCGTAGTGTAAATGTAAATGTAAAATTAAAAAAATAATGTATGCTATTTTTTCTTGTATGTAATTTTCTTGTATGTATTGTTATTGGAGCTTTTCTTCCCAGGCCTCACCTGAAAATGTATCTGTTTCCAGTCGGACTTTCCTGGTAAACAAATGTAAAATAAAAATAAATAAATAAATAATAGTGAAACAGAAATTGGTCTGTTACAAGTGCTGATAGTGGACTTGTTTGCTGTGACTTGTCGGACCTCCTACTCACCTGCTGTCACTCTATTGTCTAGCCCTCCACAAGTTCACTCTAGTAAAGTGCATCATTATCAAAGCTGTAACTCTACCCTGAAGTCTCCATCTGGTCCCTAAACCAAACCATCACTCCTTAACCCTAGAGATCCCCTAAATTCTCCTTGCATTTCAGACTCCTTCCTAACAACTCAAACACACGTCTGGCATTTTCCCTTGTAACTGTTACATGCGATACATTAAGATTTGCAATGTAATGCAATAGTATGCTTGTGGAAGTTTATACACATGACCTATCACTCCAACGGAAAGACAGTTCAGTGACACACACTTCCCCAGACAGTTTCACAACATCTTTCGGCAGGACAACGGCTTGGAAAGGAGCCACTTCTCCTGTTTGGCATCTGATTGCGATAATACAATGCTTGGGTGTCTTCAGTTACATATTAAAGGAAAGTCGTAATGATCATTGCCTGTTAGAAAACCCAGTAAAAAGAGATCTCACATAAATATCAGAGCGGCTGGGTGGTTGTG
Source organism: Protopterus annectens (assembly GCF_019279795.1). Taxonomy (NCBI): domain Eukaryota; kingdom Metazoa; phylum Chordata; order Ceratodontiformes; family Protopteridae; genus Protopterus; species Protopterus annectens. The sequence continues at coordinate 871,546,011 of NC_056746.1, read as the reverse complement.
ATTTGAGAATGAACCAGGAATATTCACAATCCTAGAGCACTGTATCAGACATCCATACTCCTACCTAACCTTCCATCTCTGACATGTGAACACTACCTGTCACAATGTGGAACACTTACTACAAATGTACTAACAACTACATCAACTAGGAAGCTTACAGCATGATTACTGTTTCTTCATACTTAAAAATTGTTTTGATGAAATACCATAATTCAATATTTTTTAATAAAGGTTATTGGATAAAAACTATTCTGAAAAATGATTGCCTGACATAGAACCACATGGAAAATGACTCAAAATGATGTATGTTCCCCATAATGAGATACAGTTGAGAGGCATGCCAAAACCCATAGATTTGCAAGAAACTAACATGACCCTGTTTCTGTTTCTGTTGTTATTCTTCTGACAGTCTACATAAAAAAAAAAAAAAAAAAACGGTTGAATGAATTGAAGAAGAGAATTCAGCAATGGATGAGTGACAAAAATTTGCAGATAACTTTAGAAAACTGGGTACAATATGTGCATGTGTGTGTGTGTGTGTGTGTTTGTGTGTGTGTATATGCATGCATGCATGTGCATGTGTTTGTGTGACTGTGTGAGTGTGTGTGTGTGTGCGTGAGTGTGTGTGCTTTTTTGGGCATGTGTGTGCACGTGCGTGTGTTCATGCATGCCATGTGTGTGTGTGTGTGTGTGTGTGTGTGTGTGTGTGTGTGTGTGTGTGTAATAGAGTGGGATTTTTTTTGTATTTACACCTTCTGATGATTAATGATATCTGAGGAAAGATTTTGAAAGAATGCTCACTCACAGTCATGCTGCCTTAAAGATCAACCCTGCATCCAGTTTGTGATAATGTAAGCCTTATATGAAAAACAAAGAAAAGAAAACATAACTGAAGCAATTATTCCAGTTGGTAAAGGTAAGAAGAAAGTGCAAAGGAACTCTGTCCTTTTAGTCAGGCATATTCACATTCTACCACAGTTTTGAGTAACTTGACACAAGCTGTGAGCTGTAATCTTGGTTCTCGGATTGCCAGGTGGGTGTGCAAACAAAAAGAAGTTGCTAATGTTTTAAAAACAAAATGGAAAACTAATTAATGGTTACTTTTTTGCAGACAAGTTACTAAAACAAGCTGCAAAAATATAGCCAACCTGTTATTTGGTCTCTGCTTTTCCTACAAATAGTGAAATCAAGACAGGAACAGAAGGAAGTTAGTGTCATTTGCTGCACAGCTCCACAAGGCCCCACTACTTTCAATATCTTTACTGTGTGTCCATAACACTATTTTTTTTTAATAAGAACTACCCTCCAGACAGTGAAAGATCTGTGCACAAATAAAATGAAAGCTTAGGCAGGCTCACATTGGAGAAAGTGGAGCTATAGTGAACAAGAGAACATTCATAACCCCTGTGGATTGAGAAAACTAGGACATTAGCTGCCAGATTGTTTGACTAATTAGATTTCTGTCAGCTCCTGAGGGACTGGCTAATCCAGCATTTGCATTTCAAGTCACAGACTATTTTAACCAACCTTCCAACGTGTATGACAAGGTTTCTGTGCAAGTTTTCAGCAAGAAGAGGCAGACAGATAAAATACCATCCATTCATTTGAATGAGAGAGACATCAGCTTGTTTTAGATGTCCCAGAATTTAAGAAGCAGAAAACCATATTCATGCTTTTAATTCATGTCAAAAATCTATTCCACATATCATGTTCTCTCTCATTCTCCTGAGAACATTGCAAATGACACTCATCTTTAATGATGAGAGTTATTAATTGCAACATTATGTGTAAAGTCTGAAATAAAAATTAGTTAAAACATTGCTGAGAAATGTGTTAATGATAAACTAAACTAATAAATATGAGTATGCTGAAAATGTTTTCTTCTTAAAATGTACTGTTCCTTTAAATCTGATTATCTTAGTTTAAAGTAGTAGTGCTTCATTTAGCCTTATTACCCCATCAAGGTTGATTCCTTCAGTGCCAGTTTGGCCCTACATTTGCTTATAAAATAATAGCTTGTGATAGGGCTGGTTCCTGTCTTGTGCTTATTGCTTGTCAGGATAACAACACCCACATCACACATACACAAATGTTCTCACATACACACAGCCTTTAGGTAGATAAAGTGGTTATAAGCACGGCTGATTGAATTTTGGTGCATATATTTGTAGGCATTGTAACTTATACTGCCCAGATTAGGCATATGCAAACTCACAGGTGGAGGGGGGGGGGGGCATGAGGTTGGTGGAAGATATAAAGACACTGCATAGCTCTGAATTTTTTTTGCTCAAGAATTTTGGGCAAAATCAAAAATAATAAGGGGACAAAGGCCCAAAATCAGAGATAATTTTAAATATTAGTCCAGTTCACTTAAAAAGTTAATAGAACAACAAGTTATAAACCAAATGTATTTTCTGAATGAATGCCAGAACTATGAAACTATACTATCTGGCATTATTAACTTAGTGATTTACTGGAAAATCAAAAAAAAAATGAGTGACAGGGCAAAAATATCAGGTAAAGTTAGGGATGTTCTGCAAAATAAAGAACACTTAGAGATATGAGGTACGGAGTTCATGGCCCATGCATCCACCCAAATTTCAGTAAAATCTGTTTTTGATAAATAAGTTAAACTACAACTGCCTTGAAAAGTGTGACAGATAAACAAAAACAGCCTTATCAATGTTAGAGGACAGATGAAAGAATGTTAGAGAAAAATTCAAATGTGTGTGGCATTTTAACTTCAGAGCAAAGTTTACTTAAGTTGATAGTTTGGGGGGGGGGATAACAGGAATCCAAAGATTAACCACATCATGTGCAGCAGTATACTAACCATGATTCCAGTAATAAGGGTCTTTTGTGTAATTACATTGGATGATATAAATGTGGGCAGTTAGTTTGAGAAGGCAATAGGGAAAGACTGAAGGATTCTGAGGTACATAAGAAAAAATCACTAGCAGGAACCTGGAAGATATTCCTCCCCTCCATAATGAGTTCACCGGATATAGTTCTGCTCCTTTGCTACTAAGATACTGATGCAACATAGGCTGCACAGAGATAGGCAATAAGAATAGCTTGGATCTATAGTAGAATAATTTAAATGACCTAAAAGAAGTTGAAGTATAACCTGAAGGTGTGCCAGAAACATTTAGTTCATCAGTAGAATTAATAAACTCAAACTAAGCAGTATCTCTCACACAAGCTAATATTCAGTAGAAATGAAGGCAAATTTCATTTAGAAGTTGTATCATGCAGTGTGATGTTTAGAAGCAATTTTACATTGTGAGAATTATAGGTGGTTGAAATAGTTTTCTTGGTGTAGTTAAAGAAGGAAAAAACTACTCCCAGACTGCTTCACTGCTCTGAGACATGATTCTGTTCTGACCTCTTGTTCAGTTTCACTCTGTATGGCATTTGCCTATACACATCATGCCTGTATGTTTTTTGTAGGCACTCTGGCTACACTAAATTGCTCATATACTAACATGTTATAATTTCCCTTGCCCTTGTAGTCTGAGTCATGAAAAGAGTCTGTAGATCGTCTTGCTTACCTTTTCAGCAAATGATAAAATGTGTAAATAAAAATATATATTAATAATGCATGGCACAGTTAAAAAGAAGCAGCATATAGTTTAATAAAGAACTATTTTTGGGATTCGTGGACTAGCACACTGAACTGTTCAGCACAAAATGTCATGCACCAAAAAATAAAAAATGACTGCAACCACAAGTAGTAAGCGAGAATACTGTTTAATATCAAATCTTAAGCAAGGCTTAAACAACTCAGCCCCAGATTCACGAAACCTCTGTGTAAGACTTAATATGTCTTACTCGGAGGCTGCAGTTGAATGGTACGACGTCAGTGGGCCATGAATATTCATGAGGGCACGCTGACTCATCCGTAACTCTTACACGGACTGAGTAGGCAAGCAGGGGGCGTGTCCAACTGCCGAGCAGTCTAAAAGTCCACGCCCCTGCAAGGTTTTAAAAAGCATAATGTCAACAGACAAGAGCGAGTTCGCTCAAATGTACTTGCACCCAACACCACACTCCCTGACACTGTAACCCCCCCATCACGGATATAAAATGTAAAATATTAATTTTATTTTTTTTAAATCCATGATATAGCTGCCCTTATTTGTGCTTGTTTGCTCGGGTGTGCCCATTGCTTAACCACAGTTAGCAATTGTGACATTGAAGAGCATATAAGAACTACTTATGCAAATTAATCCAAATAGCAATAGCGTAATGGCAGAGCGTATGCACAAAGAGAAGGCATTCACGGTTCGAGTCCCACCACTCCCCTTCTTATTTATGTTTTAAATCAGTATTTGAAATAATACCAGACAAATATGATTAAAATTTTATTAAAAGCAGTGACATGGCCAATGTATCAGTGAACAAAACATATATTTTTAAAGGGCCCAGATATATAATAGCCTGCTGTTAAGCAACGTTTTACACAGCTAAACACAGGTGCCCATAGTTTAATAACGCTTTACCCATCTAAACAGAGGTGCCCATAGTTTAATAGCGCTTTACCCAGCTAAACAGAGTTGCCCATAGTGTAATAGTACTTTACCCAGTGCAATAGAGTTGGCCAAAGTTTAAAAGCGCTTTACCAAGCGCAATGTGTTTGCGCGGATGTGCACGCCGCGCCAACCAGGGTACCGGGGAGCAACGTAGAGCTAAGTTGCTTAAACACAGCCACACCCCCTAGCCTGTCTAGACAGTATTAAAATAAAAGAATGACAAGGTTCGAACCCAGGACCCTTTGCATCATAATTAAAGTACAGAACCACTAAGCCATGACAACATAGGGGAAGCAGCCACTATTAACATTCATAAACTTACGAATGGTAGTTTAACCATTACTAAGCAGGTCTGCAGTCAGCCGAGAATTTTACAAAACGGCCAATCACAAAAAAGTGTGGGAAATGCGGCATATTTAAGCCCCATAGGTGGGAATACTCGCCATAACTGATTGTAGCTCACATTTGCAGTCAGAATGGCAGGTGCAGGAGAGGGTTCACGCCTCCGAGCGCAACGTTGGGGCATTGAGGAGTCCAAATACATGGTTTGGCTCCTTGTCCACCATCATGAGACAAGACTCCTGCAGGGCCAGTTCCAAGGGACGGAATACAAGGCAGAGGCTTGGAACCGGTTAGCTCGTGACCTCACCAGTGCCTCAGGCGTTCCTCGGACTGGTGAGCAGGTCCATCACCACCATGCAGACCTGAAGAGACGAAAGCAGGACCGCCTGAACCAGTAGATACAGGAGGCCCATGGGATGCAGAATGCCCCACAACTGAGTATGTAGCCATGGAATGCAGCATGTAAGAATTGATAATGGAGTATGTATAATGGATAGGTATGTCTCAATATCCCTTCATTTACTTTACAGCTGTAGGTGACCATGCTGTGAATCAGCAAGCCTATGCTGATAGGCTGCTAAGGCTGCACCACCAGGCAGGTTAGTGATTATTCTGCATGTATTGTTATATAAAATATGGGAGAGAGCATGAAAGAAAGTGTTGTAGTCTAATAAAACAGCCATAGAATTGCCTGAATAAGTCCTCTGCATGTACTGGCAGATAAAAATGTCAGAGAGGCAGAACAAGAGTGTAGTAACCCATTAAGAAAGGTAACATATGTCTGGAATAATATCCCTGCAGGCACTGTCATATAACATAAGTGAGTGAGCCTGAAAAAAGATTGTTCTAACCTATTAATAAAGGTATAATATGTCTTGAACATGCCTGCCATAAACACCGTTAAAACAACTAAAGGAGTGTGCCTGTGGAAAAGTGTGCAATGTCATTAATAAAGGTCTAAAACCCAGAGTGTGTCTGTGTCACAGAGTCTGAAATGTTATTGTACCCTTGCATTATACAAGCAGTACTGTTTGAAAATATGCTGGCAACCCAGAGTTATGCAGTCCCATATAAAGTGGGTGATGGAAGTGCTAGTAGCTGTGAAACATATATACAGTCCACAATAGTCAGTTACTGGCTGGCATGAATAAGTAAACCTGGCACACGTGTAGCATGTAATTATTCACCAGAAATGTGAGTGTGTGTCAAGAAATGCAGGGTTCTGTACAAATCAAAGTGAAAATGTCATGTGAAAACATCCCAGATATGTAGATAAAGAAATATAAATGCAAACAAGAAATATGTAGCAGTAACATCTACATCCTGGACAGTTAGTATGTCAGATATAGGTCAGGCATATATTGAACTAGCCAAACCCATGACACAACCTAATGTATGGTGGCAAGCGTAATAATACAGGTAGGGGAAATACACTTGCAGTCACTGGGACTGTAGTGTAGACTAAAAGGTCATTATAAGATGTTAACCGAGGTTTTTTCTACACCCTACCGTATGTGCATAAACCATGCAATTCCACACCTCAATGGGTATGTGTAAACTTAAATATTTGTTGGGACATATGTCCTATTGTATTATAAATATTTGCATTGATGTTGATGCATGTGCCCTGTTCAAACACCACGTTCATGGTGGCCTGTTGCTACCAAACATCCCTGCATGCTGTTGGAATATCCACTGTTGTTCAATATATGCATGTGTTATGCTTGCTGTTCAACTGTTGGAACCTTGGTGTGTTGGGTTAATGGGAATATTACTGCATGCTGTTACAACTAATCTGGAATGCTGTTGTTTATGTTGTAATTAAACACACCTAATCACAGAACGTATGGGAAGGCCGGTCCCAGCAGACCCACCTGTCCCTCCTCAGTTGGTGAGTGCACCTGGCACCAGCAGCTCCGGTGCCCAGCCCGGGCTCCCCTCCTCCGTTGGTCCTGTGCCACCTTCAGGTGGAAGTGCTGCAGGGGATGGGGCTCACCACCCCCATGCAAGCGTGGGTGGAGAAGGGCCACCTGTCACCCTTCGAAGGGTCCGGGCTGTGTTGCATAGGGAGATCCGGCGTTCAGTCACTGATCGCCTACGCCTGCTTGAGGCGAGAGTGGTGCATCTCTCAGGTGAGCCTGCCCATCCTACTCAGCCCCCAGCACAGTCACCCTCGGGGCTGTGAAGGTGCAGTGGTGACTGCCCATGGGTAGGGATCTCAGTAACACTGTTACCATCTGTGGGCTCATGGGCTTGCGATTTCCAAACAACCTTTCCCGTCAATTGTGTTCACCCACCCCATGTGTCAAACTCTGCCCTGTATGCATCTTGTTTTGTCTTGTCTGTTTACCTCCCCAACCTACCTCCCCAAATATACCTACATCCTCTACCTCACATTCCACTCTGACCTGAAAAAAAAAATAAAAAAAAGGGCAATCTGTTCCTCACAAAAAAATTACGCCCCATACATAGCTTCCCATTTCGCACACATGTCCGCTGGACATGTAAACTGATAATTCTAATTGGCAGTACAACATATTTTGTTGTCCTCACCCCTCTCTCAGGGGTGGAAGGTTTCAAATTTCACACCAAATTTCATACATATGCACAGCTGTTGCTGGTAAAGAAATGGGCAGCTATGGACCTTCCCTACACCCATCCTGCACATCCCGAGCTGGTTTCCCTACTGTCTTTCCCTCTTTGTGCCCCCTTTTTCACCACTTTCCTATCTCCCCATTTTCTTTTCTTTAAAAGAAATTAGGGCGGGGGTTAGTGGGAGTAAGCACTTTTAAGCAGTAGTTAGCGGGGGTGCGTGGGTGTGACATTGTGTGCGCTTAGCTAAGTATTGCTAAGCGTCGCACAAACCCGTGCAAATCTGCTTACAACTGCCTTAGTCACTCTGTATGACAAGGCTCTTGTATTGCTCAGCAGCAAAATAAAATACCCTTGTCAATCTCGAACCCGGGACCTTGGACTCACCAGTCTGCATGAAGTACCACTACACCACAACAGATATACAATAATTTAGTGCTGAAAGCAATATATCATGCATTACCATGAGTAAATGTAAAGGGAAAATAGGAATGGCATAACACAAATCTTGTTCTGTGGGCCTTAAACAGCAGGTGTTGTTGAATTGCATGACATGACTGTGAAAAGAGAATCAGCCATGCTAGTACGGAATAAGGTTACAGTAGCAGCTTACAAACCCCACACAGTATCAGAGCAGGATAAACACTGGCATATTTGCATAGGTCACAGGCCAGACTTCCCAAAAGTGACTGCTCTATGGTGATGACCCTGATTTGTAAACAAATGTTAGCTGTGCCCCTCTGACTCCCTGTGAAAGGTATTAACAGTAGGCAGAAAGGTGTTGAATCTCACTTAATGACAATTGTCAATAAGTGACAGTAGACACAGCTTGCACGTCAGAAAAGGTGTAGTAATAGATATGCTCTGAATCCCCCAAAGTCTGAACTGCAAAATGTCTGAACTATATCACAGGTGTATCCCAGTTATATGTACCTTTCCCTGAGGTGGTTCAAATATATACGTGAAAGTATCTGAGGCCGGGAAGAGTCAGAAACTCACCGGCATATCAGCTTGTCTGCTGTTACACACTCTTCAAATAGCTGTAGAATGAATCCCACAAGCATGCCCTTATGTAGATGTACAACACAGAAATATCAAAGGATGTAGCCATGTACTGCTAGCAACCACCTGTGACAATGCCATTGTTCAGGTGCTGAAAATACTGCTGTGGTGCACAGTCAAAGAATACTAGGCTGACCTCTGTCTACCATCTGGATATGTCCACAGGTGGGAGCTACTCAGACAGACTACAAGCCTTCATAGACTTACAGGTACACAACAACTCTGCAGGTTCAGTAAGATAAACATCACACGATAATAAATAATGCACTCTGCAGTTCTGCACCCCTACCCAAAGGTACTATATACCCATGTAGTCAGGCACAACCAAGGGTGTAGGTAGGCATGCACAGTACAGAAAGATGTCCAGTTGTCCTGAGCAGACTGTGCTAATGTCAACACAAACAAAACAAACAAACTGTTCAGAAGTGAGTAACGTACTAATGACATTATAGCAGTTCACAAACAGTGCATGTGCCTGATAGTCAGAATTGGTAGTGCAACATACTTAGTTGTCCTCGCCCCTCTCTCAGGGGTGGAAGATTTCAAATATCCCACCTAATGTATTGCATATGCACAGCTGTTGCTGGTAAAGAAATGGGCAGCTATGGACCTTCTCCACACCCATCGTGTACACCCCAAGCTGGTTTCCCTCCTGTCTTCCCCTCTTTGTGCACCCTTTATCACCACATTCCTATCTCCCCATTTACTTTTCTGTCAAAGAAATCAGCATGGGGGTTAGCGGGAGTGAGCACTTGTAAACAGTAGTAAGCGTATTTGCACCAGTGTGTGCATGTGTGTGTGCTTAGCTTAGCATTGCTAAGATATGATAAGCTACGCCAAGATTACCTTAGTATTGCTAACATAAAATAAGCTAAGCTAAGCTTAGCTTAGCATCGCTAAGCATCACGCAAACCTGCGCAAATCCGCTTACAACTGCTTAAAAGTGCCTTAGTCACTCTGTATGACAAGGCCCTTGTACTGCTCAGCAGCAAAATAAAATACCCTTGTCAGTCTCAAACCCCACACCTTGGACTCACCAGTCTGCATGATGTACCACTAAGCCACAGCAGACATACAACAACTTGGTGCTGAAAGAAATATAACATGCATTACAAGGAGTGAATGTAAAGGGAAAATAGGAAAGTCATAGGAATACATTGCAATAAAGAAATATAACATGCATTACAAGGAGTGAATGTAAAGGGAAAATAGGAAAGCCATAGGAATACATTGCAATAACTACTGTTGTATGCCAGTTAATTCCCAAATTCCAAAAGAAAGTACATACTCCCATGTATCCAGTGCTAGCATTAAGAGGTGTGAGTAAACTTACACACTGAGAAGAGTGTACTGGAAGAAGCAACAGTCAGGTTTCAGTACAACATGCATTTCACTGGCTACAACCAAACTTCATATATGAGACATATACCAACCATCTGACTGATGCAACAGTGTCCACAATAAACAAGCATGGTCCCCACCTTGCAAAACTGAAAGGCCTATGCCTACCTAACCTATCATTTTATAGCAGTGTCCTGAAATCACAGTGAGAACTGCAATTACCACACAGCAAGCTGCATGCAATTACTAAATGGTGGGCACCAATTGTTGCAGAGGCCATCACATGCACATGTGCAGATACCTACAAAAGCAGCCTGTACTTGCTGTCCACACATGCAATAATATCATTGCAGCAACTGGATAGAGAGAGAGTGAGAGAGACAGACAGACAAACAGAGAAACAAACAAAGGCAGTTGGAGACACCAAACCAAAAAAAAAAAAAGAAAAGAAAAAAAAAACACGTCAACAGGTACAACAGACAGAGGTGAGAAATACAAAGGTAAGGTATGTAACAGAGATGTATTTGCTGGCATCCGAATGATGTGTCTGAAGGGTACTCTACATAGTGTGAACCCTCCATATGTGGCAGCAGTCCGTATCTATATGTATATGCAGATGTGCATAGGGCAAGGGACATACTGCAAATGTTAGTGAAGGCTGGACATATATATGTAGTTGAAGGTTGCTATGTACACATATCTATGTAGGTTGTAGTGTGTGGCATTGAAAACAGCAAGCAGTGCAGGTATATGTCATGTGGTGGTTAAATGCTGTGGGACTGAGTTACAGCCAGTGAGGTCTGCTACAGCTATACGGCCTGAGGACAGTGAAATGCATTCTGCACAACACTGTGCAATATTATTACATAACTGTCTCACAACTGTTTCATAATTGATTTTCCCACCATGAAAGGTGGGCAGTATTTGTGCCTATATGTGCATGTATATTTACAGCAATGGATGTTTACAAGTATGTGTGTGTATATATATATATATATATATATATATATATATATAATCAGAAAACCAAAAAACCCAAAAAATGTATATCGAAAAGACCCAAAGGCGAAGAAGCAAATAGACTGATCCAAATGAGTCCAAATAAAAATATGTTGCTGTAGGCCACTTGAATAAAACAATGTCTAAAACACAACTAGTTCATACTGCAAATCAGTTCATACAGCAAATCGGAAGCCAAGAGGTAAAGCACAAACCCTTCAGTTGACTCCCATCAACTTGTACATCGAAGCAAAAGTCAGAAAATGTAACATAAACCCTTCGGTTGACTCGCAACAGCTTAGACATACACAAATAAACTCCAAATCTAAAAAGCAAAGCTGTATGCAGTACAAAAACCCTTCGGTTCAAAATCCAACTTTCATCGATGCAAAGACGCTTGCAATAACTCCAGGACCAATATAAAAGAATAGAAGAAGCTTTAATGATAAGCTTTATGTTAACAATACCGCTTCATCAGATAAATTAAAAACAAGATCTGAGCATTTAAGTACTCACCAACTGAATCTTAACAACAATCCATTGGCTCAATAAATTTAAAACCATCCTATAGTTCACTTGTAACTGTGAAATAAAGTCCCAGTATGTGGAAGTGACGAAGTCTACAGGAAGTATACCTGGACTCTGAACTCCCTCTAGTGAGCTTAAGGCTAAACTACATGGCCCCAAAATTACAACAAAGTTGATGACACATACACTATAGCGACAGGAACCATACCGTTCAACATATAATGTAATAAGCATTGTTTCAGGTGCTTAAAATTACCTTGGAATAAACCAACATGTAAGTATACACATTAAAACATAAAAACATAAAAGTACGAGAAAGGAGCTACTTTTTCTCGTAACAAGGCATGACCATGTTAAGGCATACCAATATAAAAAGTATTATCCAAATATACTAAAATAATGACAAATAACTTGCAGGGCTAGGAGAGACCGATAAAACAATGGTGTCATTTAAGGAAACAGCATGATGTGATAGCAATAGCAAACTGGGATGTAACTGATAATAAACATTATAGAGGGAGACTGCCTGAAACAGGCCGGGGTATGGAAATGGTCACAAACCACTTGTAGGGTTAAAGGGGTGGTGAAAACAATATTCCGCCAGGGGCGTGATGAGGCAAAAATACCAAAACAAAATAAACCTAGTGGGATAGTATATCCGCCAAAATGTGAATGCAGGGGCAAGGAATAATGTTTATCTAAGGGGTCTACTCTTAAGATAAGGTTTCAATGTTACCATTTCATTCAATCCACTTTCCCTGTGCGCTCCCAGCCTAAATATCCAGCGTAGTTCTGCTTCCTCAGTCCTATTGGTGAGATCACCAATACGGGGGGAAATAGATTCTAAATGCAATACCTGAAAATGAAAAATATGGCTAGTGCCTTCCCTTATCATATGTTTGGCAAGCGCACTGCTATCATCACCCCTGGCCAGAAATAGTAGTGATCCCTAATCCGTTCACGAAGTGAACGGTTAGACTTGCCCACATAGTACCTAAAGCAATGGATGCAGTGGGCAACATATACTATGTTGCGGCTAGTGCAAGTGGCATTGACCCTAAGTTCCCATAGTCTTCCACTGTCCGGATGTTTAAAGAAATGAGACTCATCAATGTAACAACACTGCGGACAAGTTCCGCACTTATTTGTTCTTTCAAAACCTGTATATGTTACATGGTTCGCTGACCTATAACATAAAAGTTGTTTTATATTGGACATATTAGTGTGAACAAACTTTGGGAATGGGCCAACTATACCCCCTATTTTTTCATCTGCTGTCAATATATTCCAGTTATCTTGTACTACTTGCTTAACAATTTGCGTATTCCCACTGAATGGTATCACCAAAGGCTCTTGAACAGGCCTGTTCCTCCTAGCCCTCTCATTTCTTGTATTATCTGAGAAAAAAGGTTTGGCTCTAGTAGTTCTTAGAGTCCCTATATTAGAATACACCAAATCTATTTCCTCTTTAGTATAGTTACGTTCTATTAAACCCTCCTTAAGTTGCTTTAACTCCTCATTTAATCTAGACTCGGTGCTTGACAGTCGGGAAAGCCGCATGGCTTGTCCCTTGATTATGTTAGAAAAAATCCTTGGATCATGCATACTGCCTCTATGGAGATATGAGGATCTATGACAGGGTTTACGATGTACTCCTGTTCTAATAAGGCCATCTTCTCTATATACATGTACATCCAAGTAATCAATACTATTACCTGAGAAATCTATTGTGAATTTTATAAAATCACTCACACTGTTTAAATAATCATGAAAAAGATGTAAGGACGTAGTCGTCCCCTCCCATACAAAAAAGAGGTCGTCTACGAACCTCTTAAAGAATTTTATCTGCTCATTGCCTAGTATGTATCTAGTTTCAAATTCCATGACCAAATTGGCGTAGCTGTTCACAACTTGCCCATCGCTACGCCCTTGGTCTGTCGATAGCATTCATTCTCAAAAAGAAACACATTGTGTTCCAAGACTAGCTCTACCAGAAGGCAGAGGAAGTCTACTCTGGAGTGTGAACTCCCTGGGTCTCTGCTCAAAAAAGATCTCATAAAGGCTATCCCTTGATCATTGGGGATGCATGTAAACAAGGACACTACGTCCATGGTCACAAAGAATGTATTCTCTGTCCATACATAGCTCTTCATTTCTTTAAATAAGCTGGTAAGGAATTGCTCCGTATCTTGAAGCACAGTGTGATAATTCACTAAGAACTTCTTAAGATGGCAATCTAAGTATATAGAGACAGGCTCAGTGATCCAACCTGCGCCTGAGACAATGGGCCTAAGTTCAGGTGAATACAGGTTTTTATGGATTTTGGGGAGGCCACCAATGGTAGGGATGAGTGGAAAATCTACATGAAAGTACTCAAAGGTGGCCTCATCTATAAGGCCTAAGAATTTACATTCTTCAAGAGTGTTGATTATGCTAAATTGCATTGCACATACATCATCCAAGGAAACTGGTACATATGAGTCACTTTGGAGTAACCCCAACATTTTTGTCTGATAGTATTTACTGTCCATAATCACAACTGGACCACCCTTGTCGGCTGCCCTAATCACAATGTCTGTATTATTACGTAAATTGTTGATGACTTTACTCTCACAATCTGTGAGATTCCTGCACTTGTTCACCAAGTTGGAACGACCAAATTCAACATATAGCCGAGATTCTACTGCTTTAATGAAAACTTCAAGGTTGGCTTGTAAATGAGGTGTATGAGTACTGCCACGTTTAAACTTCAAGGGAGTCTCATTAGGATTGCCATCTGATCCATATAGTAATTTGAATGCAACTCTGCGTACAAAAAGTCTGATGGATAACAGAGCTTGACTGATGTCCATGTTGGTGGATGGAATAAAAGACAATCCCTTGTTAAGTAGAGTCAACTCAGGAGTTGTAAGGCTATAGTTGGAAATGTTACAGACTAGGGACCCGGGTGCCAAAACTTGGAGAGTGTCCCTTGTTGCTGCAGCTGGGGAGGGTGGGGGTCCTTTATGTTTTTATGTTCTAATGTGTATACTTACATGTTGGTTTATTCCAAGGTAATTTTAAGCACCTGAAACAATGCTTATTACATTATATGTTGAACGGTATGGTTACTGTCGCTATAGTGTATGTGTCATCAACTTTGTTGTAATTTTGGGGCCATGTAGTTTAGCCTTAAGCTCACTAGAGGGAGTTCAGAGTCCAGGTATACTTCCTGTAGACTTCATCACTTCCACATACTGGGACTTGATTTCACAGTTACTAGTGAACTATAGGATGGTTTTAAATTTATTGAGCCAATGGATTGTTGTTAAGATTCAGCTGGTGAGTACTTAAATGCTCAGATCTTGTTTTTAATTTATCTGATGAAGTGGTATTGTTAACCGCGAAAGCGCTTATCATTAAAGGTTCTTCTATTCTTTTATATTGGTCCTGGAGTTATTGCAAGCGTCTTTGCATCGATGAAAGTTGGATTTTGAACCGAAGGGTTTTTGTACTGCATACAGCTTTGCTTTTTTGATTTGGAGTTTATTTGTGCATGTCTAAGCTGTTGCGAGTCAACCGAAGGGTTTATGTTACATTTTCTGACTTTTGCTTCGACGTACAAGTTGATGGGAGTCAACTGAAGGGTTTGTGCTTTACCTCTTGGCTTCCGATTTGCTGTATGAACTGATTTGCAGTATGAACTAGTTGTGTTTTAGACATTGTTTTATTCAAGTGGCCTACAGCAACATATTTTTATTTGGACTCATTTGGATCAGTCTATTTGCTTCTTCGCCTTTGGGTCTTTTCGATATACATTTTTTGGGTTTTTTGGTTTTCTGATTATCTACTTGGGGCTAATGGAAGAAGCGAGCAACGACAATGTGTCGAATAATGGAACATTCGATAAAGTTCATTCCAGATTCAGACATTTGTTGGAAGATGACCTAAATCCACTAATTGGAGTGGATTTGTGTTTAGAATCCTTGCAAGATAATTCAGATACACACGCAGAACTTGCAGTGAGGAATTTAAAAAGAGACTTGGAGAATGAGATGTACAGATATAAAAGGCTTACAGCCCAACGATTTCATATGGAGGCTTGTTTAGAAATCAATGTGGTCCCACGAGGACTTCGTATACTCACTATGCCGACGTATGGCAATGCATACCCTGGCCTTTTGGCCAAGTGGCAGCAGATCAACTTGCAAGCCAGTAGGGATTACATCAGATTATTGATTGATTTCTTCCGTCCTATTGAAATTGAAGTAAGAACAAAAATACTGGAGCTTCAGAGTAAGCTGATAGAGCGGGCAGGAGCTGAAAATAGTGATGTATATCTACATGAGCTTATGGATTGGATTACTCGATATGAGAAGAATCTGTTGGCGAACAAGAGAGGCAAATTAGCAAGGGATTCATATGATTTCGCCCACAACAATGTCTTTGTTTGGCCAAGGAGCAAACTGCTCAATGATAGGCGGACGGAGGCTAGTCCAACTAACAGTAGGTATATGCGACCTACAGATCAATATATACACAATGCTCGAAGGTCCAATGTACAAAGAATGCCAAGTGCGGGCAACACTGCTGGCTCTTTACTATCTAATGCCCTCACAACCAAATCCGTGTCCTCTAGTGCTCCAGCATGTCCCAAGGAAGCATGCCACGAGGACCGTGACGGTTCTGACAAAACTGTTCCTACAACCATTTCCTCTCCACAGGAATCTGACTCTGTATATACGACGCCCACAGAGGTAGTGGTACCACTTCCAGTTAAATCTGGAGCCCATCATTCTACAGACTCAGATACTTCCCATGTTCAGACACATTCCAGTGCTGTACGTCGGAAAATACAACTGGACAATCAATATCATACTGACTACCCTTTACCCATCAGAACTGGGCGCAAAAGATCCCTGGATTTAGACAATGGTCGGGGAGCGAAGAGAAAGGACCCCCACTCTCCCCAGCTGCAGCAACAAGGGACACTCTCCAAGTTTTGGCACCCGGGTCCCTAGTCTGTAACATTTCCAACTATAGCCTTACAACTCCTGAGTTGACTCTACTTAACAAGGGATTGTCTTTTATTCCATCCACCAACATGGACATCAGTCAAGCTCTGTTATCCATCAGACTTTTTGTACGCAGAGTTGCATTCAAATTACTATATGGATCAGATGGCAATCCTAATGAGACTCCCTTGAAGTTTAAACGTGGCAGTACTCATACACCTCATTTACAAGCCAACCTTGAAGTTTTCATTAAAGCAGTAGAATCTCGGCTATATGTTGAATTTGGTCGTTCCAACTTGGTGAACAAGTGCAGGAATCTCACAGATTGTGTGAGTAAAGTCATCAACAATTTACGTAATAATACAGACATTGTGATTAGGGCAGCCGACAAGGGTGGTCCAGTTGTGATTATGGACAGTAAATACTATCAGACAAAAATGTTGGGGTTACTCCAAAGTGACTCATATGTACCAGTTTCCTTGGATGATGTATGTGCAATGCAATTTAGCATAATCAACACTCTTGAAGAATGTAAATTCTTAGGCCTTATAGATGAGGCCACCTTTGAGTACTTTCATGTAGATTTTCCACTCATCCCTACCATTGGTGGCCTCCCCAAAATCCATAAAAACCTGTATTCACCTGAACTTAGGTCCATTGTCTCAGGCGCAGGTTGGATCACTGAGCCTGTCTCTATATACTTAGATTGCCATCTTAAGAAGTTCTTAGTGAATCATCACACTGTGCTTCAAGATACGGAGCAATTCCTTACCAGCTTATTTAAAGAAATGAAGAGCTATGTATGGACAGAGAATACATTCTTTGTGACCATGGATGTAGTGTCCTTGTTTACATGCATCCCCAATGATCAAGGGATAGCCTTTATGAGATCTTTTTTGAGCAGAGACCCAGGGAGTTCACACTCCAGAGTAGACTTCCTCTGCCTTCTGGTAGAGCTAGTCTTGGAACACAATGTGTTTCTTTTTGAGAATGAATGCTATCGACAGACCAAGGGCGTAGCGATGGGCACAAGTTGTGCGAACAGCTACGCCAATTTGGTCATGGCGGAATTTGAAACTAGATACATACTAGGCAATGAGCAGATAAAATTCTTTAAGAGGTTCGTAGACGACCTCTTTTTTGTATGGGAGGGGACTACGTCCTTACATCTTTTTCATGATTATTTAAACAGTGTGAGTGATTTTATAAAATTCACAATAGATTTCTCAGGTAATAGTATTGATTACTTGGATGTACATGTATATAGAGAAGATGGCCTTATTAGAACAGGAGTACATCGTAAACCCTGTCATAGATCCTCATATCTCCATAGAGGCAGTATGCATGATCCAAGGATTTTTTCTAACATAATCAAGGGACAAGCCATGCGGCTTTCCCGACTGTCAAGCACCGAGTCTAGATTAAATGAGGAGTTAAAGCAACTTAAGGAGGGTTTAATAGAACGTAACTATACTAAAGAGGAAATAGATTTGGTGTATTCTAATATAGGGACTCTAAGAACTACTAGAGCCAAACCTTTTTTCTCAGATAATACAAGAAATGAGAGGGCTAGGAGGAACAGGCCTGTTCAAGAGCCTTTGGTGATACCATTCAGTGGGAATACGCAAATTGTTAAGCAAGTAGTACAAGATAACTGGAATATATTGACAGCAGATGAAAAAATAGGGGGTATAGTTGGCCCATTCCCAAAGTTTGTTCACACTAATATGTCCAATATAAAACAACTTTTATGTTATAGGTCAGCGAACCATGTAACATATACAGGTTTTGAAAGAACAAATAAGTGCGGAACTTGTCCACAGTGTTGTTACATTGATGAGTCTCATTTCTTTAAACATCCGGACAGTGGAAGACTATGGGAACTTAGGGTCAATGCCACTTGCACTAGCCGCAACATAGTATATGTTGCCCACTGCATCCATTGCTTTAGGTACTATGTGGGCAAGTCTAACCGTTCACTTCGTGA
>NC_056746.1:871370134-871522634 GCF_019279795.1 Protopterus annectens | reverse complement strand
GCGGTGGTCTAGCACACTTTAGTGGCCTTGAGTGACCACATGATGCATGATGATGATGGCTAATGGTACTACATCCCATACAGTTACAGTGACCACAGTACTACACATAGCTGTCATTGCTTTGCACCTCCATGTTGTGTGTGTGCACACACATATGCACCTATACACATTATGCATAGCATGTTGTGTGTGTGCAAACATATGTAACTATACACAATATGCATAGCAGTCGCATTCTGTACAATGTGACACATATTTGTCCTGGAATGATATTGGGTATATAGGTCACATGACACACATTGGGTATGTGTGATGTTTAATGTTGCAGTCATGTGCCATGCAATGTCATGGCTGGCAGTGGCATATCTGGAATATGACCCACACTCACTATAACCACTGTACAATGGCCATGTCCAGGATTGGTATTCCATCATGTATACATGCACCACTCATCCCGTGTGTGTACATAGCATGCATGTGCTACACCTGTGTCCACAATTACCTGCTACAGACACAGACACTGCATTCAGACATGGAAATCCATGTGACACACAGATAACACATGCAGCCATGGTATGTATACCTGTGAGTGATGGTGCACAGGACATTTCAGAGCTTATAATACTTGCACAGAAATGTTGTGTCCTTGTACACATTGTGTTCCAGGGTGTAGGCAATCACTGAACATGTACACATGCACCACAGCCATGTACACTGTCATTAACTATGGCTGTCTACACTCACACTGCATGGACTTGATCGACACATATTCTGCATGCTGACATGTGTGACGTGACTGTTTGCCTTGTGATACTGTCACCCACCTTCAACCACTATTGAGTATGTTTTGGATTGCTGTTGTGTGTGTGCATCTGCTGTAGTGAGGAGTGTGCATGTGTTCCTGTGTGCATGTGTGCATGTGTTCCTGTGTGCATGTGTTCATGTGTGTATGTATGCATGTGTGCATGTATGCATGTGTGCATGTGCAGACCGTAAAGTGTGTTTCCTGTCTTCCTCTCACAGGTGCTGAGTTAGGGGTTGGCAAAAGCAGCAGGCGACCTGAAGCCACTGCCATGAATAGTGGTGATGATGACACATTTATTTTGGCACAGGAAGATTTGACAGGGTCTGTCGTTGGTCCGCCAATCGACAGTACACAGAGTTCAACCCCATCTATGCGCACACTCATACTGTCAATACATCCCTCACCACCAATGGCCATAGGTGAGGGACAGCATACAGTTGGCATTGACCAGGACAGTGTGGTACCCATGGCACTTGCATCCCCTCACAGCAGCCATAGCCGTAGACACAGAACATTACCACATAGGTGGAGGTCCAGGAGTTCTCGGGGGAGCACCACTGGTCGTATTGCCCCTGGCAGGCGTGCTCTCACAGGTCTTATGATGGCCAGTATGTTCTGGGCTGTAATGCAGGCTCAGGCAAGTATGGAACGGTACACCGGGCAGGGACTTAGGACGCAGAGGGCACATTACACCGCTATCAATGACAGCATCTGTGACCTTGCCGGTGCCATCCGGCCTTACACCGAGGTCATTGATAGACATTGGGGGGAGACATTAGATGCCCTCCACAACATGTCTTCCAAGAGCCAGGACCATACGGCACAGTTGCGACGTTGACGTGGACGCATGCCAGCAACAGCAACAGCTGGCAGTGGTCACGGATGGCCCACAGTTCACAGCCGCTCCTGTAGTGGCAGTACCAGCCCCAGCATTGCTGGGGCGGGCCTGTCCATAGACCGCCCCAGTAGACCACGTGCACATGGCTCTGGCCAGTCCCAGCAGGGACATGGGTCCAGTCATCATACCTCTGCCTCTGATGACAGTACCCAGTCAGGGTTGGTACCCGATACTGTCCGTAGCACCCCTGCCAGGCACAGGTACTGTGTCTGTGGCTGGAGACAGTGATCTGTACAGCCTAGCAGGTACAGTCTGTGGCTGTCCCACAAACTACCGTATATGGCAGCCACATGGTGGAGCTGTGTGCATGCAGACACACACACATTAAGCAAACAACTAGGGCTCACACATACACACACACATTACATCAACATTGGCCCATGCTGTACTGTTGTCCCTCACACACACACACACACACACACACACACACACACACACACACACACACACACACACAGACATGTCGATTGGATGGGTCAATGTCAGGCTCTGGCAAACAACAAAACACCCTGTGCATATGATGATACCTGTGCCGCCTCCTGTCATCTGCATTATTGATGGAGGGACAGGCTAACATGGTGCTGATGCACAGGGTGACACTATAGCAGTGTAGCAATAATAGCAAGTTGTCAACAAGGAAGTGTAACTACAGCCTTGTAGGCATATCTGAGCAGACATTATGCATCAAAGCTCTGATTGTCAATGTAGCATTGTTTACACCACTGTTAGGTCTGAGTATGTATTATCCACCCATGTGCCATTTGGCTGAAGTGTAATGTGTTGCCAGCATGTGTTAGTGAGTGGACAGTACGTGTGTGATGTGTGCAGTACAGATTAGCAAGTGTACATCTGTGAACATGGTGGGTGCGCACTGTCTGGATGTACGTGCATAGTGGACACATGGGACATGTGGCATACCCTGTTGTACACATTGTTAACATCTCATAGCATCTTTCAATGGCCAGTATGCATTCTACTACAGTTATGTACTAATATGGGTAGACGTGTGTATGACATGGGTTGGCACTATGCTGTGGGTGATACCATTAATATCTGTCAATGATTTGCGGTCTGGTAGTATACACAACCTCAACAGCATGACTATAAGCAATCATTGGATGATGTCCTGACAAATGACACACAGTAGTAGGGAACCCATTATCAATTGGATCCTTCTGGTGCTACACTATAACACTAACCAGTGGTAATGACCGCCACCCATTACTGTGACCACACCTGTTTATCATATAGCCCCCTTAGATACATGCAGACACACTAGGGATGTGTCCATCCAAATCTGGAAATGCATGAATTGGCCTAAAATGCATTCCCTGGATGGGACGCATATCCTACACAAGGGTATCATACAGACAGATACCTGTTGTCTGATACATGCTGTATAGCAGTAACCCGACTATGGCATAGTCATCCTCATGTACTATACATACTATCCCATCAGTACCACACAGGTGGTAGCCCTCAACATGTATGTTGGGTACCAATGTGTACATACAGACTCATGTTATGTCATGTGTCCCTTGGTATCCACATATCCATTGGTATTGTGGAGTCCCAAGGTGTATCACATAAGACATTAGAGGCCTGAATGCATATCCACAAGGCAGTCATACACCTATAAAGACTGTCCATTCTTGGCAGACTTTGTTGTGTATGACCATGTCTGACATATGCCCCAGGCATATACCCTCACTCACACTACTCTTAAGTAACTGTCATGGGTGTGTGTGCCACAGAACACGACAGTGGATGGCCTTGTCACATACATACATATGTGACCTACGATCTGAGAAGCAGCGGCACAACCTGTCAATGGAAGCAAATGTATTCATGTAGTATGCAGGCTTCACACCTATGTACTGATTGAGGGGACATGTACACATATATATTTGCCACTCAGATACCTGATGTGTGCAATGCACTTACTGTTGTAATCATACTATGTCATACCATAGTAAAAGCAAAACCCACATTGCATTGACCAATAGTTACACACACACAGTCAGCATTTGCAGGATTCAAACCCTTACCTAACTATGTTATGATACCAGAGAGAGACGCATTAACATGTTGCGCTATTTGCTTTTCTGACTGGTTTCCTTTCTCTGGCTGTATTTGTAGGATGGTGACATCATCAGTCTTTCCAAAGAGGAATGTACCTCTTTTAGTGAGTTTTCCCAGTCTCCAAAAAGGGGACACCTCTCAAAGGAAACTGCACACATACAGACACCCCCCCACACACACACACTGTTTGCAGGATTCAAACCCCTACCTAACTATGTTATGATAGTAGAGAGAGATGCATTAACATGGTGTGCTATTTGCTTTACTGGCTGGCTTCCCTTCTCCGGCTATATTTATAGGATGGTGACATCATCAGACTGGACATGGTGATGTGTGTACACTTTGTTTTATGCCATTCCAGGTATGGTCCATGTGAGTCAGCAGGTGTCAACAGCTTGAACAAGACCTCAGAATCCTTACCTTGTGCGATCTATCTGTGGACACATTGACATTCCATCATATGTCAACACATATTTATGCACAGCTTGTTGGTTTTGTGGATACTACATGTGTCTGGGATGTTGATAAAGGGCTATTCAAAGTCTATGTGACACATGTGTAAATGTGTTCATTGATGTATGTCCTGTGTGGCTGCCTTGCAAACAGTCTAGCATGTTTGGGAACCATGATCCGCACATGAACATACCACGGTTGGTAGGGTTGTGTGTATGTCAGCATCCAATAGCTCTGTTTATGACTGCAACCATGATGGACTCCATGACCTTGCAGATCAGACTTCATAGGCATACTGGACTTGACTTCCCATGGTGTGTTGTGCACCAACACTTGTGGAGAGTGCCATATGTAGCTGTGACACATTCAACGGTTCCACATCCTGTGTAGGGGGTGATGCTCAGCTGACTGTTCAGGTGCATGATCTGTTTGTTCTGTAGTTTGTGCATGACACATATTAGGAATCAATGTATTCCACTTGCTGCCATGCTTTTGGCAGTGGGGGTAGCTGCTCATCCATTCTACATGTGATATCTCCTTGTATGATGATGTGGACTATTGTTATTGGGAGATGGGTATGTACATATGGGCCTGTCTGTCATAATGTCGGCATTGTCACTCAGGTACAGTTGGCCCTGACTCAGGACATATATGGGTGTACATTGCTATTTATGACATAGCTGAAGGAGGTGTCATGATTCAGTCTGGACTCCTTCTCAGCTACTCTTTACAAAACACCAATGAACATGAGCACTAATCCCTGTTATACTCTTTTACATGCTTAACACCCTTCTGATCCTTTGTGATCAGGCTACAGAGTATGCCATGATAATATCCTGGCATGTCCAGGGGTCGGTTTCATGTGTACTCTTCAGTCCAGCTGGTGGATATTGTGATATTGACACAATGTCACATCTGCCTCATGTACACAGACAACCCTCTCCTCCTCCCGACAAACTCAGATATATGTGTGAGATGCCCCTATATAGACATACAGGGTGCTGAACTCTCTCGACCCATGACTGGCACAGTCTATCAGGTGGTGAAGGTAACCACACACACCACATATCAGTCTCACATATCCTCTAGCAACAGCACTCAAACCACATTATCACACGTAGACATACTCAGATGCTGTAAATGTACTCTACCTAAGCAGCAGAGACCTCCAAAGCAGACACACACCTGCTACCCCACTACAATACCCACATATCACATAGTTCACAACGTCAGTGTGCCACACAGTCACTGCCCTTCGAGCTAAACAGCACACCTGATACACTTGTAATAGGTGACACTTATTGTCAGACACACTGACGTACCACTCACCAGCCCTAACAAGGGAATAGTCACTTTGGGCTGTCTGTTGGGTGCCAGGATCTGCCGCATAACACAGGCAGTCAGGTCACTCCAAAGCAAGTACAGGACTGGCACCATCATTGTCCATGCTGGTGTGTATAACCACAGACGTTACTCCCTGGACCACATGACATGATAAATGGAGGAACACTCTGATCATGTAGCCCAGGCCAGTATGACCCTGACCTTGTCAAGCATCTTACACCCACCAATTATGATGTCACAGTATACGGACACACATATCACATTTAACAGTTGCCTACCAAATTTGTTTAATTCATAGGGGATACAGTGTCTGTCAACCTATGGTGACATGCTCAACATGCCATGTAGCTTCACTATGGACAGCTTGCACCTGTCACCCTTGGACTTTGGAATGCTGGCTAAGGCTCTTGCTACCACCATAGTGCCTGTTTTAAGCAGGGCTCAGAAGATAAACACACCTTCATAGACATTACAGGTTAAATGAAACTAAGGGTAATGCTGCTCAACAACAGTTGTGTTAGCCTCATATTGCGGCCACTGAGGACTCTCCTCAGTATGGAGGATAGCGATATCTGTGCACTGACATATGCCTGTTTCAGGCTCGCTTATGCACACCAGCACTACCAGGTTATGTTTCATACCATGCTGTCTGACAGCAAGACTTGGAATAGACAACACAACTAGGGGGAGTATCCATATACATCACAGATACACACACCTCCGGGTTAGTAGCACTGCACAAAGCATCACAGACCATACATATACAACTATCATCGTGCAATACTGCCTTTCAGTTTGTTGCCTGCTACAGAACACACTCCCAAACTCAGGAAACACACTCAGCTTTCATGGGAACTATGGAGAATATGAAGGTTTCCGCAAACACCATTATATTGTGTGTCTTCATATACACAAATATTGACTGGGGATACTACTCAAGCACCGACACCCTCACCCAACAGTTGCTACAATTTGTAGACTCATATGCTATGACACAACCAGTCAGCACAGCCACAAGGGGGAATAAATATTGGACCTGATCATCACCAACATGGGGACTCTATGTTCCACACCAGCGATATACCCCTCATTGGTAAGGTCAGAACATACATGTATCTCACTGGACATACATATACCCTCCACACATCCATCCTGGGTAATCTTGGTGAACTTCTCATGAGCCAATGTCTCACGTCACCAAAGCAAGGTGGTATCCTTCAGAGACCCTGAGACAGTGGCAAATATGGCTCACACTGCTGCATCCTTTACATACACATTCTATGGACACCTACTGGACTGCATGGATTGTGCTATCCCAAATAACAACAGGACTCACTACTCCAATGGCAGGGAACCTGTGTAGTAGACCCCAGCCATTAATAAGCTGTACAATGTCAGGAGGAAGCTACTACATGATAGAGCACAATCCCAGACTGGGAAGGCATCTGTGATCTGTACTAGCAGACAGCTACGATCACTCATGAACTTTTCTAAGGGCCGTTTCTACCAGACAATTGCAACAGACACGTAGGACTATCACACGACCTTCATCAGTTATGTCAGGAACCTGGGTGGACATTCATGGATATGCTGTGAGTTACTGCATACTAACTAATCCTACCCTGAACCCACTGGCATTGCCAACATCCTGGCAAACAGGTTCAGTGCAGATGTCTCCCACCCATCCCCCCTAAGGAGCAACTTTACATCCCAACAGATTATAACCTCCCTGACATCACAGTAACATGTGAGTGCTGCCCTCCATAAAGCGAACATCACAGTATCAATGTGACCAGACAGTGTCCCAGTCTGCATCTTACACTAGCATCATGACAAACGCAACCCTCACATTACACCACTGTTCAATATTGGAGTTACCACAGGATATGTACCCAAGGAATGGCATACAGCGACAGTGATCCCACTCCACACAGTTGGTGCCACAATGGACCACAGACAATATTGCCCTATAAGCCTAAGTAGCCTGTTCTGCAAAGCTATGGAGCATATTGTCATGGGACTCATACACATAGACATTGGGAACCTACAGACGCTGTGTCCTACACATTTCAGCATTGTTGTGGGCAGATCTTGCCTCTTTAACCTGTTTGTATTCTTTAAATGGCTAACAGGTCCATCAACATAGGGACGGCTGTCCACACAGCCTACCTGAACCATGCAAAACCCTTCAACACAATAACCCACTGGGCCATTAGCATAGGCTCACCAGCGTCGATATGGACACATATCTCATACGATGGATTGATACCTGGATCAGGGATAGCACCCACATGGTCAGAATTGCAGGTGCCATGACTGACTATACACCAGTTACAAGTGGCATCCCACACGGCTTGGTCCTGGGACCTCTCTTGTTCAGTATATATTTGTCTGACGTACAGGCTACCACAGGGGGAATATGGCTGAACATGTTTGCACTTGACTGCAAACTGTGTGCACTGATCAACTCTCCAACTGCCACATGCATACTCAAACAGGGTCTCACAGAGATAGATGACTGGTGTCTGAGCCATGGCCTACAGCTAAATGCCATTAGTTGCATAGTCATCCCCTTTGGGAATAACAACATGCCCAAACATTACCACATAGGTAGTACTCCATTACATACGCTAGGAGTTGTTAGGGGTTTGGGGACATGACTTATTCGTACTGTTGCCTTTGACATTCATGTTGCCAAGGTGGTTTTACACACCTTCTATGTGGGCCACCTTATCCCATATGGTTTCACATCTAGATCGAGTGAGGTCATTGTGCCCCTATACTCATCACATACATGCTTGGTTACAATGCCACATTTGGGGTGTACCTTACCTGACACCTGCAGCAACTGTACTGGCCATGGAAGTTCCTCACCAAGCAGATCTAGGGACTCACATAGATGCCCTGCACAGTTCAGATGCAGTCACTCCAGCTCTACTCAGTCGCTTACCACCTACTCGGATATGATGTGTGCCTGTTGTTTACAGATATACCCAACCCAGAATTACTGGACATGCTCCACCTCAGGATGTCCGACTCCCTTGGAGCTAGACACTCCAGGGATGTATACCTCAGCACATGTTAATAGGACATTGTGGAGGGACAGATTCTTATCCCAGAGGCTCTACTCACTAAAGAATGTAATCCCAGTTTCACATAGGCAGAGCCACCCACTGACCACCTACTGGAGACATCTTGACGACTGTATGGGTGACCGTATGTTTACCCCTGGGATATCTTTTGTGTCCCTGCTAGACAGAGGCACACTAGCCTAAACGTACATGGGCTATCTTGTGTGACCTACTATTCACAGATACAGTGTAGTAATCTGACAGGGTTGCAAATGACAAACACACTCTGGCTAGGCTTGTACATGTCCTAGGGCAGATAGTCTAGTATCGACCTCTGAACATATGCTAATGTTCAAGATGCACAATGTTTATTGCTGATACTGTTTGCAGGTCTTTATCATCTTTGCTTTACCAGTTTCTATGAACAACTTTGGGGTCTGCAGAACATATTTGATTATGACAGGGTTCCACTATATTATAGATGTGTCTGTTGTCATATGACAGTGTGCACAGGGTGGATTGCTGTGTAGTGACAGGTTCCTGGGTTAACACATGCAACTGCCAGATATGCGTGGCCCACTGCTGTACTCAGACATGGCCTAAGTGTGTGAGTATGCCCAGTTCTGCCATTCCATGTTTTGTTGCCTGACATTTGTCTCATTTAGTCAAGTGTGTGAACATGCCTAGTGTGAGCTTTCAGTATGTTGCTGTCTGAGTTCCACTACATTGGTTGATGGGTGTGAACATGGCCGATATTAACATTTATACTGTGTGTGTTGGAAGTCAGGTTCTGTTCTCACTGCAGGGCTCACCTTTGTGTCATAACTCAACAAGGATTATGCTGTG
Organism: Protopterus annectens; assembly: GCF_019279795.1. Classification (NCBI taxonomy): domain Eukaryota; kingdom Metazoa; phylum Chordata; order Ceratodontiformes; family Protopteridae; genus Protopterus; species Protopterus annectens. The sequence goes on along the minus strand of NC_056746.1, from coordinate 871,513,135 downwards.
CCTGCAGGATTTCCATGAAATACTTTGCATAGACTTATCAACATTCCTTCATACAGACTGACCACTGCAATACTATCATGGTTTAGTGGTTCAGTACTTTGGCTATAGTATACAGTATCCTGGGTTCGAAGCCCATCACTGCTTTAAATTTTCATACTGAGCAGACCAGACTGCTGAAGGGCCTGTTAAGCAAATATGAGCATGATGGCTTTTGTTCAGCTATGCCCTACTTAGACCAGTCTTGTCCGACATTGGACGTTGCCCAATATTATTGAACATTGACCACAGTTGTGCTAGTTGGTGTGTGCGATTTTGTTTGCATATACTACACGGTGGTAAATGCTGTTTAGCACTGCTTTATATTGCTTAACACATGACAATCATGCCTTAGGTGGTGCTGCAGGGCTGCCTATGTCGGATGCACATACTACACTCCCTGTACATGTTTGAAAGCAGGTAGTGTCAACTTAGGCATCCCTTTTACTATATGTGCGAGTTGGAGAGAGGTATAATTTCCAGAGTTCCTACTGAGCCAGTGTATGTGCTATGCGTTGCCTCTTTGCCAAGGCCAAAGCATACTGGGCACGCCTCCTTCTGCCTACTGGGGCAGGCACAGGTTGTTCCTCCTCCGTGTCACACTCTGCCTGTGATGGCCTTGGCAATGGTGGGGAGCTGTTTGGCCCAGGACTATGCTGGTCCTGCTGCAGCTGTTTTCGCAGGATCATATTATGTAGTATAGCACATACCATGACAATTTGGGTACATGTAGTTGGTGAGTACTGCAAGGCTCCACCAGATGTGTCTAGGCACCAGAACTGTGACTTGAGCAGCCCACACACACACACTGTATTACATTACGTGTTTGTGCATGTGCCTCATTATGGCATTCCTGTTCAGGTGTGTGTGCATTTCTGATGGATGTCATCAGCCACGGCTCCAGTGCATAGCCAGCATCCCCCACTAGGTGACCATGTGGGATGTCCCCATTGGCAAATGTCTGGTACAGCTGCCTCAGATGCCAGATATGGGAATCATGGTAGCTTCCAGGGAAGCCTGTACACACATTCAGTATTATGCCCTGGGCATCACACATGCCCTGGCAGTTGATGGAGGGGAAGCCCTTGCAGTTGAAGTAGGCCCTACCCTGCTCGCTGGCTGGTGCTTTGATGCATATGTGCGTGTAATCTGTTGCACCCACTACCTCAGGGTATTCCGCTCTTTGCTGGAAGAGATGCATATTGTTGGCCAATACCTCACGGGAATTGGGGAAATATACATCATCACCGACATGTGCTGACATGGCATCCAGGAACTGGTGTAGTACCCCAGATGCTGATGCCTGTGATATCCCCATCATATCACCAGTTGGTCTCTGGAAGGTACCTGTTGCTAATATTCTTAGGCCAACACATACCTTGGTTTCCACTGGGATGGGTTCCCCTCTGTTGGTTCTGTGTGTGAGGTGTGGCCTGCACAGCTCAACAATTTGCTGTAGGAGGTCTCTGTCCACTCTATAGTGCTCCACTATCTCCAGCTCATGAAGCCCCTGGTAGGTTACCCTGGGCCTGTACACTCTTCTCTGTCTCCTCACTGTGGGTTGTCCAGCAGCATTTCCATTGTCACCACCCTCAGCATGTTGCATATGTCGCCTTATAACAGCAATGGCAGCCCCTAACATTTCTTTGTCTCAGTAAAGCTTTTTCAGTTTTTACTTCTATTAGCTTACTGCAGTGTCTGTTGTAAGAAACATACTGGACTGTTGTTTGTAGAGTTTTAAGTGCTAGGCTGGGCTGGGCTAGTGTACTGCCTGTGTAATTGCCTGAGTCTGATTGTTTTCACCTGCTAGCTCTGCTAGTACTCCCTGGTAGCTGCCTACTATTTGTTGTGCTTCCTTTTTCCTTTCTGTTTCCTCAGGGGGGGAGTGCCATGCACACAAGCACAAACACGCGCACAGCAGCTAACACTTAACTTGCTTATTCGGGTTAAACCACGCGCACACCAGTGCAAACATGCTTACAACTCTTTAAACAGCCTTATACATGCTTACTCCGGCTTAAATGCGTGCACTCATGCTTACACGTGTGCAGTTTGTCTTATTCGAGTTTACACACACGCACACGCACGCATACCCATTCAGCAAGAAACTTTGGTGTTATCCACGGCATACACCTTCCATTTCATGGCTTTCCCTAGCCTACCTGTTGACACACCTCTTTCCATGATGTATAAATGAGAGCTGACACATGCCACTCTGCTCCAATGAGCTTCACTTCTTTCATACATACCCCCCTCATGATGTCACCTATCTTCTACTCTGTTACTCCCCATATCCTACTCCTACACTCCACTGACTGTGCTCATTTGCTATGTAAACTTGCGATTTACTATCCTAACACTCATTTACATAGGATTGCCTACTGATGCTTGGTTACATCTCTTAGACTGAGCTTCCCCCCTTAGCAACCTCTACTCGGTGGCCATGTTGTCTTCAGCCTGCCATTCTCTTGCATTGTACATTAACAATTTCAATAAAATCCACATTTGTGCGTTTTAATTTTTAGTATTCTGGGTTTTAGAGCGCACCCTGTCTGCGCGTTGCTGCTCTACGCTTAAACATCAGAAATCGGCGAAAAAAAATGGCCATTGGCATGCTTCCTGCACTGGATGCAACCTTTATTTGGAGCTGTCACGGCTCCGTTTTGCTATTTGCAGAACTGTACTCAGTTGTCAACTGAGTACATTTCTGCAAATAACACTGCTCTTACTCGGACAGGCTTGGGTTTCCTGAATTGCAAATCTACCTCATTTGCATGCCTTTCGCCTGCAATTGAGGTAATTTGCATATCCCAGCCCTGTCCGTGTAAGAGCCATTTTAGGAGCTCTCTTACATGCCCCTACAGGCTGTTCCTGGATCGCGCGTCGGACATGATGGCTGCATGGAGTCTTACTCTACTCTAAGACTCCGTGCAAGCCTTCGTGAATCTGGCCCTAAGTGTTTTCCCCTTGTAATCCACCAGACTTCATCAGAGTTAAGAACAGTTAAAATTTCATTTTTAAAATCCATGAAACACTTTAAACTGTTCATGCAATTGTCACCCATAAAAAACCTGCATATTTTTCAGCATGAACATTTTTTTGTATATAATATATAATATATAATATACAATATATACTAAAAACTAAACATTTCTTTATGTTTCAAATATCCATTTCAATCCACCAATTGTCACATTGATAACCTGGAATAATATCAAATATTACATGCAGAACCTTGTTTTCTAGATTTTAGTCATTAAATTTAATTTGACCTTTGTTTTAAAACAAGTTTAAGTGAGATAGTGTCATTGAGACCAGGTGCAACATAAAACCCCGGGCAGGATATACAAAGTGTTTTATGGATTTTAACAAGTGATTCTATGTTTATGTCTTGATGGTTAGCTGCACTGATTGTAAGCTGCATTGATTGGTTGCCTTGATTTGTAAGTTTGGTATTTAATGGTAATTTTAACTGTTCTTAAACAACTCTGATGAAGCCTGGTGGATTACAAGGGGAAAATGTTTAGTTGTTTAAGCCTTGCTTAAGATTTGATATTAAACAGTATTCTTGCTTACTACTTGTAGTTGCAGTAATTTTTTTATTTTTTGGTACTGTTGTGGTGCCTTTGGCCAGTGTTCATGTTGGTTTTGCTAAATGTCATGCAACCCATAGCGCAACACAGTCCAGAGCTGCTTATATATATATATATGTATGTGTGTATATATATATATATATATATGAAAAATGACTGCATATGGTCAAGTTATGTTATGGGGAGAAACACACTATGCAGGTACCAAAAAGGAATCACATTATAAAAAGGCATGTTATAGGAATTGTGGCTGCTACAAAACAGACAAGCAAGTGAGTCTAATGTTATGCACACATATGCAGAAAAGTGCCACATCACTACCAAGGAAAGCAAGCATAGAAACGTACCTACCCAATTTATCATATAATTGTTGAGAAAATGGGGAGCAAGGGAAGTTAGAAAATGGAGACTAGCAAGCAGAGGAAAGAACACAAGAGTAATCTTAAGGAATGGAGCTAGAGGAGGGAAGAAATGCATTTCTGTGGGAAAAACTCCCATTTGAAATATATGAAGATGAATGGTAGGTATAAAAGGTAGTGGATAATGGTAAGGGTAACACCTTGGTCAGGGCACATGGCAGACACCATGCCATTCCAAAGACCAACCAGCCAAGACATTAGTCACCTGCATGGCTGACATCATGTACAGGCTCTCCTTCCAATGTCCAATAGCTGAGGCCTGGCAGCCATGCAACTCAACTGACAATGCCAGGAGGCACTTCACTGATTCAGGGCAGTCACCTAATTGATGGCGCGCCTCAGATGACATTAGTCTCTACAGCTGTTGCCAGGATACCACAGGAGTCATATTAGGGCTGCTAAAAGAAGAGAAGAAGAGACTCTGACCCCTCCACCACCAAGATATAGCCACTGAGGATACCAGAGGCCAGGCCATCCATGTGGCTTTTAGCAGAATGACCTCCATGCCCCTGCTAAGAGACAGAGCTGGGACCCATTGGTGACTAAAACCAGAGGAGTTAACTGGCACAGACTGGGCTAACCACCATTTCTCATCCTTTACAACCACAAGTGGACCTGCAGAATGATGAGGAAAAAAAAAGAGAACACATGAGTGCACACACATGTTATACATATAATTATAGTTGCACAGTACAGTAGGTCATATGGTATATGCATCCCACTGCTGGGAGGGGCATTCTTACCTCTTGCAACATCCATCCATGTTGGCATGATAGCCTATGGCCATTGTAAAACAAAGCAGGATGACCTCTGTGCACTAAGGAACCTTTTAACAGAGCAGGGGAAAAATAAGGCTTACTGTTAGACTCTGTCTCTTTCTTCCTAATTATTGCCTCTAGTCTCAAAGCAGGTCAGAATAGCACTACCACGGGTTGCTGTATCAGTGGCTGCATTGTTCTCCAGAACTGTAGATGCCACTGGTATCACTTCTGGTTCTGGCAAGCTCATGCCAGGTATCCACCTTTTACAGTGGTCCATCATAAGGCCACAACATGCACCACACAAAGTCCTTATAGAGAAAGAAAAATAAAGTCTTGCTTTACCTTGATCACAAGATAGGAGTCCTGCTTCCTGCTGTTTCTTGTGATTGAAAAACATGTCCACTCACACAGATTCACTTGAAGAGCAAAATGGTAACCCCACTATGCACTTATGCACATTCACACATCACACAATACTCATCAAATCACTACAATGGAGCACTACCAAATAACATTTGCTCAGAGAGATGGGATGAGCATAGTGTGCATGTCCCTAGTCCATGACAAGCATGGTGGTTCTAGTCATTATAGATGGTGCATTGCATTACAGCAGGAACTTAGAGACAATCATGCTAAATGTCTTCATCAGCATAATTTCAGTATGAAGATGCCCTTATTAGTACAATATAAAGCAATGGTACCATTTTGTACAAGCATGCTTTTGAGCAACTGTAGAATCAGAACCTAATGGAATACAACACTGTATTTTGAGACAGGAATACTAGAGGAAGCTAAACAGGTAACATAGCCCTGGAATGTACATATCACCCATGGTGGATGGCAGCAACAAGGACATAGAGAAAGTGTTTCATTTGGGTATGAGAACACAGAACATTGTCATGAAATTATCGTATTAGGCTCTGAAGGAACATACTGAGACCTATTCACTCCTAGGGAAAGGCATGTCTGATAGTTCACAATGGCCTTTGTATATAGGATGAGACATAGCAATGCATCTTAAGAGGGGAAACAGGGTATGTCCATACCTACATGGGGTCAATAAGATGATGGAATAAGGAGTGTTGTGATAATATCCCTTTGCTGCAGTGTGCACAGGAAAGAAAGGAGTGGTCACAATAGCACTGGGACAGCTAACTGGCTGACAAATGTGGGACAGCACACATACCTACAGAACATCCACAGAAGGCCATAAACATGCACACACACACACAGACACGCACACACGCACACACACACACACACACACACACACACACACACACACACACACACACACACACACACACACACACTGAATGCGTAACCCATAAGTCTACATGCCTTGTTATGGGTCCATGAGAGATCTAAAAGCTGGAAAAGTACAAGAAGTGTTACCACAGGTCCTGTGCACAAACAGCATGCACATCCTTTGTAAAGGTAACATGAACAATGTTATCAGGTCCAAATGTGGCAGGGAGCAGTTCAGGACATCAGTGTTGCAGGTGGCCATAACAGGTCTCTGCAACAGGTGCAGTGAGGGGTAACAGGATATTGCTTGCCAAGGATAAGGACTGGACACTACCAAGAGCATATCCACCACAGGTAATGGACCACTAACACAGAGAAAGCTCATAGAGATGGTAGAGTTCCTGGTGTCTCTGCCTGTGGAGAGGTACCAGACTTTCATACCTGTGGCGGCTTGGATGTGGGTGGTGGGCTAGCAATGACCCCACTGATGTTTGTGCAGGGTGCATCTGGTTAATAATAGCTGTTACATGTCTGCATTCTACTGTGCACTGCATGTGTGACAGGACTTGCTTCTGCATATCTGTCCTCTACGTACCATCAGGCTGAAACTGCAACAACTAACTGTGGTTCAAATGCTGCCACAGGTGTTTTGAGCTTATGTTTCACAAGTTCTACTGCTAGAATGTCCAGCTCAAGGAGACAGCATGTGACTGATGTCCACAGGTCACCTGTGTCTGATGATATTGGCAAGATGCACATGATGCAGTTTGATGACACTGTGACACTGTCAGCAACAGTAAAAGGGGAGAGCTCACACTCATCCCCAACATCAGTGGCCCCTATGGAGGAACAGGTCAAATCCCCCAAGTAACCAATGTTTAATGAGAGAGACTTGTAACTTTAGTCCCATCAAGGCTACATAGACTTTCACAGCCCACTCAGCATCTGTGAACTGCACTGAATCTGACATGCACTCACATCTCATAGGCATACGTAGTGTTGGTTTGCAGTGCTGCCATGACACCAGGTTTACCCCAGACCTGGGTGCAATGTTAAGCTTAGCTCAACAGATGTGCAGGTCAGTGATCCAGAAGCAGATAGATGCTAATCACAGCATTGTGGAGATGGTTATTTGCTGTGTGCTGATGTGCAACACCTGCCTTATCAGTATGGGAATGTACACCGGCTGTATAGTGGCATGAAGCAGAGTGGCTAATGTTGCCAAAGCTGGTGTTTCCATGGTTACAATGTAACCACTCTCTGGTCTCTCTCTGCAAGCCATGCTATTCATGGTCATGAGATATTCCAGATGCAAGGTGGCCAGTCACAGACCAAGCATAGCCAGATGACACAGACCATTCCTGAGACAGCATCACTATCAGCTGTGGTCACGCAGCTCACTACTCCTGGGTATGGTTAGTCTCATGCTCTTGGTCACCAGTTCTGCTTAGGCTGTCCACTTGGATCATCTCACTAGGATATGTGCACATTGGACACATCTGTGGCTAGCATCATATACAGACTCTGCCTCCAGTGACCAGATGTTTGCGACCTTGCTGACCTTGTCACTTGACCAGTGCTGACAGAGAGGCTTCATGGTTCCGAGGTCTGGGTTTCTACACCTTCAATATTTCCTATGGTCGGATGGAGTCCAGTGGCTTCTTGTGGTCATCATCCAACTGATGAATACTGACATCCATTGTCTCCCGACTTGACACACTTTGTCAGGGTCCATAAACAAGCTCCTGTAGTGTCATGTTATCTGTCTGTCTCTCATGGTCTGCTTTGAACCCCAAGACTGCAGGCCATGTGACACAGCAGCTCCACACCTGTGTTCCCACAACCTGCAACTATGGCTCCCATCCCACCCATACCTCTCAACCTCTCAGAGCAAGAAATCTGGGCAAAACCATAAATAAAAGTGGGACAAAGGAACAAAAGTAGAAACAACTTTTAAATATCGTTCTTACAAACTTAGAAAGTTGATAGAATAACAGGTTTTGCATTAGCATAAATTTTCTGAAGGGTATGAAGTCTGAAATGCAAAAGTCTGTCATTATTTTCTAACTTCAATCTTTAATGATTTGCCATTAATTCCCCAGAAAACCATAATTTTATGAAAAAAAACCCCAAAAATGTGAGGCAAAAATCTGGACATTCTGCAAAAATCTGTACAGTTGAGAGGTAAGATCCCATCTGTACAAGTGTTGATGAACGTGTCCACTCCCTAACTTGCATGGGCATAGTAATGTCTGATTGCTTTCCCAGTCCACTTATTGCTTGCCCAGTCCATTCACTACCTTACATTGCATGTGTGTTAGTGCACACCAGTTTATATTGTGTTGTTTGTGTCATGGCTCATACCTGTCTACCAGATGCTACCTATTTTTCATTGCTTTAATGGATTGTAACTGCTGCTGCCTTACATATTCTAACATTGTTGCTTGTTCATCCTGCAAATGCCTACCCCACTTCTCAGCTGTTTTACCAGCTGTTATGGTGGGCTCTGCAAGAATCTTTACATGCCGCTGAAGCTGTTTCTTACATGCCATATTATAGGATATAGCATACACACAAATATTTGGGTGCAGTTATCTGGTGCATATCTGGTGTATATTACATTGCCCCACTGGACAAATCAAGGCAGCAGAAGTGTCTTTTCAGTTGGTCAATTGTGCTTTCCACCACATTCTGCATTTCAGCATGGGCAGTATTGTATGCCATCTCTACCATGGTCTGGCAAATGAGGACTAGGGTAATAAATCATTGTTCCAGGGCATATCCAGCATCATCTACAACACACAGTAGTGACACCATTTTGTGTGAACTGCTACCGGTTTGCATGGTAACTATATGCACTGTCCTTTGTACCCATCTAAGTGTACACCTATGAACTAGATAATTCTATGGAAAGTCTTCATGCAAGAGCTACTGTTATACATTAGACGTGTTATATGTGTGTGAAATAATGGAACTGCCTGGGTAGCTCATGTAAACATTATAGATGGTACCCTAGTCATTGTATACCACCTGGCAGGGTGGAGGCTGTTGATGTATCTCATACCCTGTGAACAAGATGGATGGTGTGTTGACAGCAATATGTGTCCAATCAATTGCTCCCAGAATGCCAAGGAAGCAAGTATGATGTAAACTGCCCTTGTAGAGATGGTTCTTTCCTTTGCAGTCTGTTTAAACCATAAATACTCTTCCACATGCAGCAGCATAATGCTGAGGAACTGGTGTAAGATAGATGAGGTTGATGCTGGCGATATTCCTACTGGGCTACTCATTTCACCCGATCTCACTTGTGGGTGACACAATTTGACCTACTCACTGACTGAGTTCTTCCTATATTCTGCTTCTGATCACCTCAATTTCTCTCTCTTTTTTCTACCCACTTTCTTCTTTTCTTGCTCCTCTAACACTCCTTAAAATATCAGCTCTTGTAAATATTCCTACTCAGGACCTATTTCTGCTGCTATTGCATTTGGAATTTTTGAAACTTATGCATTAATATTTTGACATTGTTCATGTCATTTTATGTAATGTCTCTTGTCAATATTACTATTGCAATTTTTAATCTTTGTATTAGTTACTGCTTTGTCTTTTTGGATTGTCTTGTATATGTATTTGGAGCTTTTCTCCTCGGGTGTCCACAGAAAGTAGGCCTTTGGCTCAGCTGGACTAACCCAGTTAACAAATGACAATAACTAAATAAATGAATAAATATGGTCTCCTTATCCACATGGAAGCAGCTATCTCTGTTAGTCTTTGGGGTGCTGGAAGGTAAGGAACTAATGGAACCTTCTGCAATGGAGTGGAGTGTCACATAATACCAAGTCTTGGACAGTGGCTCAGAAGGTGGCCATGAATATATGTTGCTACTACTGCAAGTATTACATTTGACAATATTCCATGAATCCCCTGTATAGATAGGTTTATGCTGCAGCACAGCATTCCAGTTTTAAAATACTCGGAATCAGCCTGCTGTAGTTGATGTGTTTATTTATTTTTTGCATAGTCAGTGTGCCTCATTTGTACCGGGAACCTCATTTCCATATAATTATATTGTTATTTATATATGCTGCATACTGTGCATTTTTCTCTAATGTGGCCACACTTTTTGTGTCTCTAAATTGTCTCATTCCTTAGCATTTCTGCCACCTATGCTACTTTACCCACTACGATGGGCTATCTATCCTGACCTATAACTTGACTTCAGGTTAGGAATGGTGAATACTGATATCAAATTTGAAGTAAGTTTTGCTTTCTTTTTTTCCCAAAAAATCTTTATTATTTTCATTGATATAAGGTAACAAACACAGTGTAATAAGTAGAGGTAACACCACTTCAGAAAGAGAAGTTATTATATATTATTGGTAATACAGTCATAAGTAAAACAATCAGACAATATTATTTACACTATATACACAGATGCTTTCAATACCCAAGAGAGAAATTGTTATTGTGAGAATTATTGTGATTAAAAAGATACAGTATAAAAAGGAGGGAGAAGAAAAGTAAGAAAAGTTTTGTGGGCTATAGATATAGGTTAATATTGAACCTTTTATATGTAGTTAATTTTGTTATATTGTAATGGACTAGGCCAGAATTATATTAAAGGTTTGTTCCCATAATTTCCTGTGTTTGATGTTTTTGTTCCTCTTGTGAATTAGGATCTTTTGGGCTAAGAGATGCTTGGTTGCCATTAATCTAAAATTCTCTCAGGAGATGTTAGTTAGGTTAAGCCAATTGGTTGCTATACAGAGTTTTATTAGGAGAAAAAGATTAATCATAGTAATTGCTTGTGTTTTAGAGATATTCCCCGGGATTCATGAAGCTTGGTGCAAGGACGGTGGTAGGCTTGCACCGACAGTGCGGCGTGAAGATGGTGCAGTAGCACCAAATGCATATTAATGAAGGCGTGCTGCTGCCACAGCCACGTGCACAAGAAAGGAGCGCGAGTGCATAGGGTGTGTCGAAGTGCAGCACAGAGGTGTGGAAATGGCAGCTGTCGACGTGCAACCTAAAATGCTTACATATAACAAGTTGCAAGATAGTAATCACATCTGTCAGTGTCCGTGGATACTGAAATGTATGCAAAGCATGCAAGAAAGTTCCTGCGAACACAAAATGAAGAAGCAAACACAAATGCACGGTAGGGAATAACGGATCCCTATCCCGTGAACAAATGACATGGAAGACCGTGTGGCCGTAGTCCAATGCAGTGTAGATAGCTATACCAAGTGGAAGTGAAATGCATTATATGTTAGCGAGCCGCCAGTAGGTACGTCCAGCCCAATGGTGAGGGTCACCAGCTGACCCATGATGTGAGGGAGGATACACAGCTGGGCAGATGTGTCCATAACAAAATACACAATAAATGTAGATATCTAGCAACCGTATGTCCTAATCATATCCCACAAGGCATGTAATAGTCACATACAAAAGGTCTGTCCGCATTTCACATACGAAATGTGATAGGAAATAGAATAAGCATGTAAACGAAACAGAAGGAGCATATAAACAGCTACAACAATAAGGAAACATGTAGGCTGAAAGGAACAGTATTATCCGTATCGTCGACTGTAGGGATGTGTTGTCCAGTACAGTCGGATATGTGTATGGAATATATCCCATCCTGGTCATAGGAAAAGGTGGCATCCTACCAATGAGTAGAACAGTCTGCCAAAATCCGGAAATCAGCGGTACAAGCCGAACTTGTTAGGATGTGTCACAGTTTAACGGGTAGTACCCGGGCATACCAACCATGTAATGAAAGTTAAGTATGGGAGTGTACTTATGTGCGTGAGGTATAGCATGTGGAAAGCAAACATGGCAGGGTAGTCCACACAACTATACAGGTACCCAACACATGTAGGGTATTCAATGTGTTACTCTGGCCGTGTCCTCATGGGCCAACAACCAAAGCAGTGATGTATGGGGTGTGAGGAATCTGTGTGTGTGGGGGGATGAGTAATGGTACAATCCTCCAAGGCGATACTGTGTCGTATGCAGAATAGGTGAACCGGAGGTGTATGAGGGAGCAGCGGGTGAAGCTGAAAGAAACACAATCACATGTATAAACAGCTGCAGTACAACCAGACAGGCCATACTGTAGAACACAATCCCACAAACATATGAATATTGAAATGTGCGATACAAATGTATAGACATGTCACTGGCACATACCCACAGATTGGTCCTGATGGAACTGGCCATAACAAATGCAACACACCTGGATGCATAATGGACTACCCAGAATCCCCTCCACATCACACAACCCGGTCCCTTACCTGAACGTCCACCAAATCCAGCCATACTTGGCCTACTGGTTTGGTGCAGCCACAGCTACACATAGTGACCACTATGCATATGTAGTAAGTTGTGTCCCCCTAGGCAGTTGCAGGATTGCATACTACGTATCCCTTGCATGTAAACCCCCCAGCAGATTTTCATAATGCCAGAAGAATGTTCATTATTTCTCTTGTTGTGGATCGGTCCAATTTTTGGATATCCCTCATGGGATATGTAGCCTGTGTAAACATTGGAATGGAAGATACGAAGTCCAGTCCTGTAGATATCTGGACACAAGTTGGAATGTGCATTAGAGGTGCACGACACTGTCCAGCCCTAAATGGTCATGCATAACCTACTACCCAGGATCAAGCACCTGCCCGTGACGCACGTGTGCCGACATGAATAAGCGGGAGAATATATTGCACACATTCGCATAGTGGCGCATGGTATAAGGGTGATGAAGGCACTGACATAAACAGGATATCCCTGATCCACTGTGTGAGGGACAATTAATGTGTGTGTAGGTGTGACCTGACCAACAATGGTACAATGCCAAATGTCTTGTGACAGTAGGGAATAACTATGCACCATACTGCATGTAACAGTTGCCTAAAGCAGTCACGTCAGGATAAAATAAATGTAATTCATACAAGAAACAGGCAAACAACAAATGTGCCAAAGGTATAAGGCTTACAGCAAGGAAACAAATGACTGTTCTAAACCTGCAGTGACCGTGGCTATGTGTTGGCCCAAACAATCTGGTGTCCGCAGTAGGGTTGTCATCCGTCCCGCTTTGCGAGGGATAGTCCATCGTTGGACAGTTGTGTCCTGACAAAAGACATTTCAAATGGCAAATGTCCTGGGATTGTAGGACATAATTATGCCCCATATTTTATGTAATAGTAGCGGAAAATAATTATTGCAGTATCTACAATACCTAAATGTTACAAGAAACAGAATAAGCAAATAAACTGCTACAACAATAGGCTTTTATGTAGGCAAATAAGTAAAGTTCTATCCGTTGTACTGACCGTGGGTATGTGTCGGCTTGTAAAACCTGGTGTGTTCTGAAAATGTCCCATCTTGGCCATGTGAAAAGGTGACAACCCTAGTCACCGGAATACAGCACAACCTGTACATATGACAATGTCAACGATACCAATGGTGAGAGCATTCGTACAATAAGTGGCCAGACCCTTAAAAACTCACAAAGCCAGTGCCCTTTGGGGGAAAGGTGTTGAATGAGAATGATTACAACAATGAAGAGTACTAGACGCATTTAACTGCAGACAATTAGTAGTATTATGAATCTGTCAACATGTTCCAAGTTAATAGTACTAATATGGTAGAAGTGTCCATGATTGTCCCTGAGTTGTCATAGCCTTGTCCCTGTCACTGTAGACATGAGTCCCCGAGTATCAGAGCAGTCCGTACACAGATGTACACCAACCAACTGTCCCAGCTGTTGACTAGACTATTGCATACCTGTAGTGATTTCATAACAGATGTCCAGAATAATATTCATTGTATGTATAAATGAATGAAATAGTCAAATGGGAAGGAAAACCACCCCCCAACCTGCATTATGTAGTGGAACCACTCCCCGCCCTAAATTATGTAGCGCTGACCCAATAATGTGGTCAGAGGTGCCCAAACACCTGCGTCTGTAAACACAGGTAGAATGTTAAACTCTGGACTAACTCTGTCCATGTGCTACGTCTGATCTTTGAACAGCGCCAGGGCAGTGCTAGTCACCAGTCAGCCGAGCCTAAACCCAGACCAGCACGTTGTACCCCCCACGTTGCCCAGCTAGGCTGGACAGACATACAGACAGGCAATACAGATAAATACACTGCCGCCATCCTAAACACTGGTAGGAAAGGACCAGTGGGAGAGTTCTGCAAGGTCTACACTTTAAACATGGATAACAGTGTCCCTTGCGGGACCCCAAAAGTTCAGGTATGAAAGAATCTACCGACACTAATATGAGCAGGATGTAGGTGTACATGGAACAGTAGGTTGTGCAAGTGTGATAATACATGGGTTGACAAAACGTACGACATGTGTCCCGAGATGGGGAGAGTGGGCAATGTGTAGGGGTGTACTCATACCCCAGCTGCGCTCGCAGTAAGTATTTGTCACGACTGCTGTAGAGGGGTGCCATGTAGGTGGACCATGGGTATGCATTAATGGGCTTAAGTGTGCAAGTGCTGGTTGGCAGAGATGTAGTAGGCCCGCCCAGTGGAAGTCATTAATATTCCCATGTGGGCATAGCATATGCCTACACCTCCCAAACCTGAAGAGCACATCTACCGGATAGTTTGTAAACCATCGGGCAATACATAGAGACCTACACAGTGCCGTGTACCCGATTAGCATGGACGTCCATAGTTATGTATCTGAATGTAACAAAGTCCAAATAAACACTGCCAGAACTACTGATATTAGGTGAACAGGTGGCAGAATACAGGTAATGACAGATGACAACATGTATGAGTCATAAGCAGCATGTACCTCGACAAATGTGAATGAATACATATGTTCTGTGACTGTGAATGTATCTGGTTAATAGAACCATTCGTCTAAATGTGTCCCGCAGGGTGTTATGCATTGTTCCTGATATGGTGTTCAGTCACACCCATTGGTATGTGAGTTCTGCTACTGACGGAAAGTGCGGAAAGTGCATAAGTTGCTGACCACCTCAGGTAGATGATAGCATAATAGAAGAGGTTAAACACCCGCACGCCTGTGAGGGACACACCTGTCTGGGCAGTTGTGTCTTGCAAAATGACAGTTATGGCACATGGCCTGTGCAGACCTCTCAACTGTCCCTGATTTTCATGGACGTCCCTGATTTTGACTCAGATTTTAACCCTGTCCCTCTTAATCCCTCCTAAAACTAGTGATTTTTGGAGAAAAGGTGGTGAATTACACTTAATGAATAATGACAATAATTAAGTGTTATAAACATCTTTTACTTCAGAAAATGTGTATTAATTCATATGCTCTGATTCTGTCAATGTTTCAAGTTAATAGCACTAATATTTTAAAAGTGTCCCTGATTGTCCCTGAATTTTTCCTGACTTGTCCCTGATTCTGTTGAGATTTGTCCCCAATTGGTTGAGAGGTCTGGGCCTGTGAGTTCGGGAATGGAGGCTATATAGTGTGTGTTGTGGTGTCAGACATCAATTTGTTGTATTAGTAACAGCTACATGTAATAGGAAACAGTATTATCAATTATAATGCTACATGAATAACCTTAATGTATGCAAACCGTGGAGGTCGTCCGTGTACTACTGGCTGTGGGTCAGACCTCTCAACCAATTGGGGACAAATTTCAACAGAATCACGGACAAGTCAAGAAAACACAAGGACAATCATGGACACATTTAAAATATTAGAGCTATTAACTGGAAACATTGACAGAATCAGAGCATATGAAATAATACACATTTTCTGAAGTAAAAGAAGTTTGTAACTCTTAATTATTGTCAGTATTCATTAAGTGTAATTCACCACCTTTCCTCCAAATGTCACTAGTTTTAGGAGGGATTAAGAGGGACAGAGTTAAAATTTGATTCAAAATCAGGGATGGCCCTGAAGATCAGGAACAGTTGAGAGGTATACTGTGGGTATGTGTTGCCTCGACACATGTGATAGCTCTACATATAGGGTCTATAGGTCCACCACCAGTCTGAACGGCCAAAGTGGAACCTGCTCTGTAGAACTGTCAGATGTACCAGGGCAGAACATACTTATAGCCATGCATAGTACTGAAATATACATATCGGAGCAAATCAAAGCATAGTCTAGCAGCAGTATAGCTGCTTATGCTACTACATATGACATATCGAGGTGTCAGGTATACAAGACCTGTAAGAAGCAACTGGTACAGACACCTACAACATGAGAAGGTCCCCTAATCAGGACAGTTGCAATGGCTAGAGTATTGTCCATACCACTCAACTGTCCCTGAATGTCAGGTACGTCCCTGAGTTTGACTGAAAGTCTAACTGTGTCCTTCTTAATCCCTCTTAAATGTAGTGGCTGTTGAAGGAAAGGTGGTGAATTACACTTACTGACTAATGACAATAAGTAAGAGTTGTAAACAACTGTTACTTATTCTGTCATATGCTCTGATTCTGTCAATGTGTCAAGTTAATAGCACTACTTTTGTAGAAGTGTCCCTGTTTTTCATGACCTGTCCCTGATTCTGCAGAAATGTGTCCCCGATTGGTGGAGAGTTCTGGTATTGTCACATGTGATGTGTGATGAGGGACTGTCCCATGCAAAGTGGGAAAGGTGTCACTCCTACAGTCTCCCGTCGTGCAATCTGAAAGGTGGTCAACATGCAATTGGTATGCGGTAGGCATGACTTGGCAGACTGCTGGTTAACAAACTCAAGTCACATGTCAGCATTGCACAGTATCGGTTCCCATTATCAGGCAGATGGGAGCAGATGGTATGAGGAACATGCATATAATATGATTACATCACTGGACAGGCCGCCGAGTCCATACAGTCGAACGGCTGCCGTCGCAAATGGTTACGCATACCCTATACTGTAGTCATGTAGTCTGATGTAATACACATCACAAGGGATCGCACACACCCAGCGTGAGTGACAAATGTAAGTGGAAATGTCTGATAGCAAGCGGCTGTAAGCGTGTTTGTCTACCAGTATGCCAGTAGTGCCCTGTCAAAGAAATGTGGAATGTAAACATGTATAAGGTGCTGTGACCAGAGGTCAACAGTGCTTAACACTGTGCAAACCCATGCACAACAGCTCCCACCTGCTGGACTGTGCTATACCCGGTTTGTATCCAAAGGCGTCGGCCTGTCCGCAAACAAAAAGCTGCCCTATACACATGATGGTAGAAGTACCCTGTGCACATAGCTCATGTGAATTAACAATAGACCATGGCATATGTACAGACAATAGACCACAAACACCATACAGCGCAGACATCCAACAGTATAGCAATGTACTGGCAGATATGTCCGGACCACTGGTGTGTGCATGCCTGGCCGTCCTGTGTTTCAGTGTGTGAGCATGCCCAGTATGACTGTTACACATGTTGTAGACTGACAATACCGTCATGTGTGTGAGCATGCAAAGTATGGTCAACTGTATTGCATGTGTCACATGTCCAGATAGTTAGTACTGTATTGTTAACCCCTCCGTTCTACACAGACAGGTTACATGCTGTGTCTGCAGGGTAGCTAATGGTCATGTGGCATTGACAGTTGCTACATGTCTGTATAGCATGGGGGGACATGCAACCACAGTACTACACAGCACCGTGGGTGGTGCACATGACTCTCACATGTGTAGGTGTGACGCGGGGGCACAGCCAACAGTTGTACACATCTGCTGCTACTGTACTGGTCTGCCGGGTACTCCATGTCAGTCTGTGGACCTACCTAAATTGCTGGTTGGAGGGATACCAGGGTACGTCAGTTCCCAGCATTAATTAACAGCACAGTGGTGTTGGATGTCCTATTACACATCCTACATCAAACGGCCTGACCTGCTGTCATATCTGTGTGTGTCATAGGGGTCGGGTCAGTCATTGGGCATATCCACAGGCCATCGTATATCCTTTGTCTTTATTGGTCCACATCTGTCCAGCTGCATGGAACGTATGTGGGCTGTACGGACACACATGATGGTCAGCCCATAATCCACAATGGGTAGGATACCCTGTGTACTACAGGCTACCATTGTGACCCCCATATGTGCTACAGAGGTCATGGTGCCACTATGGATGTGTACTGTCTGCTGCCCTAACATTTGGCCACCACAGTCACTTGTATGCTCACATACATACCAGAGCAATGGGTAAGTACACAATCTAATACAACTGCCACTTGTTAGGTCAATAGACATACCCTGGTTGTGTTACAGACTTGAGGACGGTGCTGGAGTACTGCCTATGTTCAATGCACACAGTGCACCTCCCATACATGGCCGAGCACAGGTACTGTCATGTTTGGCATCCATTGTACTGTGTGCAGGTCAGAGAGGGGAAATCCATGGGTACCTACTGTGTCAGTGCATGTGCCTTGTGTTGCCTCTTTGCCAAGGGCTGGTCATACTGTGCATGGGCTGTCGTCGACTGTGCCTTACTCATGTAGTCCTTCACCAAGTCACACTGTGCTTGTACAGGCCTTGGCAGTGGTGTTGGGCTGTGTGGCCCTGCCCCATGCTGTTCCTGCTGCAACTATTACTGCAGGATAACATTGTGTAGCATAGCAAATAACATAACAACATGTATGCATGTAGCTTGTGACTACTGCAGAGCCCCAACAGATGTGTCCGGATACCAGAACTGTGAACCGAGCATCCCAAACACATGCACATGTATATGTCTTGCCTGTGCATCCGCCTCAGTATGGTGTGAGTGTTCAGGTGTGTGTGCATCGCTGATGGGTGTTATAAGCCACTACACCAGTGTTTACCTAGCATCCCCCACTAGGAGACTGTAGGGGATGTCCACATAAGCATTGGTGTGCTACAGCTGTGTCAGATGCCATATATTGGACACATCACAGCATCCAGGGCAGACAGCACACACATTCAATTTCATGCCCTGGCCATCGCATAGGGTCTAACTGTTGGTGGGTATGGCCCTGCACTGACTGTAGGCCCTACCCTGCTCCTCGGGTGGTGCTATGTGTGCAGGCTATAGCACCCAGTACCCCAGGGTACTCATCCATGTGGGTGAACAGATTCATATTGCTGGTCCACTAATCATGTGTGTGGAGGACCTGTACATGCTCACTAGCATGTGTTGACATGGCATCTGTGAATTGGTGCAATACTCTGGATACAGATGCCTGTGAGATACCCATGATATCCCCAGTTGTGCTGTATGAGGTACCTGTGGCTAGTACACCTAGGACAACACATCCCTTGGTATCCACTGTGATGCGTTCCCCTCGGCCTGTCTGGTGTATTAGGCACAGGTCAAGAAGCTGCTGTAGGAGTTCTCTGTCCACCCCATAGTGCTCCAACATCCCCAGCCCATGTAGACTGTGGTAAGTCACCCTCGGTCTATAAAGTCTTATGTCACCCCAGTAAGGGTTGTTCAGTAGCATACACATCCACACTGCCCCAGCCTCCTGCACATGTTGGTATATGTTGCCTGCTGCAGCCTGTGTCATTTGGTTGGACTGTGTTGTGAAATGTCCCTGCAGGTATACACCGGTGGTGTAGTGTGGATGAAACATGTGTGTATGCTGCTTGTTCACATTAATGTACTGTTCATGTGTGGGCTGGCCATGTCATCAGTCGATTGTGCTGAGCAACACCTGTTTGTGCAGCCTGGACACCCTGACTACCCCACCATTGCTGTCATCCCTCCCAACGTCACCAGGCAGGTATAGACACACCCCTAGCTTAGGTTTGCTAAGGCAGGAGCAGTCCCGAGGCACAATTCTGCAATGTACATACAGTATGCCTGCCCCCCCCTCCCATGCTGTCAACTATATGTGAGACCTGCACCTGGCTGACTACACACATACACTCCAGGGACCAGCAGCAAATCCTGGTGATAAATGTGATACACCATAGTCAACCTCATCTGCATAGTATAGTCTTCTAATGAATAGTTATATGACCCATACCGAACCTCCAACATATTAACCACTGCTCAGTGTCGCTCAGATCCTCACACAACTGGCAACAGGTGCCTTATCATCACCATATTCGATGTCCCATGGTCTGCCCGGCAACAAAATGACCGGTGTCTACACTACTACAACCCATGGCCCTGCACACCACAGACGATGTGCATTAACACCACGCCATAGCAGATATACAAAGATCCCAGGTTATCACGTACAGATCATCTGGCACAAATAGTCAATAGTGCTGATGTCCCCAGAAATATGTTCACATCTATGTCCACCTCTACATCTACATATATCACATATATTATTTGTAGACATATATACATGGACATATATATATATATATATATATATATATATGTATATATACATACACACATATACATGTACACACATATGCAGATATGGCATTGATATCACAACAGTGAACCACATGACAGCAATGCATTAGACAGGAATGGAAGGAAACTACATGTGCCACCTGCATCATGTAGTGTTGTTAATATCAGGGCACGTGTGTTATGTTGCGTCACATGGGTCAGACCGTAGCAAGGGTAAGAGTAGGGCTGCTGACAGTTACTCACCAGACCTATTGGCGACTTTATGTGTTGACAACCCAGTGTCTTGGCAGAATATATTGGCTGTGGACATTAAACAGGTCAGCAACAAAACAAACTTGACACATCCTGCAGCTATCCACCCACAGATACCAACACATAGTGTATAACTGCCAAACACACACCTGCCATGCCCTGGAATCGAGCATCTACCTGTCTAGTCTACCACACTACAGCATTATGCAGTAACAGAACACTCTACCGAGTTCCAGCATCACCGCACTCCCACAGGCATACTTCTAGGTGGATGACATCATCCGCAAAGGCAAAGATGCCGATAGGGAATGTATGTGGTGTGAGCTGTCTAAAAGCATTACTGTGTCCCCAGGCAGCTGGAAACACACGCACACACCTGGCAGGGCTGGGAGTCGAACATACACCTAACTACCTTATCACACTACAGCATTACGCAGTTATAGAACGTGCTACCGAGATTACTGAACACAGCACTCCCAGAGACATACTTCTAGGTGGGTGACATCATCCACAAAAACGCCGATAGGGAATGTATGTGGTATGAGGCGTCTAAAAGCATTACTGTGTCCCCAGGCAGCTGGAAACACACACACACAGCTGGCAGGGCTGGGAGTCGAACATACACGTAACTACCTTATCACACTACAGCATTACGCAGTTACAGAATGCGCTACTGAGATTACTGAATACAGCACTCCCAGAGGCATACTTCTAGGTGGGTGACATCATCTGCAAAGGCAAAGACGCCGATAGGGAATGTATGTGGTGTGAGGCATCTAAAAGCATTACTGTGTCCCCAGGCAGCTGGAAACACACACACACCTGGCAGGGCTGGGAGTCGAACATACACCTAACTACCTTATCACACTACAGCATTACGCAGTTACAGAACACGCTACAGAGATTACTGAACACAGCACTCCCAGAGGCATACTTCTAGGTGGGTGACATCATCCGCAAAGGCAAAGACCCCGATAGGGAATGTATGTGGTGTGAGGCATCTAAAAGCATTACTCTGTCCCCAGGCAGCTGGAAACACACACACACATACAGGCACACACTTGACAGGGCTGGGAGTTGAACATACACCTAACTACCTTATCACACTACAGCATTATGCAGTTACAGAATGCACTACCGAGATTACTGAACATAGCACTCCCAGAGGCATACTTCTAGGTGGGTGACATCATCCACAAAGGCAAAGACCCCGATAGGGAATGTATGTGGTGTGAGCCATCTAAAAGCATTACTCTGTCCCCAGGCAGCTGGAAACACACACACACACATACAGGCACACACTTGGCAGGGCTGGGAGTCGAACATACACCTAACTACCTTATCACACTACAGCATTATGCAGTTACAGAACGTGCTACCGAGATTACTGAACACAGCACTCCCAGAGGCATACTTCTAGGTGGGTGACATCATCCGCAAAGGCAAAGACGCCGATAGGGAATGTATGTGGTGTGAGCCATCTAAAAGCATTACTCTGTCCCCAGGCAGCTGGAAACACACACACACACACACTTGGCAGGGCTGGGACTCAAAAATACACCTAACTACCTTATTACACTATAGCATTACGCAGTTACAGAACGCGCTAGCAAGATTACTGAACACATCACTCCGAGAGGCATACTTCTAGGTGGATGACATCATCCGCAAAGGCAAGGATGCCGATAGGGAATGTATAGAGAGTGAGCAGTCTGAAAGCATATTACTGTCCCAAGGTAGACAT
Source organism: Protopterus annectens (assembly GCF_019279795.1). NCBI lineage: Eukaryota > Metazoa > Chordata > Ceratodontiformes > Protopteridae > Protopterus > Protopterus annectens. The sequence continues at coordinate 871,490,806 of NC_056746.1, read as the reverse complement.
AGACAAACACATGGCAGTGGTGTGATCGGGACAACTAAATATCTACGGAGCACTACAGCAACACTACATAGATATGGGACGCGCCACAGACAGTACACCTTTAAAGACCGTCAACCAGTGTGTTCAATGTAGGCATCCATCGTGACGTTGAAAATGGACATCTGTTGCCTGGATGACCACAATCGCTATACAGGCTGTCAATGGCCATGCCCATACACAGAGGCACATCACTAACACAAGGTGTCACTGGGCATGCCCACACGCTTAGTATCACATGTAAGTTTGGAATGTACTGTGTGTCCATCTACACAATGGCATACTGGGCATGCTCACACACTTAGCAGTTGCAAAAGGCTGTCTTGCATGCACATGGATTCTAAACATGGAAGGGTGCAGTTTGGAATGTACTGTGTGTCCATCTACACAATGGCATACTGGGCATGCTCACTCACTTAGCAGTTGCAAAGGGCCATCTTGCATGCACATGGATTCTAAACACGGAAGGGCACAGTTTGGAATGTACTGTGTGTCCATCTACACAACGGCGTACTGGGCATGCCCACACACTTAGCAGTTGAAAAGGGCGGTCTTGCATGCACACGGATTCTAAACACGGAAGGGCACAGTATGGTGTTACTGTCCCCACGTACTTGAATGCCACTCACATGTACTGACCAGTACACACTCAGGAGCCATCACAGATGTCTCAGGTGCAGATCACAGAGGTACACACCGCAGTCTACAATGTAGCTCGCAGACATCACCATGTCGTTGGACCAGCAATGCACAGCCATACATTACCACAACACTGTGTGACTCATGACCAGTGGACTGTACATAGGTCTACAGCAACTGTGCAGACTACACATGTACCGACAGGGTTCCATCATGTGTTATGCATTGCAATGATACTTCTGTAATAACCAGGTCGGCTTTACACATATCAGGGGTCCTGGGTCTTACACAGCTGTGACAGATAACTGTCGCTGTACACCAAAGAATGCACATGTTTGGATATGACATACATGTAATCGCAGTGGATATGTGCATGGACCACACACACAACACATATGTACATAGCATAGCTTTTGCTGTCCTCCATGCAGACAAGTGGCTACAGCAATCACACGCACGCAATTGGAAGGTGGGTCCATGGCTGTTGAATGCTAACAGTACATGAGGTAGTAATGCTGACTGAGGACACATTCTCTCTGTACTAGTTACCCATGACACCCATCATATCATACAACAGTCCATGTGTTATGTATGTCATCACACATGTCCACCAATTGCAATGCATACAAACATGGCTACATGACAGGCATGTAGAACCAACACACATGTACAATTTGTAGTGTGCATGCAGCTACCATGCATGTGCAGTAGCTGATGTATGTAACTCATCTGTGCCTAACTACAACATGCAGTTGCAATGCAGCCCCATCATTGACACCTGTATATGGTGACATACTGACAGTACGGTAGGATGTACATCAGGTATGGATGGATGTGTGTACATAAAGTGGTGATCCACCTGTGCAGATGGATGTTTGCCGGGGATGGCTCACAGGTATGTCACACACCATCCTACCATTACATGTGCAAACAGTACGCTATGTTACTGTTACTTGACGGTGAAGATATAAAACCTACACAGCAGTCAGGTGTTACTGACTGTATGTCACCTGACACCTGTAACACTTGCATCCTCCCATGTGCATATAGCACCACAATTGTCAGACATAGCATTGGTACACATAATGCAGCCAATACTGCTGCATGTCTGTCAAAAGTATCATCATATAGCAGGTGTATCATTCACAGTACTGCCATGTGTGTTTGCTTGTGTGACCATATATGCCACATATGGTGGGGATTACATCCTAATTGTTACACACCCCTGTACACTGTTGTAGAGATGTGTACATACTGCAGTGTGGAAAGCATGACATAGGCAGGGTTGGTGCGTGTATCACACACATCAGCTATCCATATGTGTATGACATTTGTGGTCTCCACAGTGTGTGTGTGTGTGTGTATGTATGTGTGGCTGTCTGGTGCATGGAGTGAGGGTGTATGCTACCATACAGAACACACAGGATCCCTAACCCCTCATGGTGATGCAGTCTACTACCCTGTTGATACCATCGGTCTCAGCTGTACTGGCTACCTGTACATGTTCTTTCTCTGTGTTGCGTCGTGTGGGTGCACAGTACTGTGAGGGTGATGACCACATAGGCAGGGGTCCTCACCTCAACACTATGGGGTGTGCATTATAGTGTTGTTGACCCCGTGAGTGTGGGCATGTTCCTGTAATGTGACAGGGTATTACTGCTACACAGTGAGGCCTCATGCTATCAGGTGGCCTCTAACGTTATCATCGGCTGGACCACTGTGTACAACCCCTGCACCATGTCAACATACCTGTGATGTGATCTGGTATGGATGTTATGTCTCTAGCCACTGTAGCCTATTAAACTGCCCACATGCTTCTGGATCAGTATACGTGTGGACATCTGTGATATGTTAGCCTTTCCAACAGTCAGGTTGAGGGTACGTATAGCATGCTGATATTGCCATACGTGCCTGTGAGTACTCCACAGTTACACATGGGAGACTGCAAACACTGCTACCTGTAGGCACATGCAAGTAGACCATAAGAAGGGAACCAGGGCATCATTACCAACATGCTGTTACTGTTGTTACCAAGACACATACTGTGAATATATAACAATGCATGCTAAACCTGTACTACATGGTATGTCTGGTGCATGTTAACAGTACACAACTAATGTAATATACACTTCTCACTATTCTTACACAACTAAAGTAATATACACTTCTCTCACTATTCTTACACAACTAATGTAATATACACTTCTCTCACTATTCTGTTCACCCTGTGCATCAGACCATTTGAGCATGTCCCTGCACCGATGGTGTGGATGACAGGAATGTGGCACAGGCTTCATCATATGCACAGGGTGATAATGTTTGCCAGGGGCATAGGCTGCACAAATGGATGACATCATGTGTGTGGGTAAGGGCCGGTGATATAATTGGACATGTCTGTTCAGTATGCATGTGGGTGTCATGCCGCCCTACAGATGTGTTTGCTGTGTGCGTGTATGTGTGCACACATTTCTGCCTTTTGTGAGGCCTACACAGGGGTATTATTGACAGCTCCAGATTGTACAGACCAGGTTGAACAGCTCACTGTGTCCGGCCATGGCCACGTGACCTGTGCCTGCCAGGGGTTGCACGGGCACTACCAGGCGGAGGTACAAATTGGCTACTGTCCGACTACACATGTCCACTGGAACCGTGTCCCCGCTGGGAACATCCAGGGCCACGTCCACGTGGCCTGCTGTGTCCTGGTGTGGACAGCACAGCACCAGCTGCACTGCTACTGCTACTGGCACTATGGGACCAGGCATGTGAGGTGGCACGCTCACGTTGACCTGCACTAGGTGGTGTAGCTGGCTTACATCCATGTGGCCTACGCCTCACACCTACCAGATGTTCCAGCACAGACAGCTCATGCTCGTGGATTGCCATGCCATGGTCAAGGATTCTGACCATGTCACCCAATCGCCTGTCCAGAACATCAGCAATCTGCTGTTGAGCATTTGCCAATGCCTGGATGTTGTCATTTAGGGTATGGATAGCAGCCTTCTGCAGCCTCTGCCCTTCTCTGTTCTGCCATTCAGCACATGCCTGTGCCACCATTACAGTGAGGAACATACGTCTGGTGATACCAGCTGCTGCACTCTGTCCTGCAGGTGCATGTCTGCCAGAGGTCCTCCTACAAGCAGCACCAGCCACATGCCTGTGTGGCACATCTGCAGTCATTACACTGACACCATGGTGTGGAGACACACCTTCTGTAGCCACCACACATTCCTGTTCCATGCTAACAGACGCTGACTGTCCTTCCTCTATGGCCACTGGTGATGCGGTATGTGTTGGCAGCAGAACTGTGTGCGAGAAAGAGGGGGACATAGCTGGGATGGCAACCATTGGCACAGATTCAGCCCCTGACAACCCTGCCTGTACCTCATGCATATGTTCATCACTGCTAGTATCTGTGGGACCACTAACATCAGATGGACCGCAGGAGGGTAACGCACCTACATCACCTGTGAATGCAAAGGCAGACTCTAAATTACAATAGATACACACACACACACACACACACACACACACACAGACACACACACAGACACACACACAGACACACACAGACACACCATGCATGTGATTTGACAGACGCATGCAGCATGCCTGTGATACAGCAGACGGCATGCAGCTCAGACATTAATAGTGTTAGTTAGCATACCTCCCTGGGGTGCACACTACAGCAAACAGGTGTCATATCAGTAGCCATGCAGTTCACACAATCATGGTAGTATGCATGCATCCCCGTGATACACCATGTGGACCAGAACAGGATAACAGTACACATGGCTGATGTGACCTTGACATGTAATCTGCTGACATGTGCATTAACATGTATACATGTCTGACACAATGGTGTCCTGACACATGTACAGCATCGTAATGGGCATCACATTGTGGTGTTGTCTGTATGCCCTACAGATAGAATGCATGTTTAGCAAATGTGCATGAGCATGGAAGGGTAGTGTGAGCCATCTACATTGCTATACAGTGTGAAGTACAGACACTGTGCCAATGGCATCATGAGGCATCTATATTGCTATACAGTGCATAATATGTACACATTGCATAGTCATAACTGCATTCATACCCATGCCATAACTGTGGATTGTGACCCACGATGCTGAGGTGTATACACACCAAACCATGCTGTGTCAAGTGACAGGTCACTGGAGGACCTACAGATGACACCCCTGCACAACTACTACAGAGTCTTAGCTGCCTGGCAACCATGTCCACACATAGCAGACTTGTCAGTTCACCATGTCCCACATGACATTGATGTACCACACACATGAGGTGCACAGCTAACGGTGATGTCCTACAGCAGCAAGGGAAATGTACAGTATCTGTGGCCTGATGCAGTGTCAATGTCTGTGGAAGCTGTACAGGTGACTACTGTCATGCTATGACAGTCATGATGTTCAACACATCTTGTATGGTAGACTTCAGTGACACCTCCTCTAGCTGTGCACAGGCTTTTAGGATGTCCAGTGTACCACATCAACTGTATAATCAGTCAACTAAGGCTATAATTGGACCATGTGTGGACAATGTGCAAGAGGGTGTATACACATCACATCTACTGTGTGGCTACGTGTCTCTGGCCATCCCCCATGGCCATGTGTGCACATGTGTTGGCCAAATGTGTGTGATGGCCATCTATCTCACATGTCTGTGTTGTCCCATATGACATACACCCATAGATGTCAGATATGTCACCATCCACAGGGCTATGCAGACAATGGGTTGTATGTGTGGTATGTGAGGTATGGGTTATGGGATAGTGTGATAATATTGCAGCCAGAACACTACGTGTCTGGGACATGTCAGATGGCACATCACAATGTGTGCACCCATTGCAGGGGCATATAACACAATGGTGACTCCTGTGGGCTGCCCATATCACAGCTCACTTTGTGATACTGTTTGCGTACCACACGTGTTGTTCCAATGTATAGTACATATGCCTACATTGTACAACACCTCCACCATTGTATGCACAGCTGTCCACACATGTAGCAATGACAAATACTGTGGTTTCATGTCGATGTATCATTTCGTTTGTATATATTGCACATGGGTGGCCAGTGTGAATGATGAGTGATGTGACAGGTATATCATGACTGGAACGAACATCAAGTGTACAAGTGTTAACTGACCACATGGCAAATAGATCTATGCTTTAACATGCCTGATACTGATGACAGTCTCACCTGCAACGGACTGATGCCTGTGTGTAATGCCTGAGGTACCTGTATAGAGGTGACACAACAGTTTGAACATTATCCATGACTATATGACAGCCACAGGTTGCACTGTGCATGTTAACACATTCGCCTGTACAATAGCATATAGTATGCACATGTGTGCATACACAGGGTAGCTTACTGTAGTATGCAACATGTGTGTCAACATACCTTGCATATGATGTTACATTACATAATGTACAGTGACACATGCAACTAAATGGGATATAATAGCCATATGTGCAGTACTGACTTACCAGGCAACTCCAGGCTCATTGGTTGTGAGACACCCACCTCCACGATGGCAGCTTGTGTTTGTGGATGCTGTTCTGAGGGTGTCCCCAGACTGGCCAGAAGCTCCTCGGTGTGTGAGAGTGGGGGCTGGGTTGGTGACCCACTACCTGTTCCACCTTGTTCCCTGATGATTGCAGTGGCACGCTGTTTTGTATGTCGTATCAGGTCCATGCAGTGTCTGCGCACCTGCTGGTAGGTGCGGTTATGGCCACCCACATAATTCACCCTCCTGCGAAGATCCTGCCACAGATCGTCACGCCTCTGGGCATGCTGTGGCACATGGCTGAACAACACCTCATAGTTCTCATGGAGGTACGGGATGAGGACATCATCCTCCTGGTGGCTGTACAGTGGCAGGTGTGTACGAGGCATTATCTGTAAGACATAATGATTGTGACAGGTCACAGTATCAGAGATGTACAGAGATACCGCTGCACATACATTTCTAGTAAATCTTGTACATCTGCACAGTTATCTTTGCAAATCATCATGACACTGACATGACTGACATGTTTGTGTCACACACATATAACACCCGTTATGCATTGGATATCATCACCATATATGTGTGTCACCTCATTACATTGTTCATACTCCATGTGAATGCTGTCTTGATGTGGGCATGTCTGCTTGCCTGTACTGGTGTTCTTACCTATCAGCACATGCCTGGATGTGTCCACGGTAATGCTGTTGACCTTGATGCTGTGTATATGTCACATATCAACACATACACTGCCTTAATGGACTTGAGCAGTGACAATGCACACATACACATAGAAACCTTTACATGCATGTGTTTTGCCATATACAGCTACATGGCACTGTACAGCTGTTCAGCATCCTGCCATGGATCGCCTGTGTTGCACATGTGATAGACATGGGACAATGGCTAGTCGGACGTCATTCACAGGGATGGTTATCAACTATAGCATGTACGGGCAAGGTTTCCCAGCTGTATCTGACAGCCATTTTGCCACCGTGAGGTGCATCAGTGCCACATTACTGATCCAGACAGTTGATACTACATCTACCATGCAGCCATCACACCATATATGACAGAGATGACATGTGCCACTTTGATGGACAGGGTTGCATGGTATGGTGGGAGTATGTCACATGTATGGCACAGGGATCTGTCCAGCATGTGGCGATCCTAGTAGGACGGTGGCTGTTCATGACGTATGTCTTTCAGATCAGGATATGGACATGTAGCATGTCCAACATCATAGTGTAGCACATGTCTTTATGCAAGGTAGACAGCATGCTGCATAGTGGAGGTGAGGATTGTGAAGGCTGGTATTGCCCATCCACGCATGGTCAATACCCCTTAAAGGTGATATGTGATCCAATATTGGTCACCCGAGTGCTGTGTATGCCTGTCCAATGATCTCCATGCTCATGGATGGCACCCTGTCATGACATGGGTACCTCGTATGACTACCTCAGTGGCCTGGAGATGTCACCAACTCAGGGAGGTGTACTGCACAGCACCATCCCTTACACAGTGTCCATAATGTTGACCGCAGCCTAGGTGGTAGTTAATGGGTACAGGGATATTCACCCAGCGGTGACAATGCTGATATCATCCATCAGAATGTGCACACATGTCACACACCTCACCCACAAAGCCCATTCTGTATGTTGTTCACAACACTGAGACAGCTATTGCTCATAGGTCATGGCCATTCACATCCTTACATACACAGATGCCTCACATTTGTATGTGTGGTATGGGCTACAATAAGGGTGGAGTACAGCACATTAACCCTATTTTACTGTAGCTGGCACTGGTGTGATATGCATATGTCACTCTGGCACCATTTGTAGTGTTGATTCTGTCAACAGTCCACTGGTAGAACACTGCTGTGACATACTAAGGTATATGTAGTCAAACATCCATACTGTCATGTACATCTGTACTGCTAACATCTACATTGATAATGGTTCATGGACTTGCAGACCATACTCAGCAGGGTTATAGTGTGGTGCCACCAGTTATGACTGTTGTCACCACTTGTGGGTTGATATTATCCAAAACCCTATCTGTATTGTATGTTCATGCTCAGCACTTGCTGAGAACTTGTGAGCACTTCATGAGCTACTGATTAATATAGCACCCATTCCACACCATTTTTCACAAGTACACTGTCTGTCCTTACATTTCCAGCTTGCTTACAGTACAACAGCTGTTGTACACACGTAACTCACATATCTTGTGAGACATGGTTGTATATACAGGCATGTCCAACTGTCACGCACCAGTGCTATTGCCTGTATATATGATGAATATGTCAAACATGTGGTAATAGAGCAATTGTCTCATGTACACAGTCAATGCTCGCCTCCCAACATACAGCACTACAGCCTGTGGGAGATGCACATATACAGCCCTGGTGGGGGTAATGCTGTCACCAACCCTGACTGCACCTGACAATCATGTGGGGATGTGTAACATTCGCAACACACCCCACTCATCACATAGTCTCACAAGATCTCCACCACCACATGCCACACATATGAGTACAACTTGTGCAGTACCTCTCCATACTCTGTGTAGGCACCAAAGACAGCCCTCATCACCAGACACAACAATAATAACTTATAGTCCACAGACTCATGTGTGCCCATCACATACAGCCAATAGGGTGTTATAACATACACAACACACCTGTCATAGCTGACTCTGTAGGCGATCACACTGATGTTCCACTCAGCAGGCTACACAGGGTGATAGTCGCTTACATCTTGCTGTCAGGTAACTGGTTCTGCAACATAACCTATGCACCCATGCCACACCTCACCAGGTACAATTTGACTGTCATTCTCCATGTTAGTGTGACTGCCCTGAGATGCAACTTCACAGACTACGTGTGCAGGGACATGCAATAGCTCACCGGTTGTAGCCCTGAAGGTATGGGCCAAGCCCTGGGGAGCATTATGCATTCATCCGGACCTGATACCACTGTACAACATCTGACTGTGTCACTTCAACAGTTGCCTATGCTTCTGCTGTCATTCCACAGGCATCTGGTATCTGTCCGCTTTGACTGACATGGTCAACAAAACACGATGCTTTGGCACAGATGACCTGCACCTGTCAGCCCTGGGAGTAAGGCTCTTGCTGCTTCTATACTGCCTGTCTTTCACAGTTTCCAATACATTCACCACCAGAATGGGAACAGGCAAGCCAAACATGGCGTCATGTGACACAATGCTTGACATCTTCATCTCTGACGCACGCAGGCAAGGCACTCCTTATAATGGACCACTTCAATATCTCTGCAGTGACTGGGACCTGCCTCTAGGCTCTGCAGAGCACACCTGCAATGACAGGTTATACACAGTCCATACCTTTCAGTCATGTAACCTGGACCGGCACACCCACAGCTGAGGTGTTCCCATATTCCACTATGTTGTACACAGATCCTGGCTAGTTACTTAGCACAATCCATCAGAGGTGCTCCACGTGCAACTAACTGTGGCCAGAACTGCTATACACATTGTAACAAGCTACGGATTCAACAACATACCCTACAGTTACCAGACCTCATTTCTTGGTGTACTGGACAGTAGGGCTCAGACAGGTACCACTGATGTGAGACTGACACTACCCCACACTTAACTGGGATAGCCACTCATGTACCAACACATTAGGCCAATGCTGTCCAGGATTCATAACCTCCACTCGGCTGGATCAACCCATACACACCACCTCCAAGACCAACAATATCCTTGACATGGACACTACCAACATGTGACTGGTGATCCACACCTGGGGTTATCCCCTCATTGGTGGATTCTGAACATATGCTAATCACCCTTGTTATCTACATCCCGGCACCACACCCTTCATGGCATATACAGTACAAGAGTACTACAACGCCTACTACAGACATCTTATAACAGCAGTAGTTAATGTCATGACACCCGTGCAGATGGACAATGCACATACGAACGCTGAAACATACCCCAGTGCACTTCATTAGCACTTACATGACTGCATGGATCATGCTATTCCACACAGAGCCATGATGGTACCCACCAGATAACAGACGCCACTCTGGGGGTCCAGTTCCATGGACATCATTTACAACAACAGGTGGAGGCTGTTGCAAAGTGGAGTAAATCCCATGGGTGGGGTAGCTCACTGGTCAGCCTCAGTAGGGCTACAGGATCCCCCATCACATACTCCAAAACTAGCTACGTAAACATTACTGCGACACATTCCAGGGTGTACCACAAGGCATTATGGAGATATGTCAGTAGTCAATGGCAATACACACATCTGCTCTGACATGCAACAGTTACTCAGGAACATTACAGAACCAGGTGATGTTGGCAACATGCTGGCAGATGGGTTCAATGCTAACATTACACCCTCTCAGTCCCTACAGGGCCACAATCCATGCAGGAACATTGCGGTGTCCCTGCAGTCACACCTACACAGTACTAACCTGCACTCTATATGGCCTGGAACACTGACCCCATGTGACCGTCCAACATCCCAGGCTATGATTTACACAAACATCTGAACGACATGTCTCCCCACTTGGCCACCATATTCAGTAATAGCCTTGTATCAGACATTGTGGCCCCTGAATGGCACACAGCAACAGTTATCACACTCCACACAGGTAGCGCCACAATGCACGGGGTGGACTATTGCCCTACACACCTGACTGGACTGTTCTGCAAGGCTATGGGGCACATCATCATGGAAATCATTCACAGAGACATTGGTGGGCTCCGGTCCTTTGCTGCCACCCAGATTGGACTTGTTAGGGCCATAGCATGGCTCCTACACCTGGTGGACTCCCTTCATACAGTTACCAGGGTGGTTGATGACAGTAAGGGGGTCCACACAGCCTACATTGTCCTCTCATTGCCTTTCAGCACCGTTCTCCATTCTGGTATTGACAGCATACACATCCATAGGTTCATAGGTTCATAGGTTTGTACTAAGCTAACTGCCCTTGCGAGCCATTTTTAAGCCTAGCCAATTATCCCTTGTGAGACTCAAACCCTGCACCTTGTGTTTGTAAGGCAAACACCTTAACCATTAGGCCACCCTCCCAACCATAACCACCTGCACATCGACCCCTATGTCTCAGGATGTTATGCAAAGTGACTCACGGACAGGCCACACACAATGAGGGTAGCATACCATAGTACCTACTGTATTTCAGTTACAGTTGGCATACCACAGTCCTCATTCATAGGGCCACTCATGTTCGGTATATGCTTCCCTGAGGTACAGGCTAGCACAGAGGGACTTTCCCTGCCTAGCTTTACAGACAACTGCATACAAAGCTCCATGATTGATCCACCAGCTGATACTGACTCCCTCCATAAGGGTGTCACTGTGATGGATACCTGATATCAATATCATGGCCTCAAGCTGCATGACACAAGGTGCATGAACATCCCCTTTGCATTACACCATTCACCCACTGACTATCACATAGGTGGTAGTCCCCTACATACATGTCACATTGTACATGATCATAGTACACACGTATGTCGCACCCACTCCTGTGATAACCATATAGCCACTGTGGCGTGGATATCCTTCTACATGGCCACACTTATCTGTACTGGGTTTGTAGCTGGAACATAGGCACCCATTGTACCTCTGAACTCCAGACATATATACACATTCAAGGGTACAACACCCCATTTAGGGTGTACCTTACACTACAGCTACAGCTTTACATACCACAACATTAACATGCCATGATGTTTATTAAGCTCTGACGGTTGAAGTATGTGGCAGAACTACGAACACCACGTCTGTACACATTTCCATACTACATACTCAGGGGTGACCTTTGCTGAACAGACAGGGCCCATGTCCACAACAATATTAATGGATATACTCCACATAAGTGACATAAGCAAAGGCCACTGTGAACAACATGCTCATGGATATGTGCACACACGCAATGATGAGTGGGATGTGCTTGAGGGTTACATTCCCAAACCAGACACTCACCATGCTTTGGAACATGATTCCTATGTACATCACGCAGGGACAATCAGTAGCACTGTTCATGTGATACCTCACTTGGTGGATGGGAGACACATGTACACCAGGGATCATTGCAGTGGCTGTACTGTGCAGAGGTGCAAGTAACACATGGCTCTGCTGTTCACAGACAGGACACTACCCTAGAGAGGTGCTGCTGGTGTGAACACTGTAGTTGTGCTTACACATAGACTTGCCAGACTGCATAATACCCCACTATGAACCTGTGAAGCTCTTACATGTCCTTTGTGCATGGTTACTTGAGTAGCCCTTCCATTTAGATTAGCTATCATGCTATTACAGTGTCCCATGACTACAAGCCAAATGTATCCTGTTATTGTATATTATACATGCCAATAGATGATACCTTTGGTATACATGATATGCCTGTTATGCTGTGTAGCACATCTGACATATCTACCTACAATACTGTACATTAAACATATTTTACATAGTATCCCATAATGCAAAGCATACTTGCACAGTGGGACCACCTTAGACATGTCATTGTCATTATATGCCCATACACATGCCTACTGTGACAGCATATCAACATATACTATCCCCTGCTATGGCACGTACTTGTTGGACATACCCTATCACTGACGGCGGGTAGTATGGAATTGTTCTATTTAAAGCCCTCATGTAGCATCCCTTGTGATGTCTGTGATGTTTACCTTGTGGCCCACTGCAGGACACACAATTTCTACAAGTGTTACTATGCTCAGCAAGACATCACTACATAAATACCTTTTCCCACTTTATGCATTGCAGACACTTTTAATTTATACAAAACAGGCTATACATACACTAACATAATTAATACAAAACAGGCTATACATACACTTACATACCGAGTGTTCTACATACCTTGTTATCATTCCGGACTTTCGTAACTATCTCTCTTACACTGTTTAAACAGTTCTATGGTATGAGCATACGGTTTGAATGTCTGGCAAGTCATCCTTATATACGTCAATACCTGTAACATGTGGTTTCCTGCCGCCAATTGGTGTTCCTGAGTGACTTATTACTTGCACATCAGCTGTGCAGCCACTTTATTCACCAATTACGTGGCAACAGTGGGGTATAATTGAATTTTCCACTTGGGCATTGCCCGTTTGCCCTACCTTCGGGGAGACGGCCTGTATTGTGTTTTGTTGTGTGTAATTGCAACTGCTATGTGTAGAGACACATACAGTTTGGATTTATGTCCCCCGTGGATTGTGTGTGATGGCTAGAGTATGTGGTTCTACATGTGTGTGTACCTGTCATCCCAACCAGCTGATAAGGGACTATTGCAAACAAAACCTGTAACATCACCGTTTGTTCCATTATACAACGGCTACGATTTCACATGGTGCCTTTAAATGTGTCTCTCACAAGGTATGTTAACGCTTCTGCAGATGTAATTGACTGACTGGATGTCTGTGCTGTATTACAGTCTGTATTGCTATAGTTTCTAGTGTGGGGGATGTAGGTGGGTGTACATAGCATATACAGGTTTGTGGGGCTTGCATTTCTACATATTCCATATATGTGTGTGAGCTCCTTCCCTAATTAAAGAGCTATCAGTTAGTAGACTTTTGTTACGGGATTATACATTGGGCTGTTGTTAATTGGTTTTATATAGTATGCAGGTGACGTTGATACTTCCATACCTCCGGAATTACAGCGATATGTAAAGGGATGTTTCTAAATGACAGCTGTCCTGTGTATTTCTGTCCCAGATATTTGCAGTCATTGCAGTTGTGTTGGTAACTGAACCTCTTTGGCATGGGTTGCCACCTTTTCAGATGGCCATGTGGAACACTTGCGGGACACACATCGGTGTTTACAGGCCGACACATACCCACGGTCAGTACACAGGATAGCACATACTTTTATCCTCAATACATACTTATTGTTGTGGGACTTTGGCTACTTATCATATTGCATGTAACATTTACATTTCTTACATACAGGCATAACTATTTAATGCAAGTATTACATAATATATGGGACATAATAATGTCCTACAATCTCGGACAGTTGCCCTTTGTAATGTTTTATGTCAGGACACAACTGCCCAGGGAGGGGATGTCCCTCTTAATGTGGGACAGGTGGTAACCATATGCCTACAGCTAGCTATACCCACATCTACCGTAATGATCTAACTCAGAGTTGGCACTAACAGACACATGATGCAGACACACACACACACATTACAGTCACACGGAAAAACACACGGTACCCTCAACACACAAATACACAGACTACGGCACTCACAAACACAGTTGAACACAGTACCTACGTGGACCGCAACACCGGCAGCAGTAACTAAATGTCCCTTCATATTGTGATAATATTACTCGCGGTTCTAGTGTTCTGGTACTGTGTTCTTTCGGTCTTTCAGCCTCGTGGTTACGCGTGTCAGTATGTGACACATTCCATAGTTGGCGGTATCCTATTTATTCGTACAGCCAAGGTTTTATGAATGTCGTTGACCTATCTATATATTTGCAGATATCGGTGAATCCGTATATATCAACATATATCTCTCTATCACCCTTTCTTATCTGCATTATGTATATATGTGTGTGTATATATATATATATATATATATATATATATATATATATATATATATATATATATATATATATATATATATCTGACAGGGAAAGTGACAGGCAAACTACACCTTTCATTGTGTACTTGTCAGTGCATACTGTTTCCTGGACTCCGCACGTTTGTGTCTGAACCTGTCACATTACACACCTGCCATAGGTACATCTTGGCTACCATAGTGTTAGGTGATTGTATACATGATTGCGTGTTCTACTCCTGGCAGTGGTCATTTTACCCTTCAGAGCAGGCACTATTAGTACAGGGGTGAATAATGCTGGTTTCACCTGTTCTGGACATCACTGACCGTGATCTCTGCGATATTCAGAGAAGCTTAGCCCTGTTTCGCGCATATCCATATAGTCATATTTAAATGACGCTTACCAGCACCGGGCAACGCATATTCCCGCTAACGTGTGCTAAACATGATCTGATGACCTGCATCCGACATGCATTATTCGTGCCTTCAGGATTACGTTACATCCTTGCAGGACGTGGGACCGGGAACATGCACGACGGTCACTGCATTTACCACTTGGCCATCTGGGATTTGTACACATGTTATGGCATTTTGTATGTGGGGTATACTACGGCTGTTACTCCATACTGCACTCACATGGGTAACTCAGTTAGTTTACATATGGATGAGTCCAATTACTGGTACGTCCATGTGATATTTACTGGATGGGCTCCAGCATTGGGTATGTGTATCACACTGAGCCACACACGATAATGTGCTACACCTTCAAACGACAGTAGGTGGAGCATGCTGGGGTGACGAATACCTGTCATGGGTACACCCCATGCCTTGACACAACATCCATGATTACATTATGTGGAGCCCCTCATTAATGCAGCAGGGAATCCGTGCAGAGTGTGTGCAGAACAGTGCTTACACAAATGTGATCCTGCGATTGCCTCTGCTCCACTGAGCGACAGTTGGTTACTCAATGTTGTGGTGACAGCAGACACTGTTTGCCTCGTTTGGTGTATGGCCTCTGACAATCGGGCGTGTACCTACCGATGTACCTAGGAACCTATACACACAGCACCAACATATGCTGATAGGCGCATGTACTGTTCAAGTGTTGACATTCCTTGTTCCAATAGCTGTTGTGTGTACAATGTTTGAGGGCTGCCTATGTAGGATTCACACAGTGGGCCACCTATACATTACAATTTACACGTGATCGTGTGTGTGTGCCATCCATTTTACTGTGTGTGCAGGTGGAGAGGTGTGTCAGTCCTTAGGGGCCTACACTGTCAGAGTATGTGCTATACATTCCCTCTTTGCCAAGGTGTAGGCATATTGGGCATGCCTCCGTCTGCCTACTGGGGCTGGCACAGGGTGTTCATGGTCTGAATCCCTCTGTGCCTGTGATGGCATTGGGAATTGCGGTGGGCTATGAGGGCCTTCACCATTTTGTCCCTGCTGCAGCTGTTTCCACAGGATCATATTATGTAGCATGGCACATACTATGAAGATGTGGGCACACGTGCCTGGAGAGTACTGCAAGGCTCCACCAGATGTGTCCAAGCAACGGAACCGTGATTTCAGCAACCCAAACACACTCTCTATGATGATTCTGGTTTGTGTGTGTGCCTCATTATGGCGTTCTTGCATGGGTGTGTGTGCATTTCTGATGGGAGTCATCATCCACAGCTCCAGTGCATAGCCAGCATCCCCCACAAGGTGGCCATGTGGGATGTCCCCCCTGACAAATACCTGATACAGCTGTGAGGCATGCCAGATATGGGAGTCATGGTAGCTTCCAGGGCTGCCAGCACACACATCCATGATAATGCCCTGGGCATTGCACACGACCTGGCAGTTAATGGAGTAAAATCTCCTGCGGTTTATGTAGCACCTACCATGCTCACCGGGTGGTGACTTGATATGTATGTGCATGCAGTAAATCGCAACCAGTACCTCCGGGTAGTGTGCCACATGGTGGAAGTGATGCATATTGCTGGCCAACTCCTCCTGAATTTGGGGGAAGTATATATGCTCATTGGCATGTGGTAACATGGCATCCAGGAACTGGTTTAGTACCCTGGATGCTGATGCCTGTGAGATCCCCATTATATCTCCAGTTGGCCTTTGAAAGGTACCTGTGGCTAGTATTCGCAAGCTTACACATACCTTCGTGTCCACTGGAATGGGTTCCCCTCTGTTGTTTCTAGTTCTCAGGCGTGGCCGGCACAGCTAAACTATTTGCTGTAAGATGCCCCTGCCCACCCTGTAATGCTCTACTATCTCCAGATCATGTAGCCCCTGGTAGGTTACCCTTGGTCTGAACACTCTTCTCCTCCACCGGGGCCTGCGGTGGTTGTCGGCATCATCCTCCACAACACCGTCAGTCTCTAACACATGGTGATGAATCACAGCTATGGCAGCTCCCAACATGTACATTTTAAAAGCTCCCCATGTGTTTACACCTATGGTGCAGTGTTTGGGAATACACAGGTGTGTGTAGGGTGCTTTCACACTTTATACTATTGCACTGTGAACACCAATGATGTCATAGGGTGTGCATGTACGATAGTAGCTACAGGGTATCTTATGTGTTTTACTACAGGAACTACTATTGTGGTGCCTTTGGTGTTGAATTACATTTGGCTGCCGTGGATTACCTCTTGCCCTTCCCTTTACATTTCTTCATGTTTCACCTACCATTTTCTGGCATGCATCCAGCAGCCTGCTTTCATTTGTACTTTTCTAGACCTGGATTATCTTGCGTAATGTGTTCTATTGCCAGTCTACTGTAGGTTTGCTTTGCTCTGCTATGACAGTTCTACTTTCTTTGCAATCCGATGCCTCCCCTATCCTGTTTTGCAGGTTTCTGTGAGCAGACTTGTCAGATGCCGTTGATTGCCTGCTGTGAGTTAATAGGTGTTAATTGCTCAGTTGTACTCCAATTACCCTACTGCGGCATTTCCTTATTTTCTTCCCCTGACCTTCCTGTTTGTGCTATGGTTCGCGGCACGTGCATCCGCTTACTGGGTTTCGGGCATGTTTTCATCCCCGTACACATGCGCTTTCGGGCACCATGTGTGCTCTCAGCTAAACGATTCTATAACTACCTTCCCACCCCTGTCCTGCAGCTTTGCTTAGCAATGGCCAGGCCAGATTTGCATTGCTCCAATGTGCTTACAGCTACGGTGGCACACCCCACTGCTGATGTCATGTATATCTCTGAGCCACTCCTCAGTGTTATAGTGCTGTGCCGTATGGTACATCCTTAATCTGGTGGGACGTTTGCGATTCAGTATTGCCTGCCTCATTTACATGGCATTGACTACTAATTCATAGTTACCGCACCGAACACTGTCACAGACCCTTAGCAACCCTTGCAGCTTGGTTGTGGTGTACCATGCATACCATTGTGTATTATGGTGAAATCCTGATTTGCATTACATTGCGATTTTATGACATCTGTATATATTTTCTTTGTGTTCCAGTTTGCTCACACATGCCCTGCAGTTGTACTTTGCGTTACTGTGGATATGACATTAAATGTTGTTTTTTAGGTGTTGTGCATCTTTTCTTATGCCATTGGCTGTGTATTTGGCCATTGGCATATGTTAACTTTGTAATACATGAGTCTGGGCCGCTTACATAGCTCCGATGTTCTGTTTGGGAAAATGTAAACCGTGTTTTTTTGTTTACATTTCCGTGGGTTAACCCTACGCCTGCACCACTTCATGAACCGCTATATACCTTCATTCGCATGGTGTGGCACTGCACATGGGGTGATTACCATACCTAAGCCGAGGGCTGCGCAGTTCTGGTGTATGCCGGTAGAGCACGTGGAATTGGATCATACCTGAATCGCTCCATGGCCATATTTGGCATTATACCACCTATGCTACGCCTGCACCTGGCGCAAGCTTCATGAATCCAGGGGATTTTTTGGTATGATATGTAAGAGAGTAAATTCCTGGTGAGTGTGAATGATTGATAGCCCATTTTTTGTAATTGAAATTTAAGGGAGTTCCACAGTTTAAATACACACTTACAGCTCCAGAATAGATGGAGTATATCAGCCAATAGAGTTTTACAGTGTGGACAAAGGGGGGATTTCCTAGAGTTAAATTTATGTAAAATAGGAGTGAAATATGCATTGTTATAAATCATGAGTTGGGTTAATGCCAGTTTTTTAAGGGGTATGGATTTATTTGTTAAGTTAATTGCTTGAATTAGTTGAAAGTTATCGATGGATGGATTATTCTTTTTCCAATAGTCCGAAACAAGTATGTCTTTTTGGAATCTAATAATTTTGATTAATTTATATGAATTAGTGATATATTTTTATTCGAGAGGATGGTCTTCCATAGGGAATTACAAATTAATTAATCATTGTTGGTTATGTTGCAGTTTTGTAGATAGCTAGAACATAATTCTTTAATTTGCCTTAGAATTACTAGATAGGATTTGGAAAGGTTCAGTTGGTTCCTCATTTCTTGTATAGAACCGTTTAGAAGTGGGTATATATCTTGGATGGTTATATTAATTAATCTAGGAAAGGGATTCAGGTTTAGGGTCTGATTGTTTATTTTAAGGTTGGGATTTTTATGCAAAGGTTGTAACATCATCACAGCTTGTGTCAAATTTAAATGTTTAAAGAGTTTTTGGGTTAGTAAGATAGAATGTTTAAGGGGTTCTAGTATACTGCACAGTTTAATTGAGGTGGTATTTAGAAAGGGTAAGGCAAGTTTTGCTTTCTTGATTAATGTAATCTCTTAACATATACATGAATGTAAAGAATCTAATAATCTTCCCTTTTTATGCAGTTCTCTCACTTTTATAACTACCATGCCACTGGGCTGTTTAGAAGTTCCCTTACTTCTTGCACCCCTCCCCCACATTTCTTCCTTCATAGTTGCCAGGGAGTATTACTAGATGTTTCTTCCTTTTCAAGGCACAGACCATGACTGTAATTCAGTACAGTATCTTACTTTGTCAGTCATTCTTATGTTACACAGAATGGCTGTGCTTTTTGTAACTCCTTAGACCTTCCTTTGTATGATAACACTAACTTAAAAATGTGACTTGCACTGAAGTGACAAAGCATCCTGCTCCAAATGATGTATCTAATGTTGGTGTTGGCAGTGGACACTAGGGTTAGGCTGATCAGCTGAAGTACCATTCTTTACCTTACAAGTGTCAGTGCAATCAACAGAAAATAGTGTCTGTAGCCAAATCCAGATAAGGTAATATCCAGTTAAGGCAGTGTGGCTGAGAAAGTGGAGAAGATTGGCTGGTAACATTTAAATATATAAGATATGTCAGACAAGGTGACATCTATCAAAAAAGAGATGGAAAAATAATGGAACTCATTTTAAACATAGCAGCTGGGCATCTGAAATAAAATACAAAATGTTTTTCACAGAAAAATTTGTGAATGGATAAAAATCTTTCAGTTGTTTATGCAGTTTAACAACGAATGAGGGATTTCAGTAATATATAATGCAGTCATAACTCTGATGTAATGGATGGTGCTCATGTAATATGTCAGGCTTAGTAGGCTAGCTTTTCCAATACATAGGCTAGTGGCCAGGTTACATGTATTATAATGATAGTACACCACGAAGGGTCTCTAGTGCTTACACTACATCATTTTTTTTTTCAAAACAGGTTTATTGTTTTAACATACAAGAGAAATATCATAACAATTTTATACAAGTAATTAAAAATAAATATGATTATAACATTCAACAAAACAACTAAAGTATTTACAAAGACATCCACTACAATCAGGTCAATTAATTAAACTAAAATACCATGCTATTGAAATTAGGATTTTTTAAACAAATTTTGTAAATTATCCCGTACAATATAATAAGATGTTTTTCTAGTTGTTCTTGACCTAATTGTGTTTATTTCCATATGGCACACTATATTCATAACATTTTTAAATTCACTGAACGAAGGAGGTGTATCTGAAATCCAATTTCTGGTTATTATTTTCCTAGCCACTGCTAGAATAGACCATAACAAGGGAAGCTTAACCTTTTTAACACTTTGAGGTACAGGTGTGTTGAATAATATAAGAGATTTAGAAATAATGAAATTATCTGTAAAAGAGCCTGCAAAAAATCATTAATTGACTTCCAGTATTCTTTCAATTTTATACAGTCATAAAACATATGAGCCCAGTCAGCATTAATTTCTACATTACATCTCTTACACAGATTATCTTTATTATTTATTTTATTCATCATCAAAGGTGTATAAAAAGATCTATGTAAAAAAATCCATGTATAAAGTCTCCAGACAATGGAAGACGTAGTTCTATAGGCAGATTCCAATATATATTGTTTATCTTGTTGATTTGGTGGGTCCCCATTAATAGAAGTGAAATAATTCCAGTATGTATCTACACCGTAAAAAGTTTCTTGTCTGATAATTTTATGTATGTATGAAAGTTTACCTTTATCAGAAACTTTATGTTGTAAATTTAATATCAAGTAATCAATCAGTGTTGGAATAGATTCTTTAACTGTTATAGACATTAGATCTATTTTATTAATGAGATGTTGTCTAAAGGTCTGAACCTCTAACCAGCAAGTTTCTCTTAGATCAAATTCTTGTTTTAAGAAATCTAGATTTTTAACTTTATTATCAGATATCAACTGATACCAGTACTTTAGATCATTATCTATAGCTAAATGAGTTCCTTCAGAAGTAGATGACAAAAGCATACCCTGAGTATACATTATAGGAATATAATAAAATTCCATTCCCTATACTTAGGGTGCATGAATATAAAGTTACGATAGCTAATAATAATATTTAATGGGTAACAAACCATATGTTTAGGTGTAATAGGTGAAGTACAAAATTCCTTTAGTAACCATAACATGGAGTTATTTACAATCATATTTTTATGTGTTAAGGAGATTTTCATGAAGTGCATACTAATTAGCTCCCAATAATCTTTCCATTTTGCGACATATGACTGATCTATTAATAAAGTAATAACTTTTACAATAGAAGAGATAGTATATAAATTAAAGTCTGGAAAAGAAATACCCCTTGAGACCAGCTATTAGTATGTTTCTTTAATGCAATCCTAGGTCTATTAGGTGCCCATAGGAAATTTAACATTAGTGTATTCAGTTTCTTGATAATTATTTTTGTAGGTGGAAGTATTATTGATTGTATTAAGTATAAAATCTTGGGGAATATTATAATTTTAATAATTGTAAGTCTCTCCTCCATAGTAAAAAAACATATTATTCCAGGTATTAAAAGATTTTGTATATTAAGAAAACAGGTATTGTAATTATTATATATAATAGATTTAATATCTTTAGATAGTATTATACCTAAATAAGTTATCTGACCTGAATTGGGTACATATTTAGTAAAATCACTAATGAGAATATTTTTTCCTGTATATATAGGTAGTATTTTAGTTTTTTCTTCATTGAATATTAAACCAGAAATACTTTTAAAATTCATCATTTTATCAAATAGAGACTGCATAGAAGAATTAGATCCTGCTGATGTAATTAGAACAACATCTGCAAAAAGTTGAATTTTGGATGTTGTATTTTCATCTATTTCAAAACCCTCTATGTCAGTACTGTTTCTGATCAAATTAGCCCAAGGCTCCATTACTAAAGTGAATAATAGTGGAGAAAGTGGACATCCTTGTTTTGTACCTTTAAAAATGGGAATTTTTTGTGAAACATATGTTCCTACCTTAATATAAGCCAATGTTCCTTTGTATAAATGCTCAATTACATTTACAAATGCATCTGAGAAGTTTGTGCACTTCAGTAAGGTAAACAGATAGTCCCAACTTACTGAATCAAATGCTGAACTTATATCAAGACTAATAAGTGTTAAATCTTTCTTTTTCCTATTTGCAAAATCAATTAATGTTAAAGTTCTTCTTATATTATCAAAAGTATTTCTATTTACAATGAAGCCTGTCTGATCTATATCTATAATGCCGGGATGATTGTCTTCAATCTATCAGCAAAAATACTCATAAACATTTTATAATCAACATTAAGTAATGAGATGGGCGATATGAAGTACATCTAGTTGGATCTTTATTAGGTTTTAAAATTGGCAAAATAAATGTATATTGCCAAGATGGGGGGGTTATTAACTCAGTTTGGGCCAAAATAAAAACCTTATGTATTAATGAATATGTACTTTTAGAAAGGATTTTATATATCTCTGGTATAATACCATCATTACCCGGTGCTTTGTTTGATTTAAGCTTATTTATTTGTGTAATAACCTCTGTATATGAAATGCTTTTGTCCAATAGTTTAATCTGTTGTTTATTAAGCTTTTTATTCATGTTTGTGGTTATAAACTCCTTTATTTTATCTTTAGGTTCCATGTTAATGTTATTATGGTTAATTTTGTGAAAGTGATTTCTAAATTCATCTAGTATTTCTGGTATACTAGAAACATTCTTCTTTTTCCTTAGAGAAAAGATTTCTTTTATATGGTTTTGTTTATTCAACCTTTTTGTTTTATTTTTAAGTCTATGTAAGTATTTGGGGCTTATTGAATAAGACAAAACTTGCATTCTCTAAAGTTATTTTAACTTTATGAGTTAAAATTTCTTTGTATTTCTCATTTAGTTTGTTTATTTCTTCAATAACTTTCTTGTCCATAATATTTTTTTTATTATTATGTTTATAAGAGTCTAATTTACTTTGAATATCTAACAATTCCTTATCCCGAGATTTCCTTTTATTATTATACCATCTGATACTTTGTCCATATAGATATGATTTTAAGGCATCCCAAACATAGACAATGGAGACTTCAGGAGTATTATTTATGTCTAAAAAATGTTTTACTTCTGAAAGTATATATTCTTTATAGTCTTTTAGTTGAGTTAAGTATGCTGGTATCCTTTTGATCTGAACATTATGTGTATTTTTATCATGAATTCAAAAACAATTGAATTATGATCAGATATAGGACATGAAATGATTTTGGAATTAATTAAATCTGTTACCATCTGGTTAGAAATAAAGACCCTATCTATTTTTGAATAAGTTTTGTATCTGTTAGAAAAAAGGTGTATGGTAATGATTTTGAATCTATCTGATTATTAATATCATTCAAATGATAAGAATTAGCAAAATCATTTAAATGTTTTGCATTAGATGTAATTCTTCTTTTTCCTATAGTGGTAGTATCACTTTCATGTTGTATACAATTAAAGTCACCAGCTAAAATAATATCTCCTATAGAGAATGATATGATCTTATCAAGATGATGTTTCACTGTATTAATACCAATTCCAGGTATCCAATATACATTAATTAAAGTGTAAGTCTTCCCATTAATTTGTATTGTAACCATACAAAACATTCCTTTGTCATCCTGATAAGACTTAATGGTTTTAGGAATGGGCATACTTTTATTCCATAAAATAGCCACTCCTCTATTTTCTGAGTGTGCTCTGAACTAACCAATACTGTATATTTGTTTGTGGCTAGTTTATCAATATCTTTTTCAAGAGATGGGTTTCTTGCAGGAAGACTAAGTTGGCCTTATGTAAATTAATGTATCTTATTAGGCTTGCCCTTTTACACGGATTATTCAATCCATTAATGTTTAAAGAAATTCCTTTTAAAGATGTCATTTGGCATTTTAAAACTTAAGAATCTTATGATCAAAATAACAAATAACAACATAAGTAATGTTACATCTCCTCCTTTAGGTGTACCTTTAAATATAGCTGTATTTATTGAATCTCTTATGGGATTTTGTATAGGATTCAATTTTGTTTGTAGTGACAATGAGTGTACAAAATATATTGTGGATGTCAAAACTATATACATATAACAATGAACAAGTGAAAATAATGTAAGGATTAAACCTTGCATCCAGCCTGGAGTTAAAAACTCCAACTTAGAGTAGTATTTACCACTCAAGTTAACCCCCTACCCTAAGCAGCAGTACCTCAGCTACCACCTTATCAATTTAATACTGGTTATATTTAACTTAAATTAACAGCTTTCAATTCAATTATCTAGCAAGACAAGACTATACATTTGATAAAACAGCATCATATAAACTAAAATAAACTTTTTTTTTTAAAAAACTATTCATACTACTATATATATCTATGTAATATAATACATTTGTATTCAAATAGCATTCAAATAATCTTGATATTAGGAACCAAGAGGAGAGAGAGAAATAAAAGATGTGAAAGAGGGAGAGAGAGTGAAAGAAAGAGAGAGAGAGAGAAAAAAAAAAGGAAGGCATATTTACATATTAATTAATTCAAAGTATGTAAAAATAAGTTCTAACATTCATTTAAATCAAAAACTTTGGCTAATATGGTTCAGACATTACATATATTAAGATGCATCTATTTTCTGTCATGTAAATGCAGTCAACAGCTTCCAAAAAAAAAACTCGAATTGCTTGTATATGAGCATTTTACTCATACTCATTATTGTCAATAGAATAAAATATTATATTTATAGAAATTGTTATAAATCATACTGCATAGTTATGCAAATTCTCAGAAACACTTGCATTATTGTAAAAAAGCCATCTGTATTTTGTATGTCTATACTACTGCTTTAAAATATATCACATGACAATTTCTTCCAGAATAGAGTTATAAAGTTATTTATGCTTGTCAATCAGATGAATTAAATGAGTTATAGTAATGTATATGTTTGGAACATAAGTTTTAACACAGATTAGTATGCTGCAGTCAAGTAGATTTTCAAAAACACTTGAATAAATGTTTCATTTTCTATGCCTTCTAAAATAAGACATTTACTTACTACAAGAAACTGCATCATTTAAAATCATTATAACTGACATATTTTATGAATTATAACATAGATATTTAAGTAATTATATAAAATAACTCACATTTAAATGTTAAAGAGTTCATTTTCCTTCACATAGTCGCATTTGCATCAGTTCTACTTCCTGGTAGAGTGTTCTTCCTGAATCTGCGATGTGTCAGTGTGATATCTGGGTCAAAGGTCAAATTGACTGCTTTCAGCTTCTCTGTGAGAATTCTGAGAGTTGAAGCTTTTAAAACAACTCGAGGACACTGTTCATGAGGTAGCCCACATCCCAGATTGTCTCCCTTAACATTTTGGTGGGAAACTTGTTAAAAACTAGTGACAAACATTCATTTAGCAGTGTAAATGCATCTAAACATGACAAAACCTTCACAATGTATTTTACAGGTTATTACAGCCTCTATGTAAGTGAAATTAAGCCCAAAGTTATTAATAAGTAATAAAACTCAATCCCCGGGATTCATGAAGCTCGGCGCAAGGCCGGCGTAAGGCTTGCGCCGGCGGTGCATTGCATAGCTGGCGCAGTAGCGCCATATGCATATTAATGAGAGTGCACCGTAACCACAGGCATGTGCGTAGTGTACGTGGCGCGCAGCCCAAGTAGGATGCGTCAGTAGGCGTGTTTAAGCAGGCAGGCGAAGAGCAACCTAACGTGCTGTCTGCCATAGTCCGCCCAGAATAGAAATGGCTGCAGCCATGGCCCGTGCAGAATGAAATGTCCGCAGAGTATGCAACAAAGTACCCGTCCCAACTAAACAGAGAAGCAAATAAAACCCACGCAGCCCGAAATGTACCTGTCCAAGGAACAAAGGATACGCGTAATACCGTGTCCGTACAGCAATGTACTGTGAGTGTGCATAGTCAGAGAAGGTGTACAGCAGCATGTCAGCACGCCACACCGACACAGGAGTAGCGACTAAGGTCACCAACCGTCCCACTTTGCGAGGGGCAGTCCCTGTATTGGCATACGTGTTCCGAAATAAAGCATTAAAAACGGAAGTGTGCGAAGAGTGTAGGTCATAATGATTTCCGTATTTAATGTAATTGTAGCCTGAATCGGTTATTTCCGTAACTGAAATACCTAAATGTCCCAAGAAACAGAATAAGCTACCAAACTGCCACAACAATAAGCTCATACTTAGGCAAATAAGTGAAGTTCTATGCTATATAGTGACCGTGTATGTAATGTCGGGCTGTGAAGTCAGATGTGACTCCCTGCACATACAGGTGGTCAATGTAGAAGTCCCACAGAACCACGATAGCAATGTGTGTGTTGAATGAAAGGCGACCGACAAACCCTGTCCCCTGATCCCTGGTAGTCACCCCTGTGCTGTGTGGACAGCCACCTATACGCTGTACAGGGGTGACCTACTACCCTCGACAGGTATGACTTTGCATTATGTACCAGTTAGCTGTGGGACATGTCCCTGACAGCAGATATGCATATCCGGGAGGCCCCTGCGAAGGATATCTGTGTCAGATGTCCGTCCCAGTATGGCATCTGTTCTGCAAGCATCTACAAACAATGTTACCCATAACACCGCTGTGTGTGCCTGTACCGTGGAAATGTAGATGTATGACAGGGTGCACCCACGGAATGGCACCATGGGACACCACCTGTGACAGGCAGTTGGTCTGACATGCAGCCAGCAACTATGACCATGTGGGTTGTGTCACATAGACAGTTTACAACACATTCTGTGATGTACATGTTCACATCCCAGCCAATGGTTTCATTAACGTTACCTGAGGGGGTAATGTTATGAAGCCCTTTGCCAGGACGAGGTAGGCTGTATGGACTGCAACACCCCAGCAATGGGCTGGGTGACCGTCCGAAAATGTCAACCATGTCTTAAAGGCATGAACCGCCCCTGAACAAGACAAACCGTGTGGGATGCAGTATGTATGTCCCCTATGCAGTCATGTACGAACCGCAGTATGATCCCACCCCATGTCTATGCAGATAGGTCTCCTCAGGGTACTGGGACAGTAATAACCAGCCTCAGTGGAGGCATTGGCCCTGTGATGTGGGAATACAGTTGTCATGCGATACAACCTGGGCACCCTACCTGAGGTGAGGCTATAAAGAAATAGCTGTCCTAACTGTGGGTCCTAATCCCAAATGAGATAGTGGAGTACACAGCGGGCTCACCATCTGGTCTCATGGATGCTATTCACACTACCCTGGAGAGAGCATGTCCCACCTGTGTGTCACAGAACATTTGGTGACCACAAACCGCTGGTACAGACATCTCCACATGTGTGGTGGAGGGTGTGGAGATGTCCTCACTGGACCTGTCAGCCTGTATGTCGGCAATGTGTGTATGTTGAGTAAACCCCACCTCTATGTGAACCCAGTCAGAGCATATGTGGTAGTGACCTCACAGGTGTCGAGCATAGCAACTGAAGGTGGTATGATTGTCAGCCAGGTCCATGTAGGTATATCTGTGGAATGTGCCCTGGACAATCCCATGACATTGTGTAACTCTACACATATGATGACCAAGGGTGTCACACCTCACAAGGTGTCTGCTCCACCCTGTAGTAGCCACCTCCTCGTGTTGTACATCATGTGTATGGCTGGGGTACACCACACTGGACGCTTGGCATTGGTACAATGAACCACAGTTGGGTAAGTGAATGCCTGGTACATGCAGTCCTGTAGGTACTGGTAGATGGCAAATGTGATTGATGCAGTGGCTGCTGTACCATTGACCACTGGCTCAGGGTCCTTAAAGGAGACCACAGTACTGCGCAGTAGTGTGTAGTCTGCCTCTGAGCAAGCAATGTGTATGTTAACTGGCAACACTCACAGCAACGGATGCCAAAAGCAGAAGCCAATGTCCAAATAACATAGATCAACTTCTGCATGACAATATGTGTTATCATACATGTATTGACATGTGTCTGCCAATTACAATTGGAAATGGCCGGAAGACTGGCCTAAAGTTCCCATGATGTACACAGTCTGGGGTGTTGTTCCGATAATAAAGTGGCAATACCTCCCAATCGTGACCTCTGGGTATGGTATGAAAGTGGTTGTTAACCTGCAACAATGGATGTATAGCATTGGTTTCTGGTGTCGGAAGACATGTTTCCTGTAGCACAACACAGTATGGGTAGTCAAGCACACATACACAATTGCTGAACACACAGCATCAGTGAAACCCACTGCTCACAAGGACACAGTCCGACAAGCTCTACACTTTACATATGCACAGTGGTGTCCATTGTAGGACCCAAAATTGTGGAAAGAACCAAATTATGTCTTATTTCAATGCGCACCTGAACTCATTGTCGCCACAGGTACACATATGCACCGCCAGAGTGTTTAATGTTGCTGATAGCTGTGCATGTAATGCAGCACAGATGCACAGAAATACCCAGGGTACCGGGTCCATACAACTGCATCCACATCACACCTCCGCACACATGACGGATGTGTAATGGGTACTGTCAATTGTTGCAGTCAAGGGATTCTGGGTATGTAGACACTGTGCTCGGTGTTGTTTCGCAGGCAATCCTTCCTCCCGCC
This sequence comes from Protopterus annectens, assembly GCF_019279795.1. Taxonomy (NCBI): domain Eukaryota; kingdom Metazoa; phylum Chordata; order Ceratodontiformes; family Protopteridae; genus Protopterus; species Protopterus annectens. The sequence goes on along the minus strand of NC_056746.1, from coordinate 871,461,597 downwards.
CTGTGGGAGGGATGTGTGCGTAGCACCTGCCTTACTCCCGCTAATAATGCAAAACATACTCCGGAGAATGCTAAATGTAGGTGTGGAATGTGTACAGCCCTATACTAGTGTCCAGTAGGCAATTGTCATGGATGGACACCCGTATGTCCAGGATGGCACCCACAACTGCAAACCCGGTAAATGACATAGCCGCTGTAAGGCATGACACAGGAAATACACATAGGGACCACAGTTGACATTCCACATACAGAGCCGGACTCGTGCCAACACCGGCGATACAGCACTCAGTCTGCCAGCAACAGACTGAGGAGCACCCGCCACCGCGACAGCGGAACAGATGTACGACCTGTGGAACACATACTAATGGCACACACAACGCCAAGTAGGATATGTAAGCTATGGCATTCCCACCTATGAAGACAACATGGTTAAATGAATGCATAGGTAAGCAACATGTTCCGTGGTGTTATATTGGAAATACAGTGACGGATATGTCCCATTGGGATGTCTGCGGTTTATATGAAGCAGTTGGTAACCAGCATCTTTGGATGTATGTCAATTGTTCACAGTACTAAATCAGCTGGTTATGTAGCACCATGTGGAATGGGTAGTCAAACAGACATCCGCGATACCTGAACACACAGTATCAGTGAAATCCAATGCTCACAAGGACACAGTCCGTCAAGCTCTACACTTTACATATGCACAGTGGTGTCCATTGTAGGACCCAAAAATTTGTCTAAAGACAGCTCTTCCGCCTTCTTTAATCACCTAACGGAACTCATTGTAGTCACAGGTACACATATGCACCGCAAGCGTGTTTAATGTTGCTGATAGCTCTCCATGTAATGCAGCACAGATGCACAGAAATACCCAGGGTACCGGGTCCATAGAACTGCATCCACATCACACTTCCGCACACATGACGGATGTGTAATGGGTACTGGCAATTGTTGCGGTCAAGGGATTCTGGGTATGTAGACTCTGTGCTCGGTGTTGTTTCAAGCAGGCAATCATTCTACCCGCCCTGTGGGAGGGATTTCTGCGTAGCACCTGCCTTACTCTCCGCTAATAATGCAAACCATACTCGGAGAATGCTAAATGTAGGTGTGGAATGTGTACAGCCCTATAGTAGTGTCCAGTAGGCAATTGTCATGGATGGACACCGTATGGCCAGAATGGCACCCACAACTGCAGACACGGGTAAATGACATAGCCGCTGGAAGGCATAACACAGGAAATACACATAGGGACTACAGTTGACATTCCACATACAAAGCAGGACCGTCGTGCCAACACCGGGCGCACACAGCACTACAGCACTCAATCTGCCAGCAACAGACTGAGGAGCACCCGCTACCGCACAGCGTAACAGATGTGCGACCTGTGGAACACATACTAATGGCACACACACAACGCCAAGTAGGATATGTAAACTATGGCTTTCCCACCTATGAAGACAACATGGTTAAATGAATGCATAGGTAAGCAACATGTTCTGGTGGTGTTATAGTGGAAATACAGTGACGGATATGTCCCATTGGGACGCCTGCGGTTTAAATTGAGTATTTGCTAACCAGCATCGTTGGATGTATGTAATTTGTCCACAGTACTACATCACCTGGTTATGTAGCACCATGTGGAATGGGTAGTCCAACAGACATCCGCGATTCCTGAACACACAGTCTCAGTGAAACCCACTTCTCACAAGGACACAGTCCGACAAGCTCTACACTTTACATATGCACAGTGGTGTCCAATGTAGGACCCAAAAATTTGTCTAAAGACAGGAATGCCGCATTCTTTCAACACTTAAGTGAACTCATTGACGACACAGGTACACATATGCACCGCAAACGTGTTTAATGTTGCTGATAGCTGTCCATGTAATGCAGCACAGATGCACAGAATTACACAGGGTACCGGGTCCATAGCACTGCATCCACATCACACTTCCGCACACAGGACGGATGTGTAATGGGTACTGTCAATTGTCGCGTTGAAGGCATTCTGGGTATGTAGACTCTGTGCTCGGTGTTGTTTCGCAGGCAATCCTTCCTCCCGCCCTGTGGGAGGGATGTGCGTAGCACCTGCCTTACTCCCGCTAATAATGCAAAACATACTCGGAGAATGCTAAATGTAGGTGTGGAATGTGTACAGCCCTATACTAGTGTCCAGTAGGCAATTGTCATGGATGGACACCCGTATGGCCAGGATGGCACCCACAACTGCAAACCCGGGTAAATGACATATCCGCGGTAAGGCATGACACAGGAAATACACATAGGGACCACAGTTGACATTCCACATACAGAGCCGGACACTCGTGCCAACACCGGCGTACACAGCACTCAGTCTGCCAGCAACAGACTGAGGAGCACCCGCTACCATACAGCGGAACAGATGTGCGACCTGTGGAACACATACTAATGGCACACACAACGCCACGTAGGATGTGTAAACTATGGCATTCCCACCTACGAAGACAACATGGTTACATGAATGCATAGGTAAGCAACATGTTCTGGTGGTGTTATATTGGAAATATAGTGACGGATATGTCCCATTGGGATGTCTGAGGTTTATATGAAGCAGTTGGTAACCACCATCTTTGGATGTATGTCATTTGTTCACAGTACTAACGCAGCCGGTTATGTAGCACCATGTGGAATGGGTAGTCAAACAGACATCCGCGATTGGGGAACATACACCAGCAGTGAAAAGCACTGGGCAGGTGGACACAGTCCAGCAACATCTAACTTGACAATGCACATCGGTGTCCATTGTAGGACCCAAAATTCTGTTCAGAGCATGCCTGCTAGCTTCCTGCATTACTCATGTGATCTAATTGTCGCCACCACGCCACAGGTACACATAGGCACGCAAGCGTGTTCAATGTTGATGATAGCTGTCCATGAACTGCAGCACACATGCACAGAAATACCCAGGGTATCGGGTCCATACAGCTGCGCCCACATCACACTGCAGCACACATGAAGGATGTGTAATGGGTACTGTCCACTGTTGCAGTCAAGGGAGTCTGGGTATGTAGAATCTGGCCTCGTGTTGTTTCAAGCAGGCAATCCTTTGTCCCGCCTGGGAGGGACGTGCGTAGCACATGCGCCACTCTCCGCTAATAATGCACACCATACTCCGGGAATGCAAAATGCAGGTGTGAAATGTGTACAGCCCCATACCAGTGTATAGTAGGCAATTCACATGGATGGACAAGCGATGACTAAGATGGCACACATAAATGCAAACCCGTGGAATTACACTGCCGTAGTAAAGCATTACACAACTCATACACATAGGGACTACAGTTGACATTCTCCATACAAGAAACACAGACAACCAGCCGATGAAGTCCAAAGCAAAGACGAGGTACTGTAGGGACCGTCAGTGACCAACCAGAGCACACCAAGAATTAAAGGCAGTCACCATAGTGTATTGGAGCACACTTCGTCTGCTTCATAAGCAGACTTATTCAGACTACATACAATGTAGTCCAACCTACTAAATTTACAAGCATTAATTGGTTGGTACATTAGATGTGCTAGGTACTAATTACATGCCTTAAAGGCAGACAAGCGAACAAACCTTACTTGGGTTACACATCCCACACAGTGAGGACAACAGACATTGCTTCGAAAGGTACAGTATTCATCGGAAAATGGAAATATATGTACATATATGAAACATGAACCAACATAAAATGTTTTCCAAATGTCTGACTGTGTAAGCTACATGTATATGTCCTACGGATTGTGCCAATATATTAACAGAACTGCAGACACCTAGTAATATGAATGAACCATAATATATACACATAAACCGTATGAATATGAGTACTGTAAAATAGACCAACGAAATGTAAAGATTCACAATGTGCTAATGTAACATTCATTTACAAGGTTACAGAAATAAATCAATGCAGACATCCATGTGTAAATACTAACAGAAGGCCAGCGAGGTGCTTGCCCTCACATGTACTGGGATGTCGTTCCACAGCATAGTGAGTGTCTGGGTGATGAATCCGTCCCAACAACACGCTCGATTAATGACAGTGTCATGGTGTACGCCAGCTGCCCTTGTGGTTCTGAGGGATCTACCTTATTTACGTGAAGCATAGTCATCAGATCTGGTTCGACCTAGCCGCATGCCAGGCACGGGTCACCTCTGGGCAAGTGGTATGCAACTGTATACAGCTGGAATCCTTTCAGTCGGTCAGTATAACACATATACCTGAGACCCTTTGTCGAAGAACTGTTGGTGCCTTTCCAGCTGCTGCAGGTGTTGGGTCAGATACATTCTGAACGAGGCATTGTACCCAATCATAGGTCTATTGAGTGATGAGTACAAGGGGACAATGACCTCCCCTGATCTAGATGTGAATCCCTTCATGATGATGTGGCCAATGTGGAAGGTCTACCCAACTATGTTAGCAACATGTGTGTCTAACAAACGGTTAACAACAACACGTGTCCCCAGATCACTGGTAACCCCCTCCGTGTTCAGTGGACTGCCACCTATATGGTAGCTCTGGGTAACCTTGTTCATCCCGAAGGGTATGCCTATGCATTTCCTGGCATTTAGCTGTAGGACATGTCTCTGGTACCACTTATCCACATCTGTGAGGCACTCCTGAAGGATATCTGTGTCAGATGTGTGTCTGACCTTGGCATCCGGTTTGCAGTCGATGCAAACATTGTCACCCATAACCCCTGTGTGTGCGTACATTGGAAACGTAGATGCTGGAAATAGTGGACCCAGGACTGAGCCCCATGGGACACCACCTGTGACTGGCTGTGAGTATGACATGGCGCCAGCAACTATGGCCATGTGTGTTCTGTGACCTAGCCCGCTTGCAACCCATAGGGCGATGTATGGATTTACATTCAAGATGACGGGTTTATCAAGTATACCCGAGGGGGTATTGTGTCGACGGCCTCTGCCGGGTTGAGGTAGGCTGTATGGACTGGTTTACCCTCAGCAATGGCCTTGGTGACTGATTCTACAAAGTGAAACACGTGTAAAGGGCATGATCTGACTATGACCAAGCTAAACTGGGTTGTATCCAAAGTATGCGGGTCCCCTATGTCCTCATCTATGTGTCCCATTATGATCCATCTCCATGGCTTTGCAGATAAGGCTTGTCAAACTAATGGTATGGTAATACCCAGGGTCAGTGGAGGCACCATCTATGTGGAGTGTGACTACAGTCGCCCTGTGCTACTACTCAGGTACGAATCCTGAGGTGAGGCTAGGATTACACAGCTGTCCGAAGTGTGGGTTAAATTCCCCATAGAGTTCCCGGAGTGCACAGCTGGGACACCATGTGGACCCATGGATGTTGTGTTAACTGCCTTGGGGCTGGATGTGGGTAATGCTGGACATACCAACGGCAGACGTGCCACGTGCCCGAGTCCGATGCCCAAGGGACCACACACATAGCCGGCCTTAGGCATAGGCCAAGTAGGTAGCCGCCTAGGGTGTTGCTCTACTCGGGGCACCTTTCCAGACTCTATTTGGTGTAGGTAGACCAGGAGGGGGTAGCGGGTGACGATCGGTGGCAACCTCTGCCTAGGTCACCACTTACCCTAAGGCCACTCTTCTCGTGGGTAATACAGCAGTACCCACACCCAGACGCTGGTCATCGCTAGGGTCATTGCTAGTATGGCACATCATCTACGTAAGGAAGGAAACCATATATCCCCAGACATAATGGCACAGCATAATGCCTGTTCGCCGCCAAAGGCAGACATACGCCACCCGCCGGTGCGGACGCATCGCGCGAGATGTCCGCTAACAATGCCGACAATGTGTCGCTTTGTGAAACAAACTCCACAGAGACATTCAATAATAGACAACGACGGACAACCCGATGTCCTCGTGGTTCGAGCTGTTCAACCTGTTACGCCATGTTAAATGTGTGTAGCACAGCGAACCGGGCCAAAAAGCAACGGACATGTCTGTGGCTCAGTGAACGCCGCCACGCAATGTTAAACCCTTGTAATATTGCGACACAGCCCATACATACGGAGGGTTAGTAATGGCAGTAGGTTAGTTCGATCAGACCGTGCAATTAGTATAACGAGATCTACAACGGATACACCGGACAATCGATGACACGGTTAAGACTAATTGGGGCCGTGACATGGTACCATGGACACGGACAAAACGCGCCCATGTGACTCATCTAACATTCAGTGACAGGGTCAGGGCGGTCCCGCACAGTGGGCGGACAAGACCAAACCCAAAGCACCACAGCAACACCCTGACAATCAAGGCCTGTATGCATATGGGATATAAGCAGCTGTCATCTGAACAGCCCTGTGGTGACGACATATGCATCCTGGGCCATGAGCGAGGGGAATTAGGAATGTTCAACATGCAGTACCGCACCTTTCCCAGCAGGGGAATGGATGCCTGTGACGCGGCGTGTGCGGGGGTGATATGTAAATGTACATAGGTACCACGGGTATGCATATTAATGACAACGAACAGCTAACGGCACTGGTCACAGTAGTCTCAAACGTGACTGCAGTCACGCTGGAATTATGACTATAGAACATATAGATGTGCACGCACGTAAAGCAGCGTCCATCCTGCAAAGACTGTTACATACATAACGCTGTAACTGCTTCCTCCACACCCCCGTCACCCGGATCAGACATATGTTACCGCAACAGTCACAAGTAACGCAAAACACGTAACCACACAGACACTGTAAACATATATAAACGGAATACGGATATGCATGCGCTGCGCTGTAACCCACAATCCGGACATGCGAAAGTGTACGGTGCGTGTGTGATCCAGTGGAACCAGGGAAGGTTACGGATGTCTCCTCCACACGCTTACATTCATAATTGTGAAATATATGCTTAAATAGTACCTATTGATTCCATGCTTTGTTATCGTAATGCTACTAATATACACATCGATATACAATAACCTGATCAACACACTACATCCTAAGGTGCACTCTCACCAATTATCAACTATGTGTCCGGATACTGATTGTATTTACCAATATTGTAGATATATTAACACATTGTTGCCGTATTATTGTTTCCATGAAGTAAGGCATGCAACACTGATATGTATATGTCACGCTATAATCAAGACTTGGAGCACTGTCCACCTAACTATGAGCAGGTTTATTGATTAATTCGCTTTAAACCGACTCTGAAGGAAGTGAATTAGGGACGGCTATGTCATGACATCCGCATCTCGACGGTGCCCCATGTTAGTAGTTGAGAGAGCTCAGTATCCTTTCACTGTGGAGTCTATCGATTTGACAGTGTCTGTTTCAGCCGATATATGTTCCATAATGTCGCTTATGAAGATGGGCAGGACGCAAGGTTTGCTGTATTTACGCATACCAGCACGTGGATATAGATAGGCCATGTCATACAAACGATGGGTAGTCAAGCAGACATCCACGACTGGGGAACATACAGCGGCAGTCAATACCACTGGCCAGATGGGGACAGTCAAACACGTTCTACACTTTACAAATGCACATCGGTGTCCATTGTAGGACTCCAAAAATTCTGACTGTTTTGCCAGTATGCGCCAGAAAAGCCAATCCGAGTACATACCGTGACTACGGCACCGCTAGACATATGCACCACCAGCGTGTTTAAGGTTGATGATACCTGCCCATGACATGCAGGACATATGAACAGAGGTCCCCAGACTGCCGTGGTCCATACATGTGCGCCCATATCCCAGTTCCGCACACATGAAGGATGTGTCATGCGCATCGCGGGGGGTTGCAGCCCTGGTATCCTGGGTATGCAAAATGGGTCTCGTGTTGTTTGGCTGATAATCCGCTGTCCCGCCGCGGGAGGGCTGCGGGTACAGGACGTGCCTTAGTCCCCAGTAAGGATGCAAAGCACCCATAGGGTAATGCTAAAGGCATGTGTGAAATGTGTTCAGCCCTACATCAGTGTCCAGTAGGCATTTCCCAAGGATGGACAAACGTACGGACAAGATGGCACCCATAATAGCAAGCCTGGTGGAATCACACAGCCGTAGTAGGGCATGACACAGGACATAAACATGGAAACAGCAGTACATACAGCCCGTGAGACATCCATCCTGCCATGCTAATCCCAGCGCATACAGCAGCGAAGGTGCTATCCAGTATGTGGGGATCACCCGCCCACTCGGCGGAACCTACCTGCGACCTGCGGAACACATATTAATGGCACACCAACAACGGCAAGTAGGAAGGCCATACTATCGCTAAAATATGGAGTTCACACACATAACCGACATACTGTCATGAATTCATAGGTTCTACATGTACCGCTGTGTTATACTGACAATTCAGTGGCGGATAGTTCACAATGGTACCTGTGAGGATTATGTAAAGCTGTTGCCAACCTGCAGGACTACAGTAACACCCTATGGGTAGATTGTGGAAGGACACGGGTTACGAAAGCACTACATAATATGGGTAGGCGGACAGACATCCGGAATGGGGAACATACGGCGGCAGTCAAACCCACTGGCCGAATGGACACAGTCCAACATGTCCTAAACTTTACATATGCACATCGGTGTCCATTGCAGGACCCAAATATTACTCCTTAAGTGAGTGTGAGCAACATAGTGTGAACCGAAGAGGTGACAGCCGCTACTACGGCACAGGTAGATATGTGCACCACAGGTGTCTTCAAGGGTGATGACAGCCGCCCATGAAATGCAGGACATATGAATAGGACTCCCCAGGCTGCTGCATCCATACACGCACGCCCACATCCCATTTCTGCACACATGAAGGGTGTGCAAGGGTACTGTCGACGGTTGCAGACATGGGATCGTGGGTATGCATATATGGGTGTCGGTGTGGATTGGCAGATGATTCACCATCCCGCCTGCAGCGGACGTGGCCATGGCATATGCGCTACTCCGCAATACTAATACCGATCATCCACCGGAAATGGAGAATGCAGCTGTGAAATGTTGACAGCCCGATACTAGTGTCCAGTAGGCAGTTCCCATGGATGGACAAACGACGCCAAGATGGCACCCATAGCTGCCAACCTGGGGGAATCCCACAGCTGTTGCAAGGCATAACCCAGGGAATACAGATACGGTGTACAGTACACACACCCCATTCAAAGAAAGACCGCTGGGCAGATACCGCGCATTACAACACACCATGTGCCAGCACATCTATGGGGATCACACGCTACCATACAGTGGAACAGATGGGTCACCTGTGTAAAGATACCAATGGCACAATCTCCACGACTGCTGGGAATGACATAGGATGGTCAAACTATGGCGTTGACACCAAAGAAAGACATCCTTCGGTGAATTAATAGGATTGATGTCAATACAACATGGCAAACACCCAATGAACAGGGAAGACTTGCTGGCACCCTATGGCCCCAAACAATGTCACACATAGGTAGATGGAACAGTCAACATAAACATTTCGTCCACGACAGGTCGGATATGGTATCCAAAGGTACTTCATAGACATGTATGCGCTATCACCCGTTGGCCCCGTGGGACTTACACATAACATGGAAGTATCCAGGCTTTAAATGTCCACCCTTACACTTCCATTTGTCACTTTCTATGCGAGCAATGGGGATGTAGCCACAGCATAGAAAGCAGAGACGTACTGCTAACGAAACACACACATGTCACCATCACAGAAAGCATACTATGAACACACGTATTACATGATATTGTACTATGCAACACAAACAAACCGGAAACATGCAGCAAGAATAGTCACCGTAGTTCGACACAACCCAAGTCTTCGTAACATTTGAACAGTTCATGAAAACATGCAACGCTGCTTGTTTCCACAACGTGTGCAGGACATATGCTATGTCTACGTAATGTTCACAAACAACAATGTGAGTCCTAACATGATTTTAAATATCACACTGTTGATCGTGAACACTGTAACAATTTGCTTATTCAGATGTATGGTCGAAAGCAACGGAAACACACACACACACGGAAGGGCCTGGAGATGAACCTACGCCTATTTACATGAACCCAGTACAGTATGAATCAATTACACAACGCTACCGAGTTAACTGACGTGAGCGCTGTCGAAGGCATACATGTAGGCTGCTGACGTCACCCGCAAGACAATAGTTGGCAATAGCCAAGGCATGTGTTGCGGAGCCGCCTAAAAGCATAATCAGTCGCAGAGGCAGCTGGAAACACACACACACACGACACGGAAGGGACGGGGACGAACCTACGACTATCTACATGAACACACTACTGTATGAAGCATTTACAGAACGCTACCGAAGTTTGCTAAACAGAGCGCTGTCACAGGCATACTTGTAGGCTGCTGACGCCAGCCGAAGACAATAGTTGGCAATAGCCAAGGCATGTGTTGCGGAGCCGCCTAAAAGCATAATCAGTCGCAGAGGCAGCTGGAAACACACACACACACACACGGAAGGGACGGGGACGAACCTACGACTATCTACATGAACACACTACTGTATGAAGCATTTACAGAACGCTACCGAAGTTTGCTAAACAGAGCGCTGTCACAGGCATACTTGTAGGCTGCTGACGCCAGCCAGAAGACAATAGTTGGCAATAGCCAAGGCATGTGTTGCGGAGCCGCCTAAAAGCATAATCAGTCGCAGAGGCAGCTGGAAACACACACACACACACACACACGGAAGGGACGGGGACGAACCTACGACTATCTACATGAACACACTACTGTATGAAGCATTTACAGAACGCTACCGAAGTTTGCTAAACAGAGCGCTGTCACAGGCATACTTGTAGGCTGCTGACGCCAGTCAAGAAGACAATAGTTGGCAATAGCCAAGGCATGTGTTGCGGAGCCGCCTAAAAGCATAATCAGTCGCAGAGGCAGCTGGAAACACACACACACACGCACACGGAAGGGACGGGGACGAACCTACGACTATCTACATGAACACACTACTGTATGAAGCATTTACAGAACGCGCCACCGAAGTTTGCTAAACAGAGCGCTGTCACAGGCATACTTGTAGGCTGCTGACGCCAGCCGAAGACAATAGTTGGCAATAGCCAAGGCATGTGTTATGGAGCCGCCTAAAAGCATAATCAGTCGCAGAGGCAGCTGGAAACACACACACACACGCACACGGAAGGGACGGGGTACGAACCTACGACTATCTACATGAACACACTACTGTATGAAGCATTTACAGAACGCGCTACCGAAGTTTGCTAAACAGAGCGCTGTCACAGGCATACTTGTAGGCTGCTGACGCCAGTCAAGAAGACAATAGTTGGCAATAGCCAAGGCATGTGTTGCGGAGCCGCCTAAAAGCATAATCAGTCGCAGAGGCAGCTGGAAACACACACACACACACACGGAAGGGACGGGGACGAACCTACGACTATCTACATGAACACACTACTGTATGAAGCATTTACAGAACGCGCCACCGAAGTTTGCTAAACAGAGCGCTGTCACAGGCATACTTGTAGGCTGCTGACGCCAGCCGCGAAGACAATAGTTGGCAATAGCCAAGGCATGTGTTGCGGAGCCGCCTAAAAGCATAATCAGTCGCAGAGGCAGCTGGAAACACACACACACACGCACACGGAAGGGACGGGGACGAACCTACGACTATCTACATGAACACACTACTGTATGAAGCAGTTACAGAACGCTGCCACCGAAGTTTGCTAAACAGAGCGCTGTCACAGGCATACTTGTAGGCTGCTGACGCCAGCCAGAAGACAATAGTTGGCAATAGCCAAGGCATGTGTTGCGGAGCCGCCTAAAAGCATAATCAGTCGCAGAGGCAGCTGGAAACACACACACACACGCACACGGAAGGGACGGGGACGAACCTACGACTATCTACATGAACACACTACTGTATGAAGCATTTACAGAACGCTGCCACCGAAGTTTGCTAAACAGAGCGCTGTCACAGGCATACTTGTAGGCTGCTGACGCCAGCCAGAAGACAATAGTTGGCAATAGCCAAGGCATGTGTTGCGGAGCCGCCTAAAAGCATAATCAGTCGCAGAGGCAGCTGGAAACACACACACACACGCACACGGAAGGGACGGGGGACGAACCTACGACTATCTACATGAACACACTACTGTATGAAGCATTTACAGAACGCTGCCACCGAAGTTTGCTAAACAGAGCGCTGTCACAGGCATACTTGTAGGCTGCTGACGCCAGTCAGAAGACAATAGTTGGCAATAGCCAAGGCATGTGTTGCGGAGCCGCCTAAAAGCATAATCAGTCGCAGAGGCAGATGGAAACACACACAGACACACACACACACACACACACACACACACACACACACACACACACACACACGGAAAGGACGGGGGACGAACCTACGCCTATCTACATGAACACACTACAGTATGAAGCATTTACAGAACGCTACCGAAGTTTACTGAGCAGAGCGCTGTCAGGAGGCATACCCCACGTGAGTGGTATCATTTGCAAAGGCAATGCGCCCGCTGGTGTTCGGACAGAGTGCGCAGTCACGCAGTCTGTTACCATCCTGTCGCCAGACACCAACACGCTAGTGCTGCAGTCGAGAATAACAAGTAACTACTGATCAGTACATCACTGCATACTGGGCATGCTCAGACACTTAGACTCGGCACAGGGCAGACATGCATACACATGTTGCGACGGCATGGGTGGCGAATGTGGACCGGCCGTGTGTGTCCAGCCACACAACAGAAACCTGGCCATGCCACAGACGTGGCCGCTAGGGGATAGAGGCATGCACCCGGGTATTACTGCAGACGGCTGCGGTGTGCACTGTGCTGTGTGTCTATCTACACAGCTGCCTACTGGGCATGCTCAGACACTTAGAGTCGGCACAGATCAGACATGCATACACATGGTGCGACGGCATGGGTGGCGGAATGCGGACCATCCTGTGTGTCCGGCCACACAACAGTAACCCGGTCATGCCACAGACGTTGTTGTTGCTGCGAGGAATATGTAGGTGCAATTAACCATGTGTAGGACTGGCCTACAGTTTGTTGCATGCTACAGACAACCCTCACAAACACAGGATACCTTCACAGATGTCCTGAGGACACTGGTGAGTGGGCATGCTCTCACAACAGCACCGCTTGTGTGACATGAACCACCCATACATAGCCTGGGAACATTACCCATGGCGCAACACAGTACGCCAGCAGTCCCAGGTGTTCACACACCTGGCCACTGTTAAACAGCCATGCACCATACATACCAGGGGATGTCTGACAGTTCTGCCCATCACGCATGGTGAGGATAGGCCCCACACAGGATGTACAGCCCTCAATGGTGATGCAAGACCGTATAGTGGATCCACTGGTCATCCACTCACTGTAACCAACACCAGCATGGGGACCTCAGTGATGACCTCTCCACAGAAAACCACACACATCATATGACCGTGTGGTACCCTACATGTCCTCCATGCCAATGTTGAACAGAGGCCAGACCGAAAACGCCTACCAATGCCTTCCCGACCACTCCACATGCATGTCTGCAACAGGCAAACATGATGACATCAGGACCTTGTCCACCACAGGTAGGCACATGGTGTGGTGGACCGCAGCCACTGACTACCTGTACATCAACAGTTGGAGCTACTACATGGCAGGGCAATGACAGTACCAGGGAAACCATCACCCATTCATACCGGCGCCACCATACGGCCCCACACACCAACATCCAGGTCCGGTCCTGGAGTGGTACTGCAGAGGGCACATCAGACAACCACAGGGCCTTCCCTAACTGTGGTAAGGACATGGGGTGGGGCACACAGACCTGCCTGGAAATGGTCCAGAATGGTACAACAGTCACTGCACCCACAGACATTGTCTGCATACCACAGGACATGTTCCATGCATACATCCCCCCCCCAACAGGGAACATATCCATCCCACCAGAGTGTATCCTCCAAAACATGTCATATGGCCTGGGGTGATCCCATATCTCTATGGCGTTTGACACGCCAGCAATGGGCACCGATGGTTTCCTGGCTGTGTGCTACCCATCCTCTTTGAGGCCCTCGGCCCACACATGCGCCACTGTGTCATGTTAGCCTTACTATGGGCTATGTCCCCAATGGATGCCATATGGCATCTGTGGTCCCACTATGCCAGGGTAGTGCTCCTATGGACTGTCAACAGCCACACCCTATACGCTTGACAAGTGTTGTCTGCAAAGCTGTGTGGAGGTCCATACAGGTGGTCATGGTTACAGATAGCGTGTACAGCCAATACCGAACATACCCACAAGTACATAGTCAAGGGCGCATCCTGCCTCCCGAACCTGCTCGCCCAGTCTGGAGTGTTCACCAAGGCCATTGATGGGGATATGTGGGTTTGCACACAGTACCATGACCTGGTGGGAGCCGCTCAGAGCACACTACACATGGGACCCATGTAAAGGCTCGCCAGCATACATGTGGGGACATATGTCACCCGATGCTTCTCACACAGGTTGGAGGTCACACCACACAGGGTTGGTGCTGAAGGTGCTTTGTCACACTCATATCTGGACCCAGTGGAGGGCCACAGGGCTCACTCCTGTGCACCCTGCCAGATGGCATCCGACCTTCCAATGTGCATGCAATCATAGGGGGATTGTAGCAGACAAGGTATGCAGATGACTACGCACCGGCCGACATACCCAGCACCCCATGTTACACATACATCCACCTAGGGCGTCATAGACATGGCTGACTGGTGCCAGAGCCATGGCCTGCTAACAAATGCCAGAGAAGGTGCAGCCCTACCCAGTGTGAAGAACATGTTCGTCCCAATGTCACATGTAGGTGGTACGCCATTAAAGATGGTGGACATGTTCAGGGTAATGGCTACCACACCTGTTGGCAACCTCTGTCAACACACACAATGGCAATGTGGGTGTGAAGACATTCCATTGTGGCCTCCTGGTCTGGATGGAATGGCAACCACATCAGAGGTGTTCATTGTACCCCTGTACACATCACACACCAGTGCAATGACTGCGTACAATGGCACATGTGGCCTGTAGCTAACCTGACGCCTGCAGCACTCGGAAGGACCGCAAACGCTCCACAAGACGGGATGACGCTGCTAGGACATGTGTCACAAGGTGCACGGCCAAGGGGACACTGGCTGTGGATCTGCACAGCACAGCTGCTCCGTGGTGATCTGTGCCCGACATACACGGCCATGTCTGACCTGGGTGACATGGGCACATTCCACCTCCCAGGCCCCATGCGAACACGGGCACAGAAGCGACTGTCAGACACCTCAACCCAAAGATGAGTGGGACGTGCTGGGGGAACAGGGTAACAGCCAGACACACACTACAACACGGGAGGAGTGCCAGGCCATGTGAAGGAAAGGCCCTGACTGCCTTTGTCCAGGACTGCTACTGACGGGTGGATGTGTGACTATAGTTATGCGCCAGTCAACCTCTGTGTGTCACTGCTAGACCAGGGACTGGGGACTGATGGATATGGCATCACCATCCTGAGGGGTGTTAGATGCCACACACAGTCATGCTAGGTCCACACATGTCGAGGGCACATATCCTGTCACGCTCATGTGTGCCTATGTACCTATGTAGGGTCCATGCCAGATGTGGGTAACTGTGCTATGCTGATTTTGCCAGACATGCCTGTGGGTACACCACGACTACACGTGGGGAACTAATTACAGTGCTCCCAGTAGGCACATGCAAGTACACCATCAGTATCATACGGGTTAACTGCACCGACATGGTGCTACACATGTAACCACCACACATACTGTGTACACATATCAATGAATGGTGCACCTGTCCTGCATGGTATGTCTGCTGCATGATGTCCGTGCAGAACACAACACACATCACATACACACCTGTCACCAGCCATACACACACACCAAAACATATACAGCACGTACTATGCGGACACAGGTATCACATACACCTCTCACTATCGTGTCCACCCTGTGCCTCCTAATATGTCAGCTTAACCCCGCACTTCTGGTGTGGCTCACACTTATGCGGCAGAGACTTAATCATTTTGACAGGGTGATATGTGCCACAGGCATGGGCTGTACCAATGGATGACATCATGTGTGTGTGTAAGGGCCAGTGCATTGAGTGGGCATGACTATGTAGATTGCATGTGGGTGTGGTGGAGCCCTACAGTTGTGTCTGCTGTGTGTGGGTGTGTGTGTACACAGTTCAGTCATCTGTGATGCCTACACGGGGTATGCTTGGCAGCCCCTGACTGTACAGTGCAGGTGTTACGGCTCACTGTGTCTGCCGGTGGCGGAGTGACCCCGCGCCTGCCTGGGGTCGCACGGGCACGACCGGGTGGAGGTACAGACTGTCCACTCTCCGATGTCACATGTCCGCTGGAAACGTGCCCACGACGGGCCGGCCCAGGGCCACGCCCACGCGGCCTGCTCTGTCCAGGTGTGGATGGTGTGGTAGCAGCTGCAGTGCTACTGCTACCATCACTGTCTGTGTGGGCATGGGAGGTGGCACGCACACGCTGACCTGCAGCAGGTGGTGTTGCTGGCACACGCCCACGCGCCCTATGCCTCACCCCTACCTGGTGTTCCTGCACGGAGTGCGACGCCAAGGATGGCCAAGCCTCGGTCGATGAGACCAGCCATATCGCCGAATCTCCTATCCAGAACATCGGCAAGATGCTGTTGTGCATTCGCCAATGCCTGGATGCTGTCATTTAGGGTACGGATTGCAGACCTCTGCAGCCTCTGCCCCTCCTGGTTCCGTGCCTGCGCCGCCATTACAGTCTGGAACATGCGTCTGGTTATACCAGCTGCTGCACCCTGGACGGCAGGTGTATGTCTAGCGGTGCTCCCCCTACGGGCAGCACCTGCCACATGCCTGCGTGGCACTGCACCAGTCCTTACACTGGCAACATCGTGTGTCCCCACACCTTCTGCAGCCACCACACATTCCTGCTCGGGGACAACAGACGCTGACTGACCATCATCTATGGGCAACGGTGTTGGGGTATGTGTCGGCATCTGAACTGTGTGCAGGGATGAAAGGGACGTATGTGTGATGTTCTCCAGTGGCACAGTCTCTGCCTGTGACGACCCTGCCTGTGCCTCATGCACATGCTCATCACCACTAGTATCTGTGGGGACACTAGCATCAGATTGACCGCAGGAGGGTAACGCACCTACAGCACCTGTCAATACAAAGACATACCATCGGTTACAATACAGACACACACACACACACACACACACACACACACACACACACACACACACACACACACACACACACACACAGACACACACACACACACACACACACAGCATGCATGTGATTATGCAGGTGGCATGCAGCATTCACACAACACAGACCAGTGAATGCAGACCAGACATTCTTAGTGGCAGTATGTACACTGCCCTGGTGGGGACAGTACAACAGGCAGGTGTCATTTAGTAGGCATGCAGTACACACATTCATGGTAGTTTGCATGCATCAGCGTGATACACCGTGGTGGCCACGGGCAAGTTGGGAGTACACATGGCTGGCAACAGTATGTAATGTACACCGCAAACCCGTCCGGTATCATGTGGACGGTGAAGATGGTGTCCCACCGCATGCACCACATCATGATGGCTGTCATGGTGCAGTGTTATGTGTACAGTGTACAGATACAATGTATGTGTAACAGTGATGTCTGTGTAGGCACGCTTGCTGTGAGCTGTGTGCATAGCTGTACGGTGTGTGGTGCGGGCTCTGTGCCACTGCACAGTAGCAGGACACAGCTATGTGTCTGTGCGATGCGTGACCTGGACGCATTACATTGCCATGTCTGTAAGCCAGTTCAGCTGCTCAGCAGCACATATATGGTGGACATTGGAGGCACCTGTAGTAGCTGTGGAGAGGAATGTCATGTCACTGGTGTACTACATCAGATGTCCAGGGTGTCCACTACATTGATGAACCCACTATGTGTGTACAGGGTGCAATGGTGAGTACCCACTGTGGATGTGCTGTGTGGCAACATGCCTGTAGGTATCAACCATGGCCTTGTCTGTCTGACTCATTGACAATTGTGTGTGGTAGACATTGTGCACACGGCCCTGTGGTGGCCCATGTGACATACACCCATACTAGTGTGACGCGGTCACATTCTCTACGGATATGCTGACAGTGTGTATGTCTGCTATGTTGTGCATAGGTCATATCATGGTGTGACAATGCTGCAGCCAGACATCCACGCAGCATGGGACATGGCATGCCCCATGGCAGAACGCGTGCACCCGATGCAGGGGCATGGGTCACATTGGTAACACCTGTGCTCTGGCCAGATCACAGCTCACTCTGTGGTACTGTGTCCATACTGCACTGGCATACCAATGCATACTACACATGCAGCCATTGTGTAACACCTACACCATTGTATGCATAGCTGAATGCACGTAACACACCAATTGGTTGTGTGGTGTCATACCACTCACGGTAACGGGTGTATCTACTGTACATGGGTGGTGTGTATGTCGGGTGGTGCGAGCTGTATACCGTGACGGGGCACACACAGGTGAGCATGTCATGCCTAGACACATGGGGAATATCAATACAGCAGAACATGCGCTTGACTGGCAACAGACTTACCTGCAACAGACCCTTGGCCTTGCGACACGCCAGACGCATTCCTGTAAAGGCATTACACAAAGGTATACACATTAGCCATTACTATCTCCACGGTCAGCACTGTGCATGACACATCATGCATGTGTGGTTGCATGTGCTATGCACATGTCTCTAACACAACATAGCATACAATGGTTTGCATCTTGTGTGGCCATATACCTGGCATGTATTGCTATATCATGTGTTGTACTATGACACCCACACCCACGTCGCCTATCATACAAACATGCAACACTGACTTACCATGCAGCTCCAGGCTCATAGCTCGGGAGACACCCACCTCCACGATGGACGCAGGTGTTTCTGCGTGTTGTTCCGTGGGTGTCCCCAGACTAGCCAGGAGCTCCTCCGTAGCTGTGAGTGGGGCTGTGTTGGTGGCCCACCACCTGTCCCACGCTGTTGCCTGGCGATTGCAGCGCACGCTGTCTTGCATGCCGGATCAGGTCTGTGCAGTGCCATCGGATTTGTTGGTAGCTGGGGTTTGTCTCGCCCACGCTGTTCACCCTCCTGCACAACTCCTCCCACATCTCCTGCCGTTCTTGTGCCTGCTGTGGCACATGGCTAAACAGGGCGCTGTAGTTACTCTGGAGGTATGGTATGATGACCTCCTCCTCCTGTCGGCTAAATGGTGGAAGCCGGAACGTGGCATTATCTGGAAGACATAATGATGGTGGCAGGTCACATTCACACTGCTGTGCTGGCATACTGTTGGAAATGCATTGCTATGACATGTACGACATCTGCACAGTGATCTGTGAAGGGCATCGTGGCGGTGACACAGCCGATGTTGTGGCTTCACACCATTGAGCACTGGGTGTCACATCATATCTGTGTGCCACCCCATCACACTGTGCACGCACCATGTAGATGTTAGCCTGCCATGGACATGTGTACCTGGCTGCACCTATGTCCATATCAGTTGGCATATGTCCCCATGTGACGCCTGTGCTACTGTTCACCTGTACACTGTGTATATGTCAGTACACATCACGCCTGTGTCCATTGTGAACGCCAGCAGCGGCACTGTACACATACACATGGACACCTGCACATGCATGTGTTGTGCCATGTACTTCCACACAGCACTGTACCGGTGCTGGACAACTTGCCCCAGCTCACCTGTGTTACGATGTGATACACATGGAGCAATGTGTAACCATGACACATTGGCAGGAAAGGCCATGCATAGCGTGTACACGCACACATTGTGCAGAGCATCACACAGCACCTGTAACATGACAGGGTGCATCGCCACCACATTACTACTGTGTATGGTTGATAGTGAGAGTGCCTTTTGTCCATTGCACCATGTGGGACCGTGATAGCTCATGCAGCCTTGCTGGTCATCTCTGCATGATATGGCAGGGTATGCCACATACATGGCAATGGGTGTGACCCACTCAGGGGCTGACGGTATTGGCAGGGTGGCTGTCCATTGCTTTTGTCATAGCTGTGTGAAAATGGACATTCCACATGTTTATCACCATGGTGTGGACACTGTCCTCCAGCGAGGTATGCTGTACGCTGCTTGTTGAGGGTGTGTGTGGTGCATGCAGGTATCACACATCCATGCATACACTGTAGCCCTGGCAGGTGCTATGTGCTGGGATGTTGATCGACACAGTGCTGTATGTGTACACACACCGCTATCCCATGCACATGGATATCTGCCTGAACTGATGTGGGTAACACATATGTGTACATACATTGCCCGCTGCCACCCACATGTCTGCTGCTGCACTACACACCGCCATCCCTCCCTGTGTGAATGTGGTGTTGGCCTCAGCAGAGGTATCCGTATGGGGACATGGATGTTCACATAGCAGGCCCACTGATGGTATCGCCGATCTGACCATACACATATGATGCACCCTCACACATACGCACCCATTCATATTGTTGTTCACAATGGTGACACGGCTATATTGCTATGCCGGAGCCATTCACAGACATACATACACAGAGGCATGCACGCCCATCTGTGTCATTGGCCGGACTATTGGTGTTGTGGTTTGGCACCTAACGTGTTTGACTGCAGGTGGCGCAGACCTACTGTGCACATGTCTACATGGTAGGCCTGTTCTACGGTAGGCATCTGTGATGTGCTGTGCACATCTCATACCTGCACATTTGCTTGTTGTCCATCGGTCCACAGGCCAGTGGTGGGACATACAGGGATGTTACGGAACATATGTACATGCGACCCTGTACAACTGTGACGCTTAGCCTCTCAGATGCTCATGTGTCGTGGACGTGAACACCGTACACACACATGTGGTTGTGGGCCGTCCATACCCATCTCCACCTGTGGGTTGCTATCATCCCACACACTCCTTGTACTGTATGTTCAGGCTATGCAGCTATGTGGGGCTTGTGTGCATACAATACGATACTATGTGCCTTTGCACCCATCACAGACATTGTCACACAGGTACACCGCAGCCATACACATCGCAGATTGTTGTCAGCATGTCACATGTGGTACACACCTAACACATCTCCTGCGGGACATGGTACTCTGTATGGGCATGTCCAGTAGTGACATACCACAGCTACCCCTACATGACGGCTATGCAGGACATGTCTGTGTACATCTACTGTGACATATACACAAGCAATGTCGCTCTACCGACATCACATGGTACTACCTGTGGAGTATGTGTGTCTGCATCCATGCTATGGCCATAGATGACAATTGTACATCTATATGTGCAACATACCTCAGTGGGGTTGTCATGAGCACATGTTCCATGTGTCAATGCATTGTTTGTGTCTGTTGGGCAGTCATTGTTGTGCATGGTTTACATGGCTGACATAGTGTACTGTGTCTGATTCCAGGTACTTCATTGGGCTACCAGCATTGTACATTTCTACAGCACATTCCAGCCATCATGTAGCCAGCTTAGATGACAGTGGAGGTGTTCCGCCATGTGCACATATGTCACACGGTGCAAGGGTGACTGACACACATTGTCGGACTGGGTTCTGACTGCTGTGGATGTGTGTACCGGTGTTGACAACCATGACTGCACCAGATGGTGTCTTCTGGATGTGTGACATTCACAACAAACACCCACATTCACATAGCAGCACATCGCCCACCTACAATTGACATTCCTGCCTGAACACTGTGTACGGTATGTTTGTATGACCACTGCATATATCACTGGTGGCCACCAGCATGGCTGCCTACAACAGCAGTGTGTATCCTGTGCAAACATGGTTACACCAGTCACACCACACCTGTGCCAGCTGGCCCTGTAGTGGGTGACAGTGCAGTTCCATTCATCATGTAACAGTATACATCATGCACCAGTATGTTGCAGACATGTGAACGGCTGTGCTACTCAACATATGCACACATGACACATCACCTGGTACACCGTGTCTGCCTTGCCACCTGCTATTGTGACCACCCTGTGATGACATTGTACGCCCACATGGACGTGGACATGTGATGGCTCAATGGTGAATTAACCGTCCAGGTGTGTGTCTAGCCAGGTGTCCAGTAGCCACTGGTCTGCATGCAGGGATAGTCTACATTGGCCTACTCTGTCACTGGGACTGTTGACTATGGTCATACTGTTGTTATGCAGGCATGTGCTGTTTGTCCAGTCTGATAGTCGTGTTGAACCACACTACCGCGGCACACATGACGGTGGACATCTGGCTAAGGTGTGCAGCCCACATGTACATCTTCTCATGCTATGCTGCCTGTGCAGCGGTGTCACATGTCTGCCTCTGGCAGGGCTGTCACAGGTGGGCACAGCATGCAGTGATGTGTGACAATGCTTACACCCTCCACTGTGCTGTACAGTAGCACTGCACACACAGTACAGCACACATGTCATTTATCTACGGTGCCTGGGACATGCCTCCATGCCCTACACGGCACACCTGCCAGTCCAGATTGTACACAGATCATACCTCCCAGTCACATACCTGACTGCAACACACACAGGTGGGTGGTTCCCACACCACACCGTGATTTACACACATACTGTATTTTCCCATGACACATTGCATCATAGGTAGTCCATGTTCAGATACCCATGTTTGTGACCAGTACACACATTGTGACACGCGACAGTGCAGACACTGTACACCACAGGTTACATGCCAGTCGGGTTGGCATGCTGTACATTGCACCTGGGACAGTTGCTACTGCTATGTATTGCGGCAACAGGACCTTCCCTAGTATGGACTCCCACGCACTCCACACATGCTTGGCCATGCAGTACGCATAGCTGGGTGACACATTACACGACACATACCATACCTGCAATACCCTCAGCATGCACCAAACCTCCATGTGTCTGTATGCTAGGCCTACACACCTCTACACGCTGTTTGCTGAACATCCATGCTTACCATCCCTGCTAGCCACACCCTAAGCACACAACCATAGCAGCATGCATGGTACATACACACTACAGCCGGTATTACTGACATCCACTGACAGAGGTAGTTGAGGGCATGGCACCCCGTCCGATGGACAGTCTATGTGCCTATGCCAACAGTGATCACAGTGCACTTCTGCTACATTTACACACTGGTAGGGACCATGCTATCCCACACTGAGACATGGTGGTGCTGGCACTTTCACAGACGCCACAGTGGTATTCCTGTTCCATGCACACGTGCTGTATGGGCACATGTGCAGGCTGTTGCACGGTAGTTTTGTTCACCTGTGTGTTGTGTGTCACTTGACAGTCATGGTGTGTCCTGCTGGTGCATGACATACTCCACAGCTAGCTACCTACACATGACTGCCAGACATTGCAGTGTGGGCCCTCACGCAGTGTGGTGGTATGTCTCTGCTGTTTGACTACATCCACATTCAATGCAGCATACCACGGTCATGCAGGCATTGACGACACAGATGTTGCTGGCATCCTGCCTGCCAATGGGGTACCTACCAACAATACACACTCTCACTCACTACAGGGTTCCAATCCTTGGCTGGACATTGTATTAACCCTGTGGACACATACATAGTACTGTCATGCACATGTTATGTCTGGGAACACAGTCCCAATGTCACCTCCAACCGCCGAAGTTGTTGTATCCCGCCAACCTGGCTGTTACATGTCTCTGCAGCAGCACACGTCAGTGACTGCTAGCCCATTCATGTACGCTGTGCACCCTGACCACCACACTACCACATCTATCACACTACACATGGATGGTACTGCATTGCACGTATGGGGCTGCATCTCTACACCCATGACTGGGCCATTCAGTATGGCACTGGGCCACATCTTGACATACATGCTTCACACACTCAATGACTACCTGCATGCCTTTCCTGGCACCCTTGTTGGGCTTCTGTGCACCACAGCACACCACATCCCATGCTGGCCACCTGTCATATTATTGCATGGGTGGTTGGGGTGCTACAGAGGGTATCACATCAGACATGATCCGCTCTTTGCCCTTCAGCACCATTCCACTTTATGCTATTGACAGTGTACACATCCTGCATCACATCATACCGTATGTTTCGCATGTTACGCCATGTGCCTTCTGTACAGTTCACACAGTGGTGCAGGCATATCATGCTGACTCCAACATTTCAGGGACGTGTGGCATTGCACATTCCTCAGACATGTGGCCCCTCATGCTCAATATTTGCATACGCACACTACCTGCTGTCACACAGAACTGTACATGCATACATGTACCACTTCTACATACCTGGCAGCATTCTAGCTCATCCTGTTATGTTGCTGACACCCATACAGGTGTCAGTGTGGCAGATATATCATGTAGATATCATTGCATCAGTTACATCACACATAGTGCATACACATCACATTTGCATACTGACAGTCATGCGGTGTGTATCACATGGATACTGTCCGTATACAGGCATATCACGCTGTACATGGTTGATGTACACACACATGGCCCACATGGTGCTGTGGTTGCCATATTACACCATAGCGTGGGTACACATGTGCAGGACTACACATTTCTGGACCGTATGTCTAGCTGATACCTTGGGTGCCCTTGTACCTGTGCCATACACACATGTACACGCAGGTCGTGTTACAATGACACATGTGTGGTGTACCTTACACAATGGATACAACGTTACATGTCTCAGTATAGTCATGCTGTGCTGTCTACCCAGCTCAGACAGTTGACATATGCAAATGACAGTCATGTAACACATCTGTGCTCACCTGCATGCCACGAACACAGGGGTGTAATGTACTCTGCCATGGGCCATGTTCTCCACAGTACTGATGCATGTAGTACTCCTACATGGCGTTTGCTGTGGGCAGGGGAGTAGCAGTCCTGCATGTGTGCACACATGCCACATTGCTCAGCCCGGCTGCCTGTGTGACATCCACAGACTGGACACACACCATGCTGTGGGACATAGGTCCTGTGCACATCCCACAGGGGCACACTGTGTCACTAGTCGTGTGATAGCTGCCTTGCTGGTGGGTGACACACACCCATGGTACCACCACAGCGGACGATTGTATAGACATGACAGTTGACATCCAGTTCTGACGCTCAGTGGACACTACCATGGCGGGCGGTGTCAGTACTGTGTACATTGCACATGTGTTTACACACGGCCCTGCTGGACATCATTGTGGCACACACTGCACCTGCTATGGACCGCTTGGACATGGTCACTTGCTGTTACCTCCATTTTGGGTACCTATTCTGCTACTACATTGTCCCATATGTGCAGGCCATACATATCTTGTGTATGTATATAACATTAGCCCATCGCCCATCATGCATGCTATGCCTGTGATACTGTCTATGATTTGTGAACATATCCATCATGCCAGCTTTGCATTACACATAATTGACATAGTCGCCTACCGCGTGATAGGTGCACGCCGTATGACATTCCGTGATGACATCGACGGTATATGCCCATGCACATGTGTGCTGTGACACTATACATAAATGTCCTATCCCCTGCTGTGGCACTTCAGTGTTGGATATCCACTGCCAACATCGGCGTGGGTGGTGGCATTGTTCTGTGTTTGCAACCCCTATGGCAGACCTGGGGTAGGGTTACCACCTGTGCCTCTTTGCAAGGGACAGTCCCTCCTTGGGCAGTTGTGTCCTGACAAATGTATCACAAATGGCAAATGTCCTGAGATTGTGGGACATCACTATATCCCATTCTTATGTAGGAGTTGCATAACATACTTGTTTATGTATGTACATTCCTAACTGTTACAAGACACACAATAAGCAACTGACCTGCTACAAGACTACACATTTCATTATGCAAAAGAGTAGAGTTCTAACCTTTGTACTGACCATGGGTATGTGTCCACCTGTAACATCTGAAGTGTGTCCCGACGATTTCCCACTTTGGCCTTTTGAAAGGGTGGCAAGCCGCCCTGGGGTTATCGCTGGTGTTTACATGTTGTCCCACTGCTGTGCACACGTTGTCCACAGTTGTTGGTATGCTGCGCCGCTTTAGCATTACATATCCAACCTTCGCCTCTCTGCCTGATGGACAGGTATCTTTACCTACACACACCGCTCACATACTGTACAGATTCATCATACGATCGTATGCTACACACCAGTACATGTCGTGGGTTCGACATACCTTTCCGCCTTTTGTTCTGAGTTCGCCTCTATTCCCTTGTTTCTCTTGTTTCTCTTTCTCTGTTTGGATTAGTTCGGTATGAACATACGGTTTGAATATCCAGGAGGTCTTCCTTATATTCGCCGCCGCCTGATGCATGTGGGTTAATCAGGCCAATAGCTGTTCCTCGGTGTGTACTTATGCGCATATCAGCGGTGATCCCCTTCCTTTCGCTCGTTACGCCGGCACTAGGCCATGGTTCTTTCCTCGTGGTGGCCGTTGGTTATTTGCAATACCTTCGTGAGGATGGTATGTATTGTATCATGTTTGTGTGACTGCATCCGCTATGTGTGTTGTCGGGTACATTTCGCTGTGGTGTTAGCCGTGGATTGTGTGTGTTGGGTATGGTATTGTGTTCGACATGTGGGTCCCCGTGTCCTGGCGGCGCCTGTCGATGGCGTTGTGCATTCAAATGTGTTACCTGGCTGTTATTTTCCTGTACATAGCGAATGCATGGATGCATGAGCCGCTGCTAGTGTTTCCCAGGAGCTTGTTGTGGGTATGCCGCTGTCATTCACTGCCTGTATGTGTTTGCTACTGTTTTAGCTGTTATCCCTTTGATATGTGCAATGGGGTATATCTGCGGATGTGGGTGACGGAGACGGTGTGTGGGCCTTGCATTTATACATACCAGATATGCTTGTGTGTGTGCTCCATCCGTGCTTAGGAGCCGCGGGTTACCTGTGTGTTGTTCCGGGAATATTTGTTTTGTTGATGTCGCCTGCTGTCGGTATCGCCTGCATGTGTGCTTCCTGCACGATTCCTCCTTCACATCGGTTATATATCTGCGGATGTTCGTCCGCGCCTACCATCCATTGGCATTTTGTCGCTGATAGTTACGGTGATTGTGGTCCTATACTTGGGGCGGACTGTATGCTACCGTAGCCTCCTATTCGTGGTGCCGCTTTGCTTACGCCACGGTCGTGGAACACACCGCGGTATTTACCGGACCGTGACTGTTCACGATCGGTGCCGGATGGCACATTCGTATTTTCGCCGCACATGCCTGATGCTGTGTAACGCTGCCGACGGACCGTGGTGGAGTGTACGTTATGGCCGCCATACCTACGGTCGTGGTTTGTACATGCGCCCTTTGCATCTCCTGTTTGCTATGGCCCTGTGGTACACTTTGGGACATTTGCGCTTTGCATCATTTTACGTCGCCACGTGCATAGCCACTGAGGAGATGTCGGTACTACTTTGTGGGTACTGCTGTACATACGCCTATGGTTCCTGTACTGTATGCCTACGCCTATTATTACACTCGCTGTGACATGTCACCTTCATACACAGTTTACAGTGGCACACACATTACACACACACAGCGGAACACACGACAACCTCACCTCACACATACACATATTGCCGCCATGGCTGTCAACCTTCTATTGCCGGAGTGGGGAACACACACAGTAGTAATGTGAAACACATGGGCATAATGTGGAACACATAGTAATGGCATAGTGACAACTTCAGCTAAGTAGGTCATAGGTTGATTATGATATGATGATTTACTTACAGTGAAGAACCTTTACTAACTTACTATGAGTACATTGTATTTACCAGGATGTCATTTATATACATTCCTAACAATGGTTGTTTGAGAGACATTTTCAATGTGGAACTTGGAGGAACTGCGAGGAACATGCACTGTTTTACACCCCAGATGAGGTACGCTCCTCATAATGTCGTGACACTTCACTGGTATGCTTTCCGCCGCACCGACGGTTGGACACAATACCTACGTTGGACGCATCGCCGGTGGCGGCGTGTATCTCCGCACTCATGTCCTATGGATATGACACGCACATATGTAGGGTTGCCACCTTTCAAATGGCCAAGGTGGGACATTTTTAGTACGACGCCAGGTTTTGCATGCCAACACATACCCACGGCCAGTACAGAGGACAGCGATTCACTTTTTGACGGAATACAAAGCTGTAGCATTACAGTTGCTTATTCTGTTTATTATCATATTTAGATGTTTCTTCTACAAAATAACTGTTTTCTGCAACTGATAGCGTAATTATGGGAAATGGTTTTGTCCTACAATCTCAGGACATTTGCCATTTTGTCATTGTTTTTGCAGGACACAACTGCCCAAAGGTGGACTGTCCTCACAACGTGGGACAGGTGGTGACCCTACACATATCCCGCTACTGTACCGTGGACCGGTGACCATCCCGACACGCTGGATATGTATTGCTGCAGGTTAACATTTCCATGGCTGGCGTTACCTGCCCTGCCCACCCTCCAGGATGATCGGGTTGTCGGTCACTATGTTTAATATGTGGTGATTTCGCCTTACTTATCTGTGACCTTGCATCCCTGGGTTCCATATTACCCTGTTGTCCTTTCTATCTGTGTATGCGCATATATTTCTACATGTGTACTGATATGTATTTCGGTATCTGTGTATGCAAATGCGCACATGTGTGGTCGACTTGCGCCGATAGTGGCAGCATATGGCTACGCCTGTGCTGTTGAACCGGCGGCGCTGAGGTGTTGGCGCTCCATGCTCTGCTGACTATTGGGTGTGCAGTGTTTGGCCGGTGCCTTTGTTGATGTCACACATACGTCCGCACATACGGTACACATAACGGTCAGACATGTTTGTGTGGCGACAATTTTACTGTGTCTGCAGGTCAGGAGGTGTCAGTGCATGAGGCCTACACTGCCAAAGTATGTGCTATGCGGTCCCTCTTTGCCAGGGCGTAGGCATATTGGGTACGCCTCTGTCTACCTACTGGGGCTGGCTCAGTGTGTCCGTGGCGACGCACGCCCTGTGCCTGTGCTTGCCCTGGCAGTTGTGGCGGGCTTGGTGGCCCTCCGCATTATGTCCCTGCAGCAGCTGTTTCCGCAGAATCATATTGTGTAGCATACAACATACTATGAATATGTGGGCACTTGTGCCTGGAGAGTACTGCAAGGCTCCACCGGATGTATCCAAGCACCGGAACCGTGATTTCAACATCCCAACACACGCCTATGATTATTCTCGCTTGTGCGTGTGCCTCATTATGGCGTTCTTGCATGTGTGTGTGTGCATTTCTGATGGGTGTCATCAACCACGGCTCCAGTGCGTAGCCAGCATCCCCCCAAGGTGACCTTGTGTGATGTCCCCACTGGCGAATACCTGATACAGCTGTGAGGCATGCCAGATATGGGAGTCGTGGTAGCTTCCAGGGCTGCCAGCACACACATCCATGATAATGCCCCGCGCATTGCACACGACCTGGCAATTGATGGAGGGGTATCCCTTGCGGTTTATGTAGCGCCTACCCTGCTCCCCAGGTGGTGACTTGATTTCTATGTGCGCACAGTCTATCGCACCCAGGACCTCCGGTATTGTGCCACACGGTGGAAGCGGCGATATTGCTAGCCAACTCCTCCTGAGATGTGGGGAACTTTATGTGCTCATGGGCATGTGGAACATGGCATCCAGGAACTGGTGTAGTACCCTGGATGCTGATGCCTGTGAGATGCCCATTATGTCCCCGGTGGGCCTTTGAAGGTACCTGTAGCCAGTATTCGCAAGCTCACACATACCTTTGTGTCCACTGGGATGGGCTCCCTCTGTTGTCTCTTGTTCTCAGGCGGCCGGCACAGCTCCACTATTTGCTGTAACGTGTCCCTGTCCACCCTGTAGCGCCTACTATCTCCAGGTCTCGCAGCCCCTGGTAGGTCACCCTTGGTCTGAACACTCTCCTTCTCCTGTGAGGCCTACGGTAGTTGTCGGCACCACCCTCCGCAACTCCGCCTGTCTCTGCCACATACCTATGCATCACGCCACGGCGGCACCCAGCATATACATGTTAAAAGTTCCCCGCCTGTTTACACCCCACGGTGCGGCGTTTGGGAAATCGCTGTGTGTTGTGCGATTCACATTTAGTACTGTTGTGCTGTATACCCGGTGATGTCATTGGGTGTGTCAGCGGCCCTATCCATGGATTATTTCCGTGGTTTTACGCTTGCAGCTGCAACGGTACTGCCTGTAGTGTAACATTACAGTTGCCTGCATTGCCTTCGCCTGGCATCTTACATTACTGCATCCTGCACGCACATGGCATATGATGCATTTTATCTGCGGCGCAGTTATGCTACATCTGTACTTGGCTGTGCTATTTCGGTTCTTTGCTCTTTGCATTTCTACTACATCCCCTATTATCTTTGCTCTCATATGCCTCCCTTTCCCGTTCTGCAGGAGTCTGCATGCAGACTTATCAGCTGCCGGGCGCTTGCCCTTCCTGCATTGATTGGTGTTAATTGCTCGTTACGGATACATTTACACTGCTTCCGTGATTTCCTCGTATTCTCAGCATTACCTTCCTATATCCCTGGTTGTTGCCGGTGAGGCCGCCACATGACTGGTTTCGGGAACGTAGTCGCCCTCGTGCACATGCATTTGTACGCCAGATTCTGTACTGTCAGCGATCTATTTCCTAACACGCCAGTCATGATGCTGTAATATGCATTGTACAGCCCAGGTTTGCTGTCCTCCAATATCCTTCCTCCTACAGTGGCACACCCCTGTGTGGTTGACATGTATCTGGTGTAGGCCACTCCTCGGTGTAGTACCGCCACGCCGCTTGCTCCATCCTTACGCTGGCGCTTTTGCGATTCACTATTATCTGCCTCATTTGCATGGAATTGACTACTAATACCTGGTTACGGCGCCGACACCGCCTCCACTCCTTGACAACCATTGCGCTGGGGTTGCAGCTTTACATACATACTATGGTGTGTGGTGGCTGTGCAGCTGATTTGTGTTCTAATGCTCTTTTCGGACATTATCATATTATTTCATTGCTTTACAACTTCTGTGCACACATCCCGGGGTCTGCTGTTCTTTCTACGCACGCGCCATTTATGTCATTTTTACATTTTGAGCATATTTTCTTTGGACATTCTGGGTGCCTTTCCACATAAGCATATTGCACCTATATGATACCTGACTTTGACAGCCTTCCGCTACTCCTCCGGTATGTTTGGGTAAATGTAAACCGCTTTTTTGGTTTACATTGCCGCGTTCTTACGCTTACGCCTGCCACTTCGTGGATCGCTATTGCCCTCATTTGCATGGTGCAATACCGCACACAGTGTGTTTTGCATACCTACGCCGGGGCGGAGACCGTCCGCGACGCCGGTAGTGCACGTGGAATTCATTCATACCTGAATCGCTCAGCAGCCATATTTGGCGTTATAACGCCGACGCTATGCTGGCGCCTGGCGCAAGGTTCATGAATCCCGGGGAATATTTTTGTCCCAACTCAATTTTTATGCAAATCTTATTATTTACTGTGTCTATATGATCAAAAGCATTTCTATATATTAATATGAAAAAATAAAGAGAAGAGAAAGAATAAAGAAAAGAAAAAGAGAGTAGAAAATAAAAGAGTGTAAAGCAGAAATAAAAAAATGTAAGAGAAAGCTATAAGAAGTATATACAATGGAATATTACTTACTGTTTATATTAATAGAGTTAAAAATAAAACATATTATTTACTATTATTTAGTTCTAATTATTATTAGTTAAAGCATGACAGATTATTTACAAACAAGCATAAGCAGTATAATCAAGAAAGTATAATTAGGAATAGCATTTGAAGAACATATAAACTTTTACAAGGAATAAATATGTTATTATTCCATTTATCATATTTTCATTACTCTTCTCTCCTGCCCTCCCCACCCTTTACCCACTACATAATCTAAATAGAATGTCATTGTTTAAACAAAGAAAAGAAGAAAAGGAGAAAAAAAGAAAAAATGTATCAAATTACTGACCTTACTTCTCTTTTTCAGAAAGAGAAACAAATTGAATAATAGCTTGTTATTAGTTCCTCAGATATTTTGACTGGTTATGAAACAAAACATTTCTTTGCACACAGAGAATAACTTTGATTAAATCTTTTCAGAATATTTGTGGCTTTCTGGAAATGCAGGAACTATATTTAAAAAGATTAATAATGAAGTAAAATGATGAGAGAAAAAAGAAAAAAAACATAGAACAAATCATTTGTTTTTTAGTCTCTTCTTCTTCTCTGAAGTCTTCCACGAAGTTTCAGTTGCCAGTCTCTTTAATGAAGGACTAGCCCATTCCATTTCCTCTATTTTATCCAAAATCTTATTTTTTTGATAAACAGTAAAGCAGAGTCTAGGTCATCAAAAATTTTAGGACCATCAGGAAGGAAGATTTTTAGCTTGGCAGGAAACAGAAGGTATGTTTTAAACTGTGCGTTTTTAAGCTCCCTTATTAGTGGCAGAAAAACTTTTCTTTTAGCTATTACCAAGGAAGAATAGTCATTGTCAAAATGCACAGTTGTCTCATTAATCTTAACAGGAGCTTTAGCCCAAGCAGATTTAAGAACCATCTCTTTATCAAAAGATGATAGAAATCTAACTATAACTGATCTAGGATAATTTTTGTTAGAGTTAGTATTAGCTATAGATCTATGTGCTCTTTCGATACCAAAAGAGAATGCTTCTGGTAAGTCTAAAGTTTTAGGACGCCATGTTGTTAAAAAAGAAGTAATATTGTTACCTTCAATATTTTCTGGCAGTCCAAAAATCCTAATGTTATTGCGCCTAGATCTATTTTCCAGGTCATCCAGCTTTGTTTGTAAATGTGTATTTTGTTTCAGCAGAAACTCAATGTTGATTTCCTCTTCTTGGATTCTATTTTCCATGTCATTCACAGCTTCTTCTATGCCTGTCATCTGGATCTTCTGTTGTTACAGGTCTATATGTAACAAGTCTATTTGTTTTGTAGTTTTTTCTATGAAGGTATACACTACATCATTTGACAGCACAAAAATGTCTTCATTCATGTTTTTCATTCTCAATAATAAACATTGCAGGCTTCATCTAAAAATCAAACATCCCTGCATGATATCTAATATTTGTCCTGTCCTTGCATTCTCTGCATGGTCCTTGCCAGAGATATGGCTAATATTAAATATTTCTGACAGACAAATCTGAATTAGTTTGACTCATATGCATTCCATTCAAGATATATTTTTCACTTATTTTCATTAAGCTATAATTATGTTCCACTTGTGAAACTTTATTATACATTGCCAGTTTCATTCATATGTAAGTTATACATGGTCATTCATTTCTTATTTAGAAATGATTTTCATCAAGTACAAATTAACTTGATGATAGTTATTTTTTACATAAAAAAATTACTAAAAGCATCCAATTTTTAATTTTCAAAGCTAGCATTCTACATGTACCTGAAAGACATTGATAGCACTCCCGTCTGCTGGTTTGTAGGAATGGTTACTAAGTTTCAAGTGAACAGAAAATACAATAAAATGCACCTTGCAAAACATTCCATTACAAACCAATGAAGGAAAAGGACCCACCAACTTAAATGAAGTCACTAAAACATAGACACACTCATTTAGGACAAACTCTGGGGCTTAGATGACATTAATTTCTCAGTAGTTGTTCTTAGAAGTTGCATATGGGAATGGGGATTATGTTGCTTCTATGCTGATGCACTGTGGTTTCAATGTGTTTTCTGGGGTCACCCTTATATTGTTGAATGTCTTTATTGTCACATTTTTGAAGGTATGGAATGTTGTTCTAATTGCAAGTTGTTTGGAAGTGAAGGGTATCAAATTGTGTTTTTATTTTGCATATGTAAGGAGTTTTCTTTTGTGGTTTGCTTAGTTTGCATGTAGTTTGTATTTCTCACACCAGCTAGTTGAATTTATTTAGCAATATTGACACTGTAGTGCAGTATAAGGAAGGTGATGCACTCTTGAGTGTTCTGCCCTCTGGATAAGACATTAAACCAAGGCCCCATCTGCCTGAGCTGGTAATTGCTCAGCTGGATATAAACAATATAATATACACATTTGCTTGTTAAAATGGCTTTATTTATCTGGTGCCTCAGCTAAACAGCCTTCAAGAAGAAATGAAAAATTAAACAACACTAATTAATTTATATACACTTCAGTTAACCACATTAAACTCTTAAACCACAACAGTTTAAAAACTACAAGAACATTCTCCAATTTATTTCTACTTATTTCTATGTCATATATTTCAAAATAAAAAAATCCTTATATAATAACAATTGTTTAATACCCACCTTAAATTAGATGGATGCTGCATTTGGTGAAATAACAAAGGTGGTAATGAAAAGAATTTTGGAACATGTCAATAATATAAGGAATGTTCAATTAACTAGTCTAGTCACCAAACATTTTTTTTGGAATGTAAACAAAATATTTCACACTTGAGACTTTTTTGCAATGTCAGTTTAATTTAAGTGGGCATTAAACAATGGCTAATATATAAGGAAATGTTTTTATTTTGAAATAAATAACGTATAGCCCATATGGACTAAATGTAGAAATAAAATAGAGAATGCTCTTGTAGTTTTCAGCTGTTGCAACTTTAAGAGTTTATTGTGGTTAATTGAAGTGTATATAAACTAATTAGTGTCATTTAATGTTTCATTTCTCCTTAAAGGCCATATGAGGTGCTAGAGAAATAAATCCATTTTAAACAAGCAAGTATCTATATTATAAATTGTACCAACCAAACTCAAGCAACACGAAACCAAAACCAAAGAAAAAGTTGCTGTAAACACACTTGTATCCAGAAGTTAAACACTTCGTTCAGAAAGTGCAAAGTTGAGCACTTTCATCAGGTAGCATAAACCCTGACTTCATCAGAACAAATGCAATTCAAATACCATTCATTTAAATAGCCATGACACAGGAAATGGTTTAAAAACAATTTACCAATGATTGAATAAAGTAAAACACTGATCAAAAGAAAACTAAAAACATGGGTAATGACCATAACATATGACCAAAAACTGAATTAAAACATTTAATCATATGCTTTAAGTTTTAAAACACTAAAAACAAATGCATTTTCATTTAATTCAGGTGGATCCATGAAGTTTAAACGGAGTTACCATAGCAATTCCTTGAATTCTAAAATGTTCTCAACAGGGCCACCCCATGGAGAAACTCATATCTTTTCAAGAACAGCAAACTTGAATAGAGTAAAATTAGAACACATTAAAGTATGTTTGTAAAGTACATTTCAGAGATTTTTGTTCTTTATATAATTTGTATTCATAAATCCTGCATTTTAAAACTTGAGCAGTCTTACCTATGTACAATGAATTGCACGTTGATCAAACAGCAATGTAAACTAATCTAGATGAATTACAGTCATATCCATCAAACAACCTCACTGTTGTTAGTCCTAAATCTACTGAAACAGCAGCTTCAAGAATAAAATGGCACTGGTTGCAACAGTCACATTTCCTCATGCCTCTCCTGGTGGTTATGTTCCTATGAGAAACAGGGAGCTCAAAGTATTCCTTCAAATTCTTTCCCCTTTTGAAAACAAAACTAGGGCAATTACACAATAAAGAGAAAATCTCTCTGTCTGACATAAATAAGGACCAATATTTGTTAACTATGTGTCTAACCTCAACAGTGAATGGTTGGTAATCCAAGATTAAAGTTTTCAACCTATCTATTGCACCCTGACAGGGAAAAACATATCTAACTGTCCCAAAATCAGTTGAAAACAATCTGTCCTATTCTGTTCAAACTCTTCCCTGATTTTAACAATAAAATAAAGTAGATAGCCTCTTTCCAAAAACATATTGGAAAGAAAATCGCACTCCTTTACAAATGTCTCCTCATCAGAAACCATCATGGGCAGACAAACAAATTGGCCCTTAAGTAAGGATCATTTCTGATAAAGCAGATGCAAAATATTAAAATGTTGATAGGTGTTAGAAAAAGTTGTTTTTTATAAATATTTGATTTAACAATACTACATTCATAATGAATGAAAACATCCAAATAACACATAATTGAAAGAAAAAAGAATAAGTGAATTTTAAAAAAGAAGTGGAAGTCTTAATAAAATTAATAAAAGTCTGTAACTTATCAAGGGAAGCTGACCAAATTAAAAAACATCATCCAAAGATTGAACATATGTCCAACATTTTTGAAAAACTCAAAGTAAACAAAATCTGTTGTTCCCACCACCACATAATTAAATTTGCAAAAATGGGGGCACAAGAGGCACACATAGCAGCATCACATTTTTGCTTGTAAAATTCTCCTGCTAAACAATAAAAGTTATACTTATATTATGTTATGTTAAGTTTGCATAAAATAGTGATTTCCAAACATGAACATTGATCAAAAACTGTAAACAGTCATAACCAGGATAAACCAAGATCACAGGGAATACACCCAAATAATTTTTGCACGTCAGTACAATCAAACATGACATTTTCTGATGTGAGAAGTTTAGGGAAATGTCTCAAAAATCCCAGGAATCCTTTAATATATAGCTGTAATTACCCAGGATGTTCTTCAACATTTTATCAACAAACAAGGCCAAGGGAAAAGTTTTTGATTGCTTTTCTGACACAATCGGTCTCATGGGGGGTGGTCAGTGACGTTCTTATGGACCTTAGGAAGACCAAACAAAACTGGAATGGTAGGTTTATGGATAAATAAGAAATCAAATGTGTCATGAGAAATGTGACCACAAGATAGTGAATCTTTCAACCATAGGTTTATCACCTTATATGCAATGTGGAGCTCATTAAGTGAAACTATCTCATATTTATCCACATCTAAAAGTCATGTTTGCATCATTATAGTTAATTAAAGTGTATATAAACTAATTGGTGTCATTTAATGTTTCATTTCTCCTTAAAGGCCATATGACCAAAGCACTAGAGAAATAAAGCAATTTTAAACAAGCAAGTATGTATATTATAAATTGTATTTTGCTTGTAGCTCAGTGATTTAATTATAATTAGATATTTAAACAAGCAAGTATGTATGTTATAAATTGTATTTTGCTTGTAACTCAGTGAGTTAATTATAATAAGGTATAAAAACATCCCATGGCACTTATTGAAAAGAGTATTTTTTATTAAAATGTCACAAATAATTCAATTACAAGTACAAAAACTACAATTAAATAATTAAAATTAAATACTAAAACATTGTATCATTTCAAGAATATCATTTCCTAACCCCAACCCTTTCATCCATGACCAATGTTTAATTTCATCCTTAATTTTAACAGAATCCCACTACTTATTATAAAGAATTTCGGCATATCTTTCCAACCACAAATTCTAATCTTTCAGGCAATTTTCCAAATTCTATCCTCACGTTCATATATATCACTATGTCTAATCGTTCTTTATTTTTAATTGCATCCTTCTGATTTTCATTTATTTCACACTAAGGATCGAATTTCTACTCCAACACCTTTATTTATATACTGATTATATCTGTCATTTTTATTTTAAATAGTTCTCTTATATACATTTTTAGAAAGGTACATATATTTACAATTTAAAAAAAAATTGTAATAAACAACAAAATGTATGAATAGCTATACCACAGGATTAACCATACCTTATCCACCATTTTTACTGGGAATAGTGTTTATATAATTGAAATTTTAATATCCCACAAATTAAAACATCTATTACTCATTTCCTATATACTCATATGCATGATTAGCTTAACTGACAACATACATAAATAGACTGGGGGGACCTTTACCAAAGAAAAACATAACTCACTGTGTATTACCACCTCTCTTAACAGGATTTAATGTAGAACAGCATATCACAAGCTACCAACTCTTTTTCCATCATTTCTGGAAAATAAGACATTTCCCCCATAACTTAATTTAACTAAGAAAACTGCATGTAATAAATATATTTTTGGAAGACAATCATAACCTTTCAAATTTTCCTAATCTCTTGCAACTCACTTAAAAATTGCTTTCACTTATCCTTTATTATTTTTGATTTTCCTAATCTTATAACCAGAATTTCCATCTATTTTTAAAATATATTCTGTCTGTTTTCTTTATACTACCAAAACCTTTACTTTTTTCAGAGTTGAACAATATCCTACTAAAGATAAAATTAATTTTAAAGTATGAATAACAATTTTGCTCACACATATTTTTTCAACAACTATATTATCTGTGTAAGTCAAAATTACTGGTAATTCTAAGATTTGATAACATATACGTGCCTTCTATACTGCATGTTCTAAATTAAAAATCACTGCGTTCAAAGCTGAGCTAAATAAAATAATCGTCAATGGGCATCCTTACTTTACTGTCTTTTCATCTTTTATTTATTTATTTATTTATTTATTTATTTATTTATTTATTTATATACCTACTCATCCATTAACTACCAGAAACACATGATTATTGTTATAAGAACTGTTAATAATTCAACTAGTCTACAAGGTATATCATATAGTCTTAATAAGTGCCATATTTTTCATGATTTATATTATCATATGTTTTTGAACATCACAAGTGATAACTGATCCTTCTAAAATTGCTTTATTTATACATCCTGTACTTGATCCCTATCAGATTATCAAAGTTTCAAACTTTGAAAGTCATAGGGTCGGGACCATATGATTGAAGTTTTGCAACTTCAAATGTTTTGAATGGAGATCATGGTACAGCATGGAATGGGAAATTGACCCTTTTATGCAATGTAGTTCAATGTCAAATATGGTATATATTTAATTAGCAGGGTGTGTGGGGGATAAGGCCACCCATGTGGAAGGGGCAGGGCTTGCCCCTGCAAAAAGATTAAAAATAGTAGAACCAAACTGAAACAATACAAACTAATAAAAAAACAAAAAAGCAATGTTGACTGGCACTATTAATGAAGCCAAATCACTTTACTTCAATAAAAAATACACTACATTAGCACTTTCATTTGTAAAATACCAAACCTTATCAGATAGACTTACAAAACAAACACCCACTTTTAAATAACCCGCTATTCAACCCAAATGACTGGAAATAATGTCAGTTTCAAAAATTAAAAATTATTACATTACCTTAAATTTATAATAAAAATCAGACATATTCAAAAACATTTAATGTAAAAAATATACTTCCAACATGCTGTAATACTATTTTAAATCTAAAATCACTATATAAAAGTCACTATATAAAAATCAGGTTGATGGTTTGAATTTCTTCATTCATTCAATAACCATTTATTTTAAATTTAATTAAGTTAACTATAACTTGCTGACTCATCTCAAGCAATCTATGCATTATCTATTAAGAGCCTTAAGCTTTAAAATGCTATTAATAGAACTAAATTCATTAATACCTGGCCAAACATAAGTGTTCATAGGTTCATAGGTTCATAGGTAGGTACTAGGCTATTAGCCTTAGGGCCTATATAAGCCTAGCCAAAAAGGTACCCTGGATTTCACCACCCAAGAAAATGATTTGCCACATTAATTCTTTTTTACCCCATTGAATGGACCATGGGCCACCCCTTGGATTTTGTATTACATCCTCAATTACTAAATAATGGAAGTGGTCATTGTCAGAAACATGATTGGCCAATGCACTCATAGTATTTCCCTTCCTTATGACATATTGATACTGGTGTTACCCTACGAGGTTAGTCGTTAACTCCCCCTTA
The DNA here is from genome assembly GCF_019279795.1 of Protopterus annectens. NCBI lineage: Eukaryota > Metazoa > Chordata > Ceratodontiformes > Protopteridae > Protopterus > Protopterus annectens. Next base: position 871,421,778 of record NC_056746.1, on the reverse strand, counting down.
CACACTGAACTGATTAGTATGTTTGACCAGCATGATTTTGAACTGATGGAACTGTTAATGAAATATAATAATAAGGACATTGAGAAACTTATGGCAGAATTAAACATTTTAGAGACTGACATACAAGCTGATATTGATTATGAGAGATATAAATTTGAGCATCAAAGAATTTGTTAGTATCAAGCATAATATGCTCAAATTCAAGCAAACTAAGTTGAAAAAACTGAAAGGAGATAAAGATCAGTACGAAAAGAGACAATCATATCCTAAACCACCTTTAAGTCAACAAAGGTTTGATATTTATCAATGTCCTAATATTAATTTGAATGCTGCAGCAGATAATGTAGAGGGGCAACAGGCAGCTGATAATGTTAATTAAGGGGAGTTTAATCAGTATGAATTTAATTCTATTAATGATTTACATGAATTATTTTATTTAAGGTGTTCGGACAGAATAAGGGAAAGAAATCAAAGGAACAATGATAATAATGGGAACACACAGGACTTTTACACCCCACCAAGGCAAAATCCGAGGAGAGAGGGGGGGTTCCATGGATGATTCAGTAGAACACGGGCCAGTTATTGGTTCAGGAGCGTTTAGTCAATGTTGTGATTGAGACACAGGAAAATCAATTGATTGTGACTGACACGTATGATGACTTTGTTGAAAAGGAAATGCCTATTGTTATTGTGAATCGAAGTAATGATTTTGAAGTGTATAATTTTTTTTCAAATACAGATATAGATATTAAAATGGCTAATCTGCTTTGTAAAGGACTTAATTTTGTCCCCAAAAAAGGGTCTAAAATTGCCACATTGGTTACTGACCTTAAGCTATTTTTAAGAAAATTGAATTTTAGGTTATTATTTAATAATGAAAAGGCAACAGGAAATTACTTGTATATCACTAGTATATTTAACCCACCCCTGAATCTGGCTTTTTTGCTATATGAGAAGACATGTGAGTTGGATTTTTGGCATGTATTAAGTGGTAGAAAACACAATTTTAAAAATAATTTAACTCAGCAAGAAAGGCAACTTTTACATTATCTAATAGGACAAATAGAATAATGAAGTTGGATAGAGGGGGTGGACTGGTTATTATGGATAATTATGATTATAATGCTAGATTTGTGCAAATCCTTGTCATGGACACTTATGAGATGAATGAAGTGAATATGGCTTATAAGAAAATTAGGAACGTATTGCAAGATATGTTTTAGATCAAAGAATTTATGTAGAATTGTTTAATTATTTAACTATGGCATCACCAACTATACCATTAATGTTTGAATTTCCCAAAATACAAAAGAGTACAACTGATCCTCCTATGCATCCAATTGTTGACAGCTACAATTCCATAACATATGCATATGCAAATTATGTTGACATGAAATTAAAAGGTTTTGTGGCTGGGGAGAAACACATTTGCAAAGATTCTTGGTAATTTTTACAATTGCTGAATTAAACTGAATATTCAGATGAATTTTATTTTTTGACAATTGACATGAAGGATCTGTTTTCAATTATACAGCAACAAAAAGGGAGAGAGGAAATGAATCTATGGGCAAAAGGTGTTACCCAGGAAGATATCAACTTGTATGTTAATTTATTAGAGATAGTGTTATATATTTTTGATAATAATTATTAACTTCAAAAAAATAGGCATTGCAATGGGTTCACCCTGTGGTGCAGTATTTGCTAATTTGGTAATGGCATGTTGGGAAAGAAAGTTTGTGATCAAGAATGCAAGGTTTGCTAAACATCTTAAATTATGCACTCATTATTTGGATGATATTTTTGTTTTGTGGGAAGGCTCTTTGGAAATGTGTGAGCAGTTTATTGAATATTTGAATAGCATTACTGCATCACTGGGACCTTAGATTTACTTATGAGGTTGACGCTAATGTGATTAATTATTTAGATGTATTTTTGCAGAAATATGTGAAGAATAGGAAATACATTTCTAAAATATACAGAAAAGCTACCTATTCAAACTCATTTTTACATTATGAAAGCTCGCATCCAATGCATCAAAAGAGAGCAGTGGTGAAAGGTCACCTGATTCAGGTGGCACGAATGGTTACTTTAGACTTGGATTTTCTTTTCTTTGGAAAATTTGGAAATCTTTTCTTTCCTCAAGAATTAGCTGATACTTAGCACGATAACATAGTTTCCTTGTATTATGTGTGATATGATCTGGAAAAAAATGTTTTGTATGATATTGTGATGTCCTTACTGTATCTCTGTGTCACAAATGGAGCTTATCTCCTCGGGCCTCCACTGAAAATGGACATACAATCCAGCTGGACTAGCCCGGTTAACAAATGTAAAATAAAATAAAAATAAAATACATTTTGAAAATGAGTGTGAAAACCTCTTTAATATGTTTGTAGCTAGAGGTTATCCAAAGGCTTTGTTTATCAAATTAACCTAGGAGGTATCTTTAAAAAAAGAAATGGGTATTGTATACCTATTCTGGGTATCAAAACCGAAGAAGATAGTTCTGTATTGCAATTAAATGAAAATATGAGTAAAGAAAATATTTGTTTTGTATTCAGCTTTGTAACAACTTTTACTACTGATTTTGACAAAGTATGAACAATTTTAATTAACAATTGGGTATTTATTGAAGAGGATAGTTTTTTAAGAAAGAAAATCAAAGAGCCACCAAAAATAGTTACAAGAAGAGAAGTAAATTTGAAGACTATGTTAAAAAGTGATAACCCTAATAATTGTAAAAAGGTGTCAGGGATGAAAAAATGTGGGATGTGTAATTTTTGTAAATTTATTTCATTAACTGAGCAATTTGAAATTAGGGGTGTTATTTATAGAATAAAATGTTTAATTGTACTATGGAAGGTGCTGTATATTTGACAACTTGTAAATGACATAGGCATGAAGCCTAAACGATAGGGTATATGAGCATCAATATGCTATAAGGAAGGGCAATACTATGAATCCATTGGCCAAACATGTTTCTGATAATGAGGGTTACCACTTCCATTATTTAGTAATTGAGCAGGTAATACAAAATCCAAGGGGTGGTCCATGGTCCCTTTAATGGGATAAAAAGGAATTAATGTTGCAAATTGTATTGAACACTTATGTTTGGCCGGGCATTAATGAATTTAGTTCTATAGTTGCATTTTAAAGCTTAAGACTCTTAACAGATAGTGCATAGATTACTTGAGATGTGTCAGCAAGTTATTGTTAACGTAATTAAATTTATTTTGTAATGTGCCATAAATGGTTATTGAATGAATGAAGGAATGCAAACCATCAATCAGATTTTTATATAGTGACTTTTATATAGTGGTTTTAGATTTAAAATAGTATTAAATTAAAATTAGAACGTTGGAAGTACATTTTTTACATGAAATATTTTGAAAAAGTCTGATTTTTATTGTAAATTTTAGGTAATGTAATATTTTTAAATTTTTTGAAACTGACAACATTTCTGGTCATTTTTCTACTGTATATTGTAGACTGAATCCTGTACATAACTGTTAATTTGATTATTTCACTTTGATGTACAATTATCTTGCTATATGCCATCTCTGATAAAAAATGTTTGTCTTGAGTGACTGCAATTGTAACTGAAGCTTTTCTCCTCGGGTCTCCACTGAAAACGGGCCTTTGGCTCAGCTGAACCAACCTGTTTAACAAATGGCAATAAACTTTTTTTTCCAACTTTTTTTTTCAAATCTAATTTGCAAGAGCTAGGGTGGTTGGAGTACTTGTGGCAGGTGAGATTAAATGCCTGTTTCCCACCATGACTAAATGACAGAGAGGAATTTGTTATGTATTTAAAAAGAAAAAGGTTAAAACATTAATGATAGCTCCTCAGTTTAGAAGTAGAATGTTGTAGTATCTTTCAGTATTTTTAGTAGTTTTAGAGTTGGTGATAGGATGTTTCTTAAGTAATTTCTTAAACAATTTCCTAAATAATTTAAAAGCAAGGTCTTAAAAAATTTAAAAGGAAGTTTTTAAGGTTCAATATATGTATTTAACAAATTTGAGTGTAAAATGAAATTAATCATGTGACTAAGAAAATCAAGTGGGCTTTTAAAAATGCTTTATAAATGGAGTGTTGTAGTTGCAAGCCTCAGTCTGAAGAAGTCTTTGGAATGTTAAGACGAAAGTGCTAACTGGAGGCTATTTTCATTGTTTTATTTTTTGATTAAAGTGTGTTAAACCAAAGAAGACACTGCAATTTTATTTCATTTACTTCAATATTGCCCATACTGCCCATGTCTCACTTCAAATCCTACTTTTATCACACATTCTTTTCACTGAAATTTTCCTTGCATGCTGATGAAAAAAAAATTAATATCATTTTTGTTTTAAAAAATCATTACAAATCTATACAATTGTACACTTTCTAGTTTGTGCAATATTGGACATAAAAGCAAAATAATTCCAGAGATGCTCAATTTTCTTTTTATTCTGTAGAGTCCTAAACTTTAGTAACAGTGTCTCAGTCTCAAAATTTACAGTGCAACATCTTTCTTTACCCAAGTGAATGATCAGTTGTATATTCATAGCAAAAAAAGTCAAAAGGAATAATAGTAATACTCCAAATAAAATACCCATCAATGTTCTGTTGCCCTTTCATATAAATCCATAACTCAGGTCTCCATATTTCACTATCTTTTTTGCAGTCTCCCATCTAATTCTTTCAAAGCAGAAGTAACTTTAGATTATGATTATTTTCAATAAAGTCCTTGCCTGAACACTGCTGACTACATAAGACAAATCATAACCTTGCCCCTTTACTTCTGAGTGGTGTAAAAAGGAACTCTGATCCTTCTGATTCCTCTTCCTGCTATAAATAGTCCATCACTTGTCACCATGACACAGCAACAGAATCACCAGTTTCATCTTCGACAATTATTTGGCAAACGTTTTTCAGGGTAGTAACATCCAATGGTAACGTTTTCTTCTAATAAACTTTTAATATTTTCAATGTCCAATGACACTGCTCAGTCATTTGAAAGGCTATCCACTCCTTGTTCTTCCAGCTCAGCAGTCAGCCTCCCCAAAATCTTCTTGTGGGAATGCTAAAAGAGTTTTTTGTGTGTGTGTGTGTGTGTGTGTGTGTGTGTGTGTGTGTGTGTGTGTGTGTGTGTGTGTATATGTGTATAACCTACACATGCTGTTTATATAACTTTACTCTATTTTACAGTTGTATTATTTGCATATAACATTTTAGTGTTTACAGTATGTACAGTATTTATGTTTTTTTGGAAATATATAGTATATGTGTATAATGATATAATTCTTTCTCAGTCCACCAAAATACAAAGCTTAAATTAATTTATTCCCTAGCCACCATTTTTCTACAACCAAAGTATTATCCTTTCCAAAATTTCTGCAAGAGTCTACCTTTTATTAAACACAACCACTCTTAATCTTTCATTCCACATTTCTTGTGTCACTCAAACAATCTTTTATCAATTCTTCCCCTCATACCATCATATTCTTTACATAATATCCATACAATGTTATATTCATGTTCACATTCCTTGCTTTTTATGCTTATAAGAATATCTTCTTTACATAACCAGTCGCATACCTTTTTTTGTCCTTTCACATCCTGAAAAACATGCTTTGCTGTTTATATTTGTTTACAATGTACACACAGCCTATTACACATTCTCTGATATAACATACTCTCTTTTATTAGTAATTTGTTAATTGATAGTATCCATAAAAATCCTGCTACATTTTAAAATACTGAAATCTTAATATTCTTTTCCTTATGGCCTCGACTAACTAATTTCCCAATCCTTCCCAATGTTTACTACAATAAAAATTATATATCACCTTATGGTGCCATTCTTTCCTATTTTTTTATAATTTTTCAATATTAATTTTCCATAATATTTTTTTCTGTCATTCTTTAACTTCTTCATTCATATCTTATTTCCCTTTTTCTAGCTTTCACTTTGTCCCAAAATACCCCATACCTAACTTCAAAAATATTTTGCAGTCAAACTATTTTTCTATCTTACTTCATCTTAACACCCAGTAAAGTCGCCACATGCATAGTAGGATGAATATTAATCTTCTTCCAGGTACACAGTCCACATTTTTTTACTGGATTCAGTCTTGATCCCCACATGACACTAAACACCATTTGTGCTATTTATGTTTCTTTTTTAATTGGACACATTTACACTTCCTATATATTTTAACAAACCTAAAATAATGGTGCTAATCATATCTCCTTTCTAAATGCTAAACTAAATATTTTTCAGAAAGTCCTTATTGCTCTAATTTTCTCTATCACTGCCTCCAACTATTTCTTTACTTCTTCAACTTTATCAAATACTACTTCCAAGTAACTCAAATTTTTGATTAGAAAAGTAAATATCTTCAATTTTAGATGTATGAGCTCTTGCATTTCTCTTTATTCAACTGCAATCCAACTTTCTTTAATGTGTTGTTTGGTGATATTACCATTTGTTATCCAATTCTCATTTTTGCAATAACTATAACAAATTAGCTTATAATAAAAAAATATCAGTCTGAATTATTTTATATAATTTCTATGCCTCTTCACTCAATACACCCCCATAACACAAGCAACAGCATTCATTATTCAAAAAATAATACACTGCTCATAAATCAGTCCTGTCTTACATCTCTCTTCACACACACACACACACACACACACACACACACACACACACACACACACACACACACACACACACACACACACACACACACCTGCACAGTAAACCATCCATTAACCATTACTCTAGACTTGTTACTATTATATGCCATCTTTAATAAGTTTATGATTTTCCTTTAAGCCCATATTGCATCATTTCCCATAAACATTTATGTTTCACATAATTAAATGCCTTGAGTATGTCTCCTATCATTAACTTGTCACCACTCTCTCCATACAGTATATCTTCTACTTCCTCTTTTATTGCAATCAATAATTCATTATTTCTTCTGCATTTCAGTCCACACATATTTGATAACAGTACTTCATACATAACCTTCTCAAACCTCCTTTTGAATATTTTCATTAATATTTTATAGTCTGCATTGTTCAATGTATTTATCTCCAGTTTTTATATAATTTTTCTCCTTGTTTCCATATAAACCTTATAATACCTTTGCATATACTACTTTTCTGCACTCCATTCCCCCAAACATTCATTCAATAATAAAACAAAAAGTTTATCTGTTGCTCCTTAAATTTTTTATATATACCTGTACGTACCATCTTTTCCTGGTGATGATTCCTGTTTGCGTAACTTAAGCACACTACCTTAAATCTTCCAAAGTAGTCTTACTTTGCAATATTTTAAGTGCTTCTACATACAAATTCTTCAGATCTCATACTCATGCATTATTATCTTTAGCACTGCTTTCTCTATAAACCTCCTTCACATAAACTTTCATGATATCCTTAATATATTTTCCATTGTACTTTATTTTCTCCTTTGCAGTTTTTATTTTCCCTTATTACCTACTTGTCATATTTTACCATTTTTGTCAGGTAAAGCTTCCTTCTTACCCCTAACAAAATATTTTTACATAATGATTCTTCAACTTTCTTTTTATTCTTTTAATAAATCTCTCTTTGTTTCCAGAAAAAAAAATCACTATTTTCTTCTAAACTATTTATCATACTTTCTCTTATCTTTTCATACCCCTTTTCTCTTCTGTCAATGATATAAGGAATGTTCAATTAACTAATCTAGTCAACAAACCTTTTTTGGAATATAAAAAAATATTTCACACTTGAGATTTTTTTTTACAATGTACATCTATTTTAAGGGCGGTATTACACAATGGCTGATATATAAGGACATTTTTTTAAATTTTGATATATATAACTTATAGCCCATATGGATTAAATGTAGAAATAAAATGGAGAATGTTCTTGTAGTTTTCAGCTGTTGCATTTTTAAGAGTTTATTTTGATTAATTGAAGTGTATATAAACTGATTAGTGTCATTTAATGTTTCTTTTCTCCTTAAAGGCCATATGACCAAGACACTAGAGAAATAAAGCCATTTTAAACAAGCAAATGTATGTATTATAAATTGTATTTTGCTTGTGGCTCAGTGATTTAATTATAATTTGATATAAAAGATCCCATGACACTTACTGAAAAGAGTACTTTATTAAATTTTCACAAATAATCTAATTACATTATACATACAAAAATAAAATTAAGTAATTAAAATTAAGTTCTAAACTATCGTATCATTTCAAGAACATCATTTCCTAACCCCCATCCTTTAGTCCATGACCAGTGTTTAATTTCATCCTTAGTTTTAACAGAATCCCACTACTTATTATAAAGAATTTCAGCATATTTTGTAACCACAAATTCCAAATACAAGAAAACAATCTTAACATCCAATTCTGTTATTTCCTGAATGGGTACCTTTACACAACAACCATGTGAACATTTTTTTACTTTGCATGATCTATTTCCCAAATATCTCAACGTTTACAGTTTTTCAAAGCATGTTCAATAGTGTCAGTTTCATTGCATTTATTATATTTCATTTCCCCAATACTTTTATTCATCATTACTCCTTTTCCAGGCAATCTTTTAGGCAATTTTCCAAATTCTATCTTCACATTCATATATATAACTACCTCTACTCTTTCTTTATTTTTTAATTGCTTCCTTCTGATTTTCATTTATTTCACACTAAACATGTACATAAGAAATTCTGAGATAATATTTTCATACAATTTCTTTCAATCTTTTTCAGTTACTCATATCAAATTTCTACTCCAACACCTTTATTTATATACTGATTATATCTATCTTTCTTATTTTAGTTAGTCTTATATTTAAAAAGATGCATATATTTACATTTTAAAAAAATATTTGTAATAACTAACAACAAAATGTATAAATAACTCAAGTATATCACAGGATTAACCACACATAATCCACCATTTTTACTGGGAATAGTGTTTATTTAATTGAAATTATAATATCCCACAAATTACAGCATATATTACTTATTTCCTATATACTGATTTGCATGATTAGCTTAACTGACAACATACATGCATAGACAGGGGGGGGGGGATTACCAAAGAGAAACACAACTCATTGTGCGTTACTACATTTTTTAACAGGATTTAATGTAGAACAGCATATCACATACAAATAAAGCTACCAACTCTTTTTCCATATTTTCTGGAAAATAAAGCATTCCCCCATAACTTAATTTAAGAAAACTGCATTTAATAAGCATATTTTTATAAGACAATCATAACCTTTCATATTTTCCCATTTTCTTGCAACTCACTTAAAATTTGCTTTCACTTCTCCTTTATTATTTTTGATTTCCTAATCTCATAACCAGAATTTCTATTTTTAAAATATTCTGCCTGTTTTCTTTATACTACCAGAACCTTTAATTTTTTTTCAAACTTGAACAATGTCCTTCTAAAGATAAAATTAACTTTAAAGTATGAATCACAGTTTTACCCAAACATATTTTTTCAACAACTACATTATCTGTGTAACTCAAAATTGCTGTTAATTCTTAGGTTTGAGAACGGGGTCTATATCATATGAGCGAATCGCACAAATTGCAAATGCTCATAATATCGAATGTACCGGACCTCAAAGTGCTTTTTCTGAGATCACAGTACAGTGAAGAATGGAATATTAGCCCTTTCCTCACTGTATTGTGATCTCAGAGTTGGAATATATATTTAGGGGGTGTAGGGGGCACAGCCCCTCACAATAGGAAGTTCAAGGTCTGGTACATTCGATATTATGAGCGTTCGCAATTTGTGCAATTTGTTCATATGATATAGACCCTGATAACATTTATTTGCCTTCCATACTGCATGGTGTAAATAAAAAATCACTGTGTTCAAAGCTAAATTAAATAAAATAATAGTCAATGGGCATCCTTGCTTTCCTGCCTTTTCAACTTTTATTTATTTATTAAACTACTCATCCATTGACTACCAGAAACAGATGAGTATTCTTATAAGTACTGTTAATAATTCATCTAGTCTACAAGGTATATCATATAGTCTTAATAAGTGCCATATTCTTTCATCATTTACATTATCATATTTTTTTACTCAAATATTTTTTTTAAAAAGCAAGTATCTTGGTTAGGACTTTTATGATATAGTCTGAACAATTTGTTATACATAACAATACACAATATTTATATTTGGCCTGAAAATAAACAATAAAAGAAATCAATATGATTCATTATACATAAACAATAAACAAATTTTGCTCAAAATATCAGAAAGAGATTGAGTTAATTTGCAGACTATCAATGAGAGATAAAATCTTCCTCCAAGGATTATTACCTTATAGCTTAGGATAGATCCTAAGTTCTTTGGATTTAATCTCTATCAATGCCATTTCATTCAGCAAAAATAAAGTCTTAAATAGAAGGAACAGTGTTGGAATTCTATTTCCTAGTTATGCATTTCCTGGCAACTGCTAGCATTGTCCATAATATATACAAGTTACTTTTCTTCAAATCTGGTCCTTCATTTACATTTAATAGAATTAGAACTTTGGATAATACAAAGGAATCTGTAAATATAGCTTGTAAGAAATTATTGACATCCCCCAAAATTTCTTTACAGCATTGCAATCATAAAAAAAATATGTATCTAATCAGCTTTACATATCTGTAGGTATCTCCAACAGGTAACATTAATGGCGGAACTAAGCTTGACTAATTTATTAGGTGTTAAAAAGGCTCCATGCAAAAATGTCCATGTATATATTCTCCAATATTTTGTGTTAGATGTTAATTTGACAGATAATAAACTATTGGATTTGCTTTCTAAGGATAAACATAAGGAATTTTAGTGATACATTGCCAATAATTTTGTTGAGGTTTTGTTTCATAGGTTATTAATATTTTATATAATCTTGAAATAATATTTTCCATATTATGATCATTATATATTATTTCATATAAATACTTAATGAATTTAGGATTATCCTTAAAAGAAGAATTGTTGATTATTCTGCATAGATCTTGTGAATATGTTAAACACTTTGAAGCAATAGCCAATCAAAAGGTGTCAGTTCATAGTATGGCATTATATATTGAATATCTACAACTTTTTGATTATTCATACAATGCCGCCATCAAATAAAATTCTTAGATTCCCAAGAAATAGACATTCTTATGCACCTTACTGAAGAATGTTTTGTAATTCTAAATGGTATTAGTAACTCAAACCAAAGTTTGATATCTATATTAACATTTACAAATTTCCTAAAACAGTTAAAAATAAAATTGATAAAGTTTAGTTTAGTATGTCTTAACAAATTGCATTGCAAACTGATACATAGGAAATCCCATAACTTGTTGGATTGGTCAGTCAATGGAAAGTTTTTTAATAAAGGATTTTCATTTGAAAATATAGTAAAATGCAGCAATTTCCAATTAGAATAATTTGGATCTACCCAGTTTATAATGGTTTTAAACATAGAAGCTTTAATATAAGTTTCTATATCAGGATAATTTCTATTAGGGAACCATAGAAATGTTAACAAAAGTATAGTTATGTCTTTGAAGAAATGGTTCTCAGGAATTATAGAAATAGCTTGAGCTATATACATGATTTTAAGAAGTATCATCTTTATCAATTGTAATCTATCTTCAAAGATTATATATATTTTATCACACTTATCCAAGCATTTTTTCAGAACACTTATAATATTGCTATAATTTGCAACTAATGTTTCCAAATAGTTTAAATAGGTTACTTGTTTGCCAATAATATGTTAATTACCTACTAGTATTGGTGGTGCTGCGGTAGCGTTGTCGCCTCATAGCAAGACGTTGTCTCATTTGATTCTCAGCTAAAGCGTCTTCTGTGTGGAGGCATACGTAAATGGGGCATGCCTTCGTTGAAGGTTGTGCATCAGGGCTGGTAACCCGGTACATAAAAATCCACTACCAATCATTAGTGGACAGGAGTTCCACTGTGGAAACCCCAAAAGCCGAAAGACACAAACAGACCTACTAGTATTTCTTTCCTTTTATTCAATAAGAATAAATTTGATTTTGTTTTGTTATAGTATAGACCAGAAGTTGTATACATTTTTTCCATTAATAAATCTAGCTCCTTTAAAGAAATTTTTGAATTAGATAAGGTAAGAAGCACATCATCAGCAAATAACATTATTTTAGAATTATATTGATTGTATATATCAATACCTTTTATCTTTGTGTTATTACGTATTAAAATAGCAAATATTTCAATAGCCAATGCAAATACGATGGGAGACATGGGACAAACTTGTTTAGTACCTTTGGTTAGGGAAATAGATTATGAAGTAAATGGTCCTAGTTTAACATATGCTAAATTATTTTTATAAACATTCATTATAAGTGAAATACAGTGCAATGAAAAAGTATTTGCCCCATCCTGATTTCTTATTTTTTGCATGTTTGTCACACTTAAATGTTTCATATCATCAAACAAATGTAAATATTAAACAAAGATAAACCGAGTAAACACAAAATGCATTTTTAAGTGATGATTTTATTTATTAAGAAAAAAAAAAACTATCCAAACCTACATGGCCCTGTGTGAAAAAGTAATTGCCCCTTAAACCTAATAACTGGTTGTGCCATCAACTGCAATGAAGCATTTTGATAACTGGCAATGAATCTTTCACATCACTGTTGAGGAATTTTGGCCCACGTTTTGCAGAATTGCTTTAATTCAGCCATATTGGAGGGTTTCTGAGCATGAACCACATTTTTAAGGTCATGCCACATCATCTCCATTGGATTCAAGTATAGACTTTGACTAGGCCACTCCAAAACCTTCATTTTGTTTTTTTTAGTCATTCAGAGGTGGACCTGCTGGTGTGTTTTGGATCATTATCCTGCTGCAGAACCCAAGTGCGCTTCAGCTTGAGGTCATGAACTGATGGCCGGACATTCTCCTTCAGGATTTTTTCATGGAGAGCAGAATTCATGGTTTCATCAATCACAGCAAGTCGTCCAGGTCCAGAAGTGGAAAAGCAGCCCCAGACCATCACACTATCACAACCATGTTTGACTGATGGCATGATGTTCTTTTTCTGAAATACTGTGTTACTTTTATGCCAGATGTAACTGGATGCACACCTCCCAAAAAGTTCAACTTTTGTTTTGTCAGTCCACTGAATATTTTCCCAAAAGTCTTGGGGATCATCAAGATGTTTTTTGGCAAAAGTCAGATGAGCCTTTATGTTCTTTCTGGTCAGCAGTGGTTTTCACTTTGGAACTTTGTCATGCATGCCATTTTTGCCCAGTCTCTTTCTTATGGCTGAGTCATGAACACTGACCTTAACTGAGGCAAGTGAGGCCTGCAGTTCTCTAGATGTTGTTCTGGGTTCTTTTATGACCTCTTGGATGAGTCATCGCTGCGCTCTTGGGGTAATTTTTGTAGGTGTCCACTCCTGAGAAGGTTCATCACTGTTCCATGTTTTCTTCATTTGTGGATAATGGCTCTCACCATGGTTCGCTGGAGTCACAAAGGTTTAGAAATGGCTTTGTAACCTTTTCCAGACTGATAGATGTCAATTACTTTGTTTCTCATCTGTTCTGGAATTTCTTTAGATCGCGGCATGAATTTCTTTAGATCGCGGCATGATGTCTTCCTTTTTTCCTATTTCACTTTGTCTGACAGGTTCTATTTAAGTGATCTCTTGATTAAACAGATCTGGCAGTAATCAGGCCTGGGTGTGGCTACTGAAATTGAACTCAGATTTCCCAAAAATGTGATTAACTACAGATACTTTGTGATTTAACAAGGGGGGCAATTACTTTTTCACATAGGGCCATGTAGGTTTGGATAGTTTTTTCCATTAATAAATAAAACCATCACAAAAACTGCAGTTTGTGTTTACTTGGGTTATCTTTATCTAATACTTGTCTAATATTTAAATTTGTTTGATGATCTGAAACATTTAAGTGTGACAAACATGCAAAAAAATAAGAACTCAGGAAGGGAGCAAATACTTTTCTCATTGCACTGTGAATGAAGGAGGGAAAATCATAAAGAATTAATACTTTGAACAAATAATCCCAATTTAAAGAATCAAAGACTTTTTCTATTTGTAATGTAAGTATTAAAGCTTCTTGACTTTCTCCATTTAAAAATTCATTAAGAGTTAATATCCTTTTAATACTGTCATGTGTGTCTCTGTTATGTATAAATCCAGTTTGGTCTTCATTTACAATATGAAACAAACAATTTTTTATTTTGTTAACTAGAATGGACATATGGACATAAAAATCTTATAATCATTATTTAGCAGAGAGGTTGGTCTATAAGAACTGCAATATTCAGATTCCTTATTTTCTTTTAAAATAGGCGCGATTAAAGAATATCTCCAAGAAGGGGTTATTATACCTTGTGTTTGGATTTCAAGCAATGTTTTGTGAAAAAGAGACACTATAGATGTTGGAATTCTATGGTTATACCATCAGTTCCTGGGGCTTTATTACACTTGCTTTCTTTAATCTTGTCTGTGACTTCTTTGTGTGTGATTAGTCTTTGAAAATCAAGTTTTAATTTTTCTGATATTTTCCTAATTTTAGAAGAAATTGATTCCTAATTTGAGAGATTAACTTGGAAATTACCAGTTTTATAATGTTCAGTGTAATGATATTTAAAGGCATCAAGAATGTCACTTATATCTGATACTTTCTTTGTTTACCCTCATGTAATATATTGATAATATTATTAGCTTTAAACTGTATTTAATTCTCATAGCTAGGTTATGCATATGTTTTGAAGCTGTAGCATAGGAGTTTAGTTTTAATCTTTCTAATGTCAAATTAGTTTTATGAGTCAAAATTTCATTGTATTTTTATTTAGATAATTTATTTTCTTCTTGCTATCAGTAGAGCTTGAAACCTTTTTAGATTTAATCAGTATAAGTTGGGATTGTATGTTATGTAGTTCTGATACCCATTCTTTTATTTTACTTTTAAACCATGTAAGGATTTTACCATATATAAAGGTTTTAATGAGTCCAATATCATGAATATATTAACCTCTGTGGAATAAGTAATATCTAGAAAGAATTTTAGTTCTGAACTAACCAAGATTTAAATTCTTTAATTTTTGTGATGTAAGCTAGAATTTTTGATGTAAAGGTTAATCTTTTAAAATCTATCTGAAGTTTAAGAACAACTGAGTTATGGTCAGGAAAAGGACATTGAGAAGAAAGAAATGTTTGAATTTAAATGGTGAGAAACTTAGATTTTTATCTATTCTAGTCTGGGTGCCAAATCTATGATCTTGATAGAAGAATATTAATGAAGTGGCTTCTTTTATACTAAATGTATCAACTAGGTTAAATGTTTCAATCCACTTTTTAAAAAAAAATGCAGAAGATGTTAGATGAAGATGTCTCTTGTGTGTGGTATCAAAGCTATCTAAAATACAATTAAAATCCCCAACTATTATTAAATTACCTTTGTATGTATTGCCAATGAGGTCTAAATGTTTTTCAAAACTCCCTACCCCATGTCAGGAAACCAACATAAATTTAAGAATATCCATATCCTATTATTAAATTTCAATATAACAAGTGCTATAAGACCCTCCTTATCCACATAATTGTAGATAGGTTCATAGATTTGTAGATTCATACTAGGCTAACTGCCCTTGCAAACCATTTTAAGCCGAGCCAATTATCCTCTGTGAGATTCAAACCCTGTACCTTGTGTTTTTAAAACAAACACCTTAACCATTAGGCCACCCTCCCAACCATGATTTGGGGATTAGTAATGTTCTTTTTCCATAAGATCATTACTCCTCTAGTCTTTGTTTTATATGAGGAATGGGCTAATGTTAAGTATTCATTTGGATTCCATGTGCTAATATCATTTGTTTTAAAATGAGTTTCTTGGAGGAAAATGTGCACTTTATTTAGTTTTAAATACCTTAATAAATTTGATCTCTTTCCTCAGTTGTTCAAGCCATTCATATTTAAAGAAATGAACATTAGATCTATATAAGACTGCAATTAAGCTTTAAAACTACCATTAAAATGCATTTCTAATATCCAAATCTCCTCCATTAACAGCAATGTTAAATAGACTTTCTATTAAGTTTAAGCAATGTAATCAAACTGGTTCTCTCTATCATTAGACATATAGTAAGTCTTAAATCAGGCCTAAAAGGAAAAAAACACAACACAAGAACTGTTAAATGTAACAAAATAATTCTAAAATTAAAAACTTCGCACACTAAACATGGAATGATAGACATTCCTAATCCAATACATAAGATTATCCCTCATATCTCAGCTACAAAACCCATCTGAGCTCTTTAATTTAAAGGAAATAACTTAACAATATTATGAGATATGCCATTGTATTTATACTTGTTAAAATTATTTATATCAAGGAAGTTAAGTAAGAGTATAATATGAAATTGTGTTTATATGTACCTAGCACATACAACACCTCATCTCATAGAATGATTATATTATTTATATATGTCATAACAGAGTATATTAAAGTTCAAATTAACTAATAAATTAAATAATTATTTTTCAAAGTAACAAAGATAAATGTTACATTAATATAGACTTTATGTAATTCAAATATATAAGAGTTTCTCACTCTTATATAAACAATACATAAATAAGCTGTAATTACCTACTATAACAAAACTATATATAACATATAATCCTTAGAAAATGCAAATATTAGGATTAGTTATCAGTGAATCAAGCAGTTAACTACTTTTTTAAATGTGCAGATATCAACAAATGCAAGCTTACGTTATAGAGATAATTTTCCTCAGAAAGTTACTAACTATTATTTAAGTAAATTAAAGAAACCATACACTCCTATAACAATAAAATCTTATAGAAATAAAAGGAATGTTAAACAGTACTCTTTTTGCACATCAAAACAAAGGCAGCTCATTGCTAGTCTACATAACTTTTAATTTTATAATTTCTAATAACTAAAAGTATTTTCATATGAAAGCACAATAACTGCAGAATACTTATAATAACTTATGGTCACACATATTGAAGTACAAACAATAAATGCCATTTGAATAAATGGCTCGAAGACAATGAATCTTGCTAAGTTCTTTTCATTAGCTCCTTAACTTATTATTTATTTTATTTTCTTATCCTTCCTTTCTTCCTTCCCTTCTTTTCTTTGTCTTTCCTCTTTTTCTCTCTCTTCCTTTTCCCTCCCCTTCTTCCCTCCCTGTTTCATCTTTCTTCCTAATCTTACAGTAACATCCCTCTATCACTTGACACAAAAATGAAAAATACCATTGTGACTAACATGCCTAATAACTGTCAATTGATATACCCATGACACCATATATACATTAATTGTAATAATTTAATCATGAGTCTACCAAAATATAGGTCAATATCTAGATTACCAAAGACTAGGAAAAGTGGTTGTGTGTTCCTAGTAGTTCCATTTTACAAATGTTTTATCATCTTGTTTTACTTTGATATAATCTTTCATGTCATTGTCTAGTTCTGTACTTTAATCTTAAATGTAAGGTGCCATACCCTGTGGAAAATTATTGTGATTTCTCTAGCAAGAAGTAATCAAGTGCTCATGAGCCAAAATTCAGCCCATTGAACTGTTTTATATGTTCTTTGACAAGCAGTTAAAACTCTTGTTTTAAATTAAAATAGTGCACAAATATATGTTAAATAATATTAATGTGACTGTCTGAAATTTTCCAAGACTAATACATGGTCTTCTAAGCCGAAAAGGTCATGACACATTTTACATGATGTGCTCCTTTTGCCAGTCACCTACTATAAGCCATAACATTACTTCTTAATCAACTCTATCAGTCCTCAGTCCCTACTTGACTGGTTCATCTTTTATAGTGAAAATAAATTCTTCTTTTAGGACATATACATCATATCTACCACTTTCTTCTTACTCTTAATGGTAAACTCCAAACAAAATAAATAATTTTTATTACATACTCCCTATACTTTGGAGGGATTTATCAAATTGAATCCATGAGAAAAAAAAAAGAAAAGAAAAAAAATCAGTCAATGATGCCTCATTATCACAGTCTTTGCTAAATCTAAGTTACGTTTACACATAAGTACATAGTAAACATAAAACTAATGTATTTCTTACCTATGTATAACTGCTAGTTTAGAATCGCTTGTAGTGTGTTTAGTTGGATACATCCTTTATCTGACTGCTAAAGATATTAACTACTGTTTCTATAATACAAAAAAAAGCACATTATGAAGTCATAGAAATAATTAGTGTATCTCATCTCTCAGGGGAAGCCGGATATTACTTACGTACATAGGAAGTAGTTCTGAATCTTGTTACTACATTTCCTGTCAGTTACAACAGCTAAATCAAGACCTGAACTCTGAAGCTACGAGGTGAGTAATAAAGTCTTACTTTAGCTCATAGAACATCACAAGCTTAGAAACTCTTTACCTCATAGCTTCACTAGAATGTTTCGTACTTGTTTTTTAAATATATAACATAAAAGAGGATCAAGACACAAAAAAAAAAAACCCACACGACTGTTACCCCATCACTTCTCCCATGAAATGAACACAGCAAAGCAAAGAGAAGGAAAACAAAATAAACATATATATCTATATATAAATATACATTAGCAGTGGACTACTCACTTACAAAATATACCATATTCTCTAAATAGAAATCAGTTGCAGTTCGCTACAAGAAGCAGAAGACAAAAAAAGTACTACACAACAGAAAACCCACCTTCAACTCCCTCCCACAAACATAAGCATTCAAGTTATCCGACAACAATTTAACCAAATTATCAAAATTATTATTCATCATTAAGTCCTTAGCACCTGTACTAATGCAGAGAGGTAACTGTTAATGATGCACTTCTGTCGTTTAAGTTAGATAAATGAAAAGGCTTTGAAAAGTTATTCATTCTTAAGGAAAATTTTAAGTTGAATTTTTAAAAACTATATTTATATATTAGTCAACACGTAAGTCATTTTGTAGTTGATACTTTGAGAGATTTAGTAGTGACAGCTACTTTGGAATCTGTCTTTGTTTTTTTCTTTTTTATATCAGTCCAGAAGTTCTTGTCAGGGGATCTCTTTAGAGAAGAGGGTGACCAGTACATTTCCTTTGGGATAGACATTGTGTTGTTATTTTTGTTGAAAAAAGAAGCTTTTTCTAGGCTGTTTAAAGTTCTCATTTCATTTGAGTGGAAGATTTTGATTCTGGCAGGATAAACAAGCTGTGCTTTGACATTGTCTTTCATAAGTAATTTTAAAAGTGGCCAACATTTTTTTCCTCAAGTCTAGTACTCTGGTGGAATAATCATTATTAAATCTAATTTGAGTCAGGTTATATTTCACAGGGCTTTTCCTCCAAGCAGATGTGAGAACAAGTTCCTTATCTAGGTAGGACAAGAGCTTTACTACAATTAATCTATTAATCTAGGAGGTGCAGAAGAATAAGCAGAAACTGACTTCCTTATGGCTGCATGTGCTCTTTCTATGCCATAAGAGCAACTTTCTTTTAAGTTTATGATTTCAGGAATCCAAGAGTTTAAAAACAGAATAATATCCTCACCTTCAGTTCTCTCAGGCAAGCCAAAAATTCTGATATTAGTTCTTATTTCTCTGTTCCCTAAATCATCCACTTTATTAAGAAGTCATTATCACTTAAGGAAGTCTCAGTGTCTGTTATTTTAGTTTGATGCTGTTGAAGCAATTCTCTAAACACATCAGTTTTTTTGGCAGTTTTTTTTTTAATTTTCTAAATTTTCTTTAAAACCATCCATTTTCAAAGACAGCTCCTGTAGAGTAGAAGACATCAGCTGCAGCTGTCTCTTCAAGACAATATCAGAGTGAGAATTCTTTGAGTTTCTCATTTCCACAAGGAGTGAAGATCTCCAAGATAATTTGGCAGGAAAACCACAATGAAAATCCACCAAATTTTTAATTATGTAGTTTAGACTTTGATCAACAAGTTTTAGTTGTTTTTCACAGAAAATACTAATGATTTTCCTGTATTTTTACAGTTTTTTGGAGCTCTAAAATTGTGCTGCTTTCAGTTGGCCATTTAAGCTCCGCCCCACTAAAATATGTTTTTGAACATCACAAGTGATACCTAATCCTTCTAATCTTTCTCTATAGATATCCTGTGCAGGATCCTTATCAGATTATCAAAGTTTCAAACTTCCAAAATCATATGGTCAGGACCATATGATTGAAGTTTTGAAACTTCAAATGTTTTGACTGGAGATCATGGTACAGCACAGAATGGGAAATTTACTCTTTTCTGCAATGTAGTCTAATGTCGAAGATGATAAATTTAATTAGCAGGACGTGTGGGGGGCATATCCACCCATGTGGGGATCAGGGGGCATTGCCACCTGAAAAACATTAAAAGTAAAATTTTTTTGTTTTTATATTTATTCTACAACTTCAATCATATGATCTCAGCCACAAAAATTTAACATTTTACAACTCTGATAATCTGACATAGATCCCCTTTACCAGCTCCTTTATTATAGTCAACACTTCTTTTGTATTTCTAGTCTTAATCCGCAACATGCAACCTTCTAAAACTGCTTCCAACATTTTTTTTTCAAATCTAATTTGCAATATTGTTATACCAATGCTGTAATCAATGTTATGTATTGTAATTGGTCACCAGTACCTCATACTTTTTCTGTCTTCCTTTTTCTTTAATAATTTTGCAACATCCTTTCAATTTTCTTTACTTCTATTTCCTCTTCTAAAGTAATAATTAATAACCTTTTTCCTCCATTTTGGCCTTCAGTTTATAAAATTTGTAACCAATTCTATCATATCCTAGCACTGTATCTTCTTTTCCCTTTAATATTGCCTTATGTAATTTTACTATCATTACAAAATGTATCTTTTGTTGTTTACTTTCCAATCTACATTTTTTATGATATTTTCCTGGAAAACATGTTGGTAAAATATAACTGAATAATCTCAATTATTCCATCTTTCATCCTAAAAAAATCTTTATTTTCATTGCCAGCTTCTGTTATAATATTTTCACTGTATTTAACTTGATTTCCTAACAGGGAATTAACTTTGTGTTTCTTTCACTGTCTCAAATAATTCTGCCTAACAATAGAATCTCTCATGTTTAATTTATTCAAAATAAATATATCGTCCTTATAATAGACTCAATTTTTCTTACAGCAGAAATATACTGCTTTAACTTTTTAATTTTTCCAATCTATTAATTTTCTTTCCTTGTGATAATGCTTTTATAAGGCAATATATATTTTTATATTTAACTTTATATGAAAACCACCAAAACTCGCAGTCCTTATAAAAGGGTCTCATTGACTCTTGTTCTTTTAAAAATATTTTCTCTCCATCTGCACAATTATATTTTCACAAACTCATGTAAATTTTTTCAGTCATTTGTGCTCTTTAAATGCATTCTTATTTTCACAAAATTCCACTTCTTTTGCAACATAATCCAGAAAATTGTCTTAATTGTTTTGTAAAAACATTTGTAAAGTTTTACAACAAATCATGTAATCGATTTTTGTCCCAAATTTCCCTCATGGATGTGTATACTTCTGTTCTTCATTTATAACCATATAACATTTTTTACACATTTTTTATGCATTCTAACAGCTCCAGCCAGTTTCCATTTAACTTTGTCCAAATTACAGTTTAATTATAATTATTACTATTATTTCCATATTAACTAAGTAGTCATTTTGTTTTCTAAATAGGTTCCCTCACAGTTTCGAACGTGCATGCATACACTGTTATAATCCCTAGTATCATACTGAATATCCTACAGTGTTCTAAAATAGTTATACCTATTTGAATAAGTATTACTTCGAAAATTGGGTCTATATCAGAACATTGAAGTATTAAAACTTTGAAAGCTCTGATATCGAACACTATTCAGCAAATGCTAAGAATAGAGAAGCTGCAGAACATTGAATTCTTTCCTCGGGGAAGAATTCGGTTGGCCGTTTCTGTGGCTTCGCTATTCTTAGCACTGTGGTGGAAAGTTACGAGTTGGGTTAAAGTAAGTGTACGATTGTCTGTACGTTAGGGTTAGGGGCAGGTTAAGTGAGTTAGGGTTAGGGTGTAGGTTTGGCATGTGTGCGATAGTGACAGACTTTAGGGTTAGGGGTGGTTTAAGTGAGTTAGGGTTAGGGCGCAGGTTAGGTGAGTGTGCGATAGTGGTGGACCTTAGGGTTAGGGTTTGGGTTAAGGTAAGTGGGTAGATAGAAGTGCATGTTTAGTTTAGTGTAGCGTTAGATGTAGGAATTTAAGTGTATGTGTGTCATTGCTGTTTGTTTGATGTGCTTGTGTTGTGTGTATGTGTTTCGGAGCAGCAAATTTTTTCCTTGGGAAAAAATTTGCTGTTTTGAATGTCCGATATTTTCATGTTTAGATGTTTTGGGGCTGATTAAATAGTATTCACTATTTATATCTTTCGATAATGTGATATAAATGCCGAAAATTTGACCATTGGAATTATTCCAAAGGGCTGCAATTCTACAGCATATTTCTTAACCTGAGCTGCAAATTATAGAGTTCCCCTAGTACTTTTCCATTTGTTTTCTGTATTCTTTTTTTTTGTACTCAGAACACACACACACTCACACACACACACACACACACACACACACACACACACACACACACACACACACACACACACACACACACACACAGTCAGGGAAACACTAGACACCAGGGATACCCTATATAACATGCTCTAAAGGCACTTATAAAGATTCAAACTCTTTTTCTTTTCCTATTTTATACCATTTTAGAGTAGTAATTCTTTCATCATTAATAATACTATTAACATTTAAGGAATTCATTCTAAAGTGATCATTTTCCTTTCTTTGTACCACTTTTCCTAACATTAAGATTTTTCCTTTTTCTCCATCCCACCCTAATACCTATCGAACTTTATTTCTGTTTTTCCTCTAAACCCCCATATTCTTTTCCCTTAACTTCGCAGACAGTGCTACCACTTCCTATAATAGATTCCTCTTCTGGTTTGTTCATATTCCATATATTCCATCATATTCTATCTCTTGGTCTCATGTTTCATTCTGAAATATATAATATTCTTTTTCACTATATTATATTCCTTCTCAATAGAACTCTTCCTTCAAGGCAGTGAAACAAACAGTATCCTAGTTTGTTACAATATTCATGCAAGTGGCTTTACAATCTCTTGTGAATTGTACATCTCCCCACAAACATTGCATCTCCATTTGGGTGCACTTTTATAAGATGCATGTTTATAAGATGATGTTCACTACAAGAAAATAAAATAAAAAAGTCTGTCAGTGATATCACACAATAGCATGTATACCATTCTTGACAATATTACAAGGAGAATATGCTTTATTACTTCAGTATTGCCCATACTGCCCATGCCTCACTCCAAATCTTGCTATTATCAAGCATTCTTTTCACTGAAATTTTCCTTGCATGTTAATGAAGAAAAGATATTTTTTTTTAAAATGTCATTGCACATCTGTACAATTATACACTTTCTAGTTTCTGTAATATTGGACATAAAGGCAAAAGAATTCCAGAGATGCTCAGTTTTCTTTTTATCCAGTAAAGTCCTAAACTTTAGTAACACTTTCTCTATGTCAAAATTTACAGTGGAGCACCTTTCTTTACCCAAGTGAATGATCAATTGTATATTCTTAGCAAAAAAGTCAAAAGGACTAATAGTAATACTCCAAATAAAGTACCCATCAAAGTTCTGTTGCCCTTTCATATAAATCCATAACACATGTCTCCATATTTCACTATCTTTTTTGCAGCCTCTCATCCACTTCTTTCAAAGCAGAAGTAACTTTAGATTATGATTTGTTTCAATAAAGCCCTTGCCTAACACTGCTGACTACATAAGACAAATCATAACCTTGCCCCTTTACTTCATCTGAGTGGTGTATAAAAGAACTCTGATCCTTCTGATTCTTGCTCCTGCTATAAATGGTCCATCACTAGTGAACATGAGACAGCAACAGAATTACCAGGTTCATCCTTGGCAATTAATTTTTCAGGGTAGTAACATCCAATGGCAGCCTTTTCTTCTAATAAACTTTTAATATTTTCAATGTCCAATGACACTGTTCATCTTTTGAAAGACTATCCCCTCCATGTTTTCCAGCTCAGCAGTCAGCTGCCCCACATTCCTCTCGTGGGAATGCTAAAAGAGTTGTTTTTGTGTGTGTGTGTGTGTGTGTGTGTGTGTGTGTGTGTGTGTGTGTGTGTGTGTGTGTAGTGATATAATTTCTTCTCAGTCCACAAAATATAAAGCTTAAATTAATTTATTCTCTAGCCATTTTTTTCCACAACCAAAATCTTATCCTTTCCAAAATTTCTGCAAGAGTCTGCCTTTTATTAAACAAAACCACAATTAATCTTTCATTCCACAGTTCTCATATCACCCAAACATACTTTTACCAATTTTCCCCCTTTTACCTCATATTCTTTAGTATAATATCCATACAAAATTATATTCATGTTCACATCCTTTGCTTTTTTATGCTTATTAGAATATCTTCTTTACTTCCCAGTCGCATACCTTCTTTGTCCTTTCACATCCTGAAAAACATACTCTGCTGTTTATATTTGATTACAATGTACACACAGCAGATTACACATTCTCTTATTTGACATATTGCCTTTTACTAGTAATTTGTTAATTGGTAGCCTCCATAAAAAAATCCTGCTACATCTTAACATAGCAAAATCTTAACATTCTTTTCCTTATAGCCTAGACTACCTCATTTCAATATCCTTCTCAATGATTATTATAATAAAAAGTATGTATCTCCTTATGGTGCCATTGTTTCCTATTTTTTCAAATGTTTCAGTATTCATTTTCCATAATATTTTTTCTGGCATTCTTTAACTTCTTCATTCATATCTTATTTCCCTTTTTCTAGTTTTCACTTTATATATATTTTTATATATAGTTTACAATCAAGCTGTTTTTCTATCTTTCATCATCTTAACACCCAGTAATGTTGTCACATGCACAGTAAAATGAATATTAATCTTCTTCCAGATACACAGTACCTCTTTTACTGGGTTCAGTCTTGATCCCCACATGACACTAAACACCATTTGTGTTATTTCTGTTTCTTTTTTAAATTGGACACATATATACACTTCCTATATAACATAAACTTAAAATAATGGTGTTAATTAGATCACCTTATTTCTAAATGATAAACTAATATTTTACAGAAAGTGCTTATTGCTCTAATTTTGTCTATCACCGCCTCCCAGTGTTTCTTTACTTCTTCAACTTTATCAAATACTACTTCCAAGTAACTAAAATTTATGATCAGAAAAGTCTTCAATTTTAGTTGTATGAGCTTTTACATTTCTCTGTGTTCAACTACAATCCCACTTTCTTTGAAGTATTGTTTAGTGGTGTTACCATTTCTTATCCAACTCTCATTTTTGCAATAACTATAACAAATTAGCTTATAATAAAAAAATTAGCATTCTGAATTAATTTACATAATTTGTATGCCCCTTCACTCAATATACCTCCATAACACAAGCAACAGCAGTCATCATTAAAAAAATAATGCACTGCTCATAAATCAGTCCTGTGTTACATCTCTCTTCACACACACACACACACACACACACACACACACACACACACACACACACACACACACACACACACACACACACCTGCACAGTAAATCATCCATTAACCATTACTCTAAACCTGTTGCTATTATATGCCATATTTAAGTTCATGATTTTTTCCTTTAAGCCCATATTGCATCAACATTTCCCATAAACATTTATGTTTCACATAATTAAATGCCTTGATTATGTTTCCCACTACTAACTTGTCACCACTCTCTCCATACAGTATATTTTCTACTTCCTCCTTTACTACAATCAATTATTCATAACTTCTTCTGCCTTTCATTCCACACATATTAGATAACAATAATTCATGCATAATCTTCTCAAACCTCCTTTATAATATTTCCATTGATATTTTATAATCTGCATTGTTCAATGTATTTGTCCTTAAGTTTTGATATATTTTTTCTCCTTGTTTCCATATAAACCATATAATAACTTCACATATACTACTTTCTTGCAGTCCATTCTCAGACCATTCATTCAATATTAAAACAAAAACTTTATCTGTTGCTCCTTAACATTTTTTATATATATGACAACCTGTACCATCTTTCCCTGGTGATGATTCCTCTTTGAATAACTTAAGCAAACTATCTTAATTCATCCAAAGTAGTCTTACTTTGCAATCTTTCAAGTGCTTCTACAGAAAAATTCTTCAGATCTCATACTCATATGTTATTACCTTTAGCACTGCTTTCTCTATTAACCTCCTTCACATAAACTTTTATGATATCCATAATATATATTTCCATTGTACTTTATTTCCAGTAGTTTTTCAATTCTTTTATTACATACTTGCCATATTTTACCATTTTTGTCAGGTAAATCTTCCTTCTTACCCCTAAAAATATTTTATATAATAATTCTTCAGTGTCTTTTTATTCATTTCATAAATCTCTCTTTCTTTACAGAAAAAAACACTATTTTCTTCTAAACTATTTATCATACTTTCATCTTTTCATATCCTTTTCTCTTTTTTCCTTGGCTGCATTTCTACCCATAGGTATATATTTCTGTTCTTTTCTTTATATATAACCCAACACTCTGTGTAGGAATCAGAAAAACTTTCATAATATAATGTTCCTTCCAAAACTGTCCAATTTACTGATTCATTTCATCTGACTGCAACACCTTTCCTAATAGTCTTTTATACATTATTCTTCTTTTATTATATAATCATTTTCTCCCAGTTCAATCCAGATACACAAATGATCCTAAAATCCTGTGACTGTAATACGACTATCTTTTTCAGTAAGATGCTCAAACGTCAAAATTGGTATACTGTATTTCTGTTTTCAGTAATCCTCTTGTACATTTAAAAGGCCTTGTATTCTGTAGTCTTATATCAACCCCCTTCACTTAGAGCACCCCAATAATGTTCATCCTGCACAAAAAAATGAACATGTTGCCATTTCCAAGTAAACTACCAAAACTGCTATAAAGAATTGTATTTTTTAAATGTATGTATATAGTATTACTGCAGTTTCTTATTCAAATACATTATATTGCCTGTTTTACTTCTGTATAATATATACATCATACTTTTCTGTAATTTCTCATCATACTATACCATGATATACTATTGTTTGCTCTATTAATTTGTACTTATCTCTGACTTTTGTATTTTTATCATGTATGTGGAGCTTTTGTATTTTGTATTTTTTATGATTGTCATGTATGTGGAGCTATTGTCCCCAGGTCTCTGTTGAAAATGGAGACCTGATTGCTCAGTCAGACCAACCCGGTAATCAAATATAAAATAAATTCCCCATCCCCCCACAGAAATGAAAAAGGAACCTTCAACAAAAGGTATGCTAAACTGTACTACCACAATATAACAGCAACTAGATTTTCTTAGCAAGCATTGCTGACCTGTCCTAAACTGTGCAAAACAGATAAAAGTTGAAATATTGTCATGTAGAAGAAAAACAAAACAACTGAATTATTTTTTTAATGCTCTGTTGTCTGAATTTACAACTCAGTTGAATGCTGTCTCCACAGCCCACCACAAATGCAAATGAGATATTATGAGGAAGCAGCCTATGGTAACCATATGCTGTCTCACAAAAATCGCTACTGTATGACATTTATGCAGCCAAGCAATTCCAAGAATCCCTCGACTCTGTAAGGAACATCAGTCACCTGTGTTAATGAACATGCCCAAAAGCTCATGTTGACCCTTTGCATTACAGTTAAGTGCTGGGGTGTGTGCACCTGTGTGCATGTTAGTGGCAGTATGTTTGGGTATATGTAGAGGTTAGAGTACTGTAAGAAGAGTGTGTATGTGTGTGTGTATGTGTGTGTGCGGGTGTGCGTGTGCGTGTGCGTGTGTGTGTGTGTGTGTGTGTGTGTGTGTGTGTGTGTGCGCATATATGTGTGTTTGCATATATTGTGATACTGCCTATAATGGTGAGACTTCCTTTGGAAAATGTTTACTGTAAATGTCAATGCATACACTGTAGTGCTTGCTGTTGGCAACTTTTGTGGATTATGATGCATATTTTTCTACATATTCTTCATATATGTACTGTCCATAGCTATGCCATGTTTTCAGTATAAAGTCAATAGCTATGTCATATTACTGGTTTAAAAAGCTATTTGCTATCTATAGCTGTCCAAGAAAGCACCAGTACCACGTGCAAGTAGCTGGATACCTATGTATGTATGTGGCAGTGTAGAAAAGAGTTCAGAGTATGTTTACTCTCACATACATGCACACAGACACACACACACACACACACACACACACACACACACACACACACAGACACACACACATACACACACACACAAAATATATGTGTGGGTGTGTGTGTGTGTTTAAATATAATCATAAGTAAGTAAAGCCAACTTATACTTAAATTAAGATAAAAATCTGACATGTCAATATTGCACTTTATGTGCATGTCACATATGAGCACTGTTTGTCACATTGCCCCTTTAATTACTCCAAAAAGTTTGGAACACCATTGTGTAAGAAGTTTTGAATTACTCACTTGTGTATGCATCCATTTAACTATAATGTAAGCAAAACCATCATACACAGCATTAGTCCATTGGATAAAATTGGATTTGTCAGTATTACTATTCGTTTGCATATCACACATGAATACTGTTTGTTACATTGCCTCTTCAATTACTTAGAAAACTTCAGAGTAATCCCACCTATTGTATTAGCCCAATTAATATGACCTTTTAAACTAATGGTACTTTTATATTGCAAAGTATATTTAAATTTTACATTGTTCTACTCACAAAACTGATCACAAGGTTTAAAACCCATCCATAAACTCTAGTGTTATACTTTTTAACAGAATTTCTATTAAATTGTTTTGGTGTTCAGTAAAATTGTTTAACAAGTTTGAAAAGTAATTACATTAGCAGCCTAGCTAATTTTATTTCAGCATATTTTTGAACTATTATATTTTTTTGCTAGAGTTAATGACTTCAAAAAAAGAAAACTGCACATTGGAGCTCAAAGTTAATTTTAACTGAAATATATGTTGTGTTTTTGTCAATAACATGTTTTAATTAATAACATAGAACAAGCTGTTTTACTTTTAGCATTAATTACTTAATATTTCTTAAAGCTCCTCATTTTTCCTTGGACTTCTTCCAAAGAATATTTCAATTAAGAGTTGAAGTAAATATATATATGAAAAGGAAATTTGCTCATGTATCTGATTAACTTTATAGTCAAGATGCCACATATTCGACGAAGAAAAAAATCAGCATTAGCCATATTCAGTATTTAATTTTAACATTTTAAATTCTGGCTTTTAATTACTTAGTGCACTGTCATGAATCATGCTAGCACATCACAGTTTAAGTTTACAGTATTTCTACTGCCTCCACCTTCCAACCTAGTGCAATAGTGCAGATATGACAATACCTTTTCAGTCCAAACTTAAGCTAGGCTGATCCACATAATTCCAAATGAAGTCTGCCTACACTATTGAGTTGGTTTCCTTGTAAACAGTGCAGATATCCTGTGCCTTTCCATTCCAGACTTTAGCAAAGGCATTGCACATATTGCTAAATGGATCCTGCCTATAGAACAGAGTTAATTTTGATGTTATACTTCACCTCACTCCCATGTTCCTACTGAGCTTGTGCTCTCCCCTTCTGCGTGACCCACTCCTTCAACCAGGAGTACTATCTTGAGTTTCTGTTCTTCTTAAGCATTAGTAACACATCTGAAAATGTTACCTAACACCCCCAACTCCTGGCCCCTGACCTGATATTCTACAGCCATCATTCTGGGTAAGTTATTTCTAACCACATGTAGACCTACATGTGAATGCCCTTTCCTACCAGTAATATGCTTCATGGTTTCAATGTGGTCCATGTTCAACTTCAACACAGGTATGGTATTTATCATAACTAGTTAACCCAAAGTCCTATGCCTTCCACCTAATATCTTAATGAAGTCTCTGATCAAAAGGACATAATCTAACTGTCACTAGTCTTTGAAGCTATAACCTTTCCTCTTTCTGTGCTGACCTACCTAACTGCCAGTCTTACTGTGTGATATGTGCCCCCCCTTGTTCTCTAAGGTTGGCCTACCTTTCACTCAAGTTTGCTTAGTTCCTAATTTCCTCCCCTAGGTCCACCTGTCATTTGTTTGACTGCTCCTTCTTCTTATCCCTTGGCCTTTCCCTAAGCACATTTGTCTGTTTCATCTTTTCGGTCTTCCTGAGGTATAATTCCTCCCTCTTCTCAGCTCTGTCTTCCTCCATCTTTTAAGTTTGCTCTGACTCCCCCCCCCACCTCCTGATCCTGGCCTCCTTCTGCCTTGACATCTCATTAAACCTAACCCCACCTGGGAATCCATCCTTCCTTGCATTTAATTCTGGTGCTTTTTGCTTAGGCTGTCCTGCTGCCTCTTTTCCCTACTCCTCTGTCCAAAATCTCTCCACTTCCCACTGCATTTATACAGGACCTTCTATCAGATATGCCCACCTCTATGGTAGCATTCTTTTCAGCTCATCCACCATGCACCTGGTTCACATTAATCATCTCAAATATCATAAACTCAGTGATAATCCCTTCCCCACAAATTCCCCATTCACTCCAATAATCACTTGTAGCACACCTAACCCATATCTGACTCTACTCTTTCTCCACCATAGACCTTACTACTAGAGATTGTTAGATAGGGTTTAAACATTGCTGGTGACACTTGTACTTGTAGTCTATCCTTAATAGTGTAATGTGAGTGATAAGGCCTGCTTTCTCTTTTTTTCCCAGTTTTGAGTGGTCTGGTAAAAAATGGTTCTACTCTTTACTTTATATGTTGATCTCCTTACCTGGTCTTAGCAGTTCTTAGCACAGTATTCTCATTTCTGATATTTTATTATTTTTAAATAATTATTTGCAGATTAAAGTTTTTTGTGCTGTAACAATGTTTCTAATAAAATTACTCCCACCTGCTCTCATGGCTATTAGATTTCTCTTAGGGACTTCCATTTAATGTGTCATATAATCCATCTGTTTGTGAACAGCAGTTATTCCATCTGTGCACAGAGTGTTTTACAAAAATACTTGTGATATTGCACCAACAGAATAAAAATATTTATATTGACCATGTTTTGAGTGGCTAGCTTCTATGTTAGGGAATTCAAGCTGTTAGCTGACTTCTGTGATTGTGTAACTTTACAGACCCACTGAATGTTTACTCAGTTCAGCCCACTACTTTTGTGAAGTGTAACAGAATGGAGTAGTACAAATCATCTTGGGTAGGCAGTGTTAGAGCATTTAAGCAAACTCTGTATTCTTGTTTTAGGTCATACACATTTGACTGCCTTCTCTGTCTAGGCTCAGTTGCAGTATCGCCATTGCTGTTATTGTTAAGCTTGAATCTAGTACATTGCTGATACTTGTTCATTAGTCTGATTCTTTTCATCAGCCTCAGTAACTGAGCCAGATCTCGTTTATTACTTTATTAAAGTAACTGAACCAGATCTTGTTTATTACTTTATTAATTATTCATAGTTTTAGTGCTATGGTAATTTAACAAATCTGTTCTGGTGAAACTCATGGTCTACTATTGTTTGACTGCCTGCTCTCAAATAAGCTTACATCCCAAAGAGTATAAATTGTATTTATGTGTTACCTGTTTGATTGGCTGCAGTTAAATAATCTCCATACATGTTTGCAATGTTGCTTGTTAATGCAGTGTAAATTATTGTCAGTTTATTGTTAGAATATCTATAGCTATTCCTCTACAGTTACAGCTCCAGAACCACTGCGTTAGACAAACTTTTTGCTCATTGCTGCTACTACATAGGTAGATCTAGCTGAAGATTTAGCCATGACTAAGAATTATTTATACGCACATCCTGAACAGACACCAACCTGGTTAACAACAGGAAAAAACAATACTCCTACTTAAGACCTATCCTAAAAAACTGTAGACCAATAACTTGCCTTCCAGCCACATATAAACTATACACTGAAACTGATGCCGACAGAGTTTATAGACATTTAAAAGAAAACTCAATCATGACAATAGAACCAAAGGGTAACAAAAGAAAGTGAAATGGAATAAAGGATTATTTATTTCTTAAATAAAGTCATAACAGAGAATTGTAAAAAGGGGAAGAATCTAAATATGGAATGAATAGACTACTAAAAAGCATTTGTCAGTATCCCACATTCATGGATAAAAGAGTGCTTAAAAATGTATAAGATATACCTTACACTGATCAGCTACATTACAGTGACCATGAAACAGTGACAGATCACTTTACAGTTAAACCATGATAAAGGACAAGTTATTATTCCAGGGATAAAAAATTAAAAGGGGGAGATTCCAGGGTGAGTCTTTGTCACTGCTGCTCTTTTGTCTTGACCTTAACCCATTAAACAGTCTACTTAACAGTTTTAGTCATAGGTTCATAGGTAGGCTATTTGCCCAAGGGCATTTATAAGCCTAGCCAGAGTGTGTCGGCTTTCACCATCCCACTGATTAATTAACTGAGCCTCTGTCAAGTAGAGACAATGAGGTGATCCCAGGGGTGTATTTTCTGTTACCCATCCACTCGTCAAGGTTTCTCTTGAAGAGTGTTAGTGAGGGGCTCTGCCTAATGTAGTTAGGAATTTTGTTCCAAAGCATGGAGAGTCTCTGTGACAGGAATCTATCCCTCCAGTATGTTCTATTTATTGTTGTGGCAAGGTTTAGCTCACTAGAACATGTGGCTCGCAGTGACTTGGATTTCTGTAGGTGGAGCATGTCCATCAATTCTGAGTTGGACATGGCTTTGTAAGTCAGGCAGAGATCACCTCTGAGTAAGCGATATGCCACTGAGTACAACTGAAGTTTTTTCAGTCGGGCTGCATAGGACATATGTTTGAGGCCAGTAATCCTCTTGGTGAGGTGCTTTTGTGGTCTTTCCAGCTGTTGGAAGTGTCTTGTGAGGTACATCCCAAATGGGGCATTGTACTTTATGATGGGTCTGATGAGTGATGAGTAGAGGGGCACTATAACCTCTTTATTTCTAGATGCAAACCCTTTAGTAATTAAATGGGCCACATAGAAGGATTTTCTAACTACTTTGGCAATATGACTGTCAAAGGAGAGATTACTATCTACCTGGGTCCCCAGATCTCTTATTACCTCTTCTGTATTAAGGGGGCTGCCAACTATGTGGTAATTCGTGGGTGTTTTGTTTTTCCCAAATGGGATGATTATGCATTTTTTGGCATTTAGCTTGAGGCCATGACTTTGACACCAGGTGTCTGTCTCAGTAAGGCCTTTTTGAAGGATGTCCATGTCAGCCGGAGTCAATTATGGCTCCCAGTATGCAGTCATCAGCGAACTTGGTTAGCCATAGTCCTCCTGTGTTTGCCTGTACTTCTGAGAAGTATATGCTGAACTGTAGGGGTCCCAGGACCGAGCCTTGCAGGACACCACTTGTGACTGGTTTAGAGTTGGACCTGGAGCCCACTATTCTTACTGTGTGAGTTCTGTCTGTAAGCCAGTTGGCAACCCATCTTGTGATATAGAGGTTTATGTTCAGGCTGGTGAGCTTTTCTATAATAACCGAGTGAGGAATTGTGTCGAACGCCTTGGCGAGATCAAGGTAGGCTGTGTGAACCACCTTTCCCTTGTCTATGGTCTTGGTGACTGTCTCAAAGAAGTCAGTTAGGTTTAGTAGGCATGATCTGCCCTTAACAAAGCCAAACTGGGTCGGGTCAAGTGTCTGGAGGTACCCAATGTCTTTGTTAATGAGTTCCATGATGATGCGCTCCATAGCCTTGCAGACAAGGCTAGTCAGGCTTATG
Organism: Protopterus annectens; assembly: GCF_019279795.1. NCBI lineage: Eukaryota > Metazoa > Chordata > Ceratodontiformes > Protopteridae > Protopterus > Protopterus annectens. The sequence goes on along the minus strand of NC_056746.1, from coordinate 871,387,796 downwards.
GAGCAATAGTTACCAGGGTCAGTTGTGGCCCCTCCTTGGTGGAGCGGAATAACCATTGCTGTGCGCCATTCTATGGACATGTAGTCTTTGAAGAGGCTGAGGTTGAACAGCGTGTTTAGGTGGGGGGTTAGTTCGTTCTGTAGTTCGTGCAAAACGCAGCCTGGGACACCATCTGGCCCCATTGATGCTGTATTTTTGGCTTTTGAAAGGGCTGTTTTCACCTGTGCTTCTGTGATTTCTGGGACACTACACTTTTCCGGTATTGTTGTGAGCCGTTTTGAAGGTGAGAGGGAGGTGAAGTATGCACTGAATCTATCTGCCAGGATGTTGGCAATATCAGTAGGTTCAGTATATTTTGTGCTATTTTGCACTAGCTCAGAGCATATCTGCGAATTGCCACTTAGATTCTTGACATAGCTAAAGAAGGCTTTGTGGTTATCTTTTGAATCCTTGCCTATTTTTCTTTTGAAGTTAGCCTTGGATGATTTTATGAGTGACCTTAGTTTCTTACTGATACTGATCAGGGATGTCTTTCCTTCTTGGGATTTGCTTGTTTTCTGAAGTAGTTTCCTCCTTTTGTTGTATAACCTGTTTATGACAGGGGTCCACCAGACTGGTTTCCTTCTCTTAGGGGAGTGAGTCTTGGTTTTGCTAGGGATGGCATGCTCCATGCATCCTTGTAGGTGCTCAAAGAGTGCAATTGTAAAGGATTCTGCATATTGGGCAGTGTTATCCTTTAGTGTGGGGGCTGTGAAACTTACCACCTCTGCCTTAAGTAAGGTGAAGTTTGCCTTAGAAAAGTTTTTCACTGTGGTTTCCTGGGTTGGGGATGGTGGTGGGGTGTGGACATCCAGAGTGATTAGTGTATGGTTTGATCTAGCCAATGATGGGTTGACCTCCGGTGCGGAACACCTGTCGCCCATGTTGGTGATGACCAGGTCCAATATGTTGTGGCCTCTGGTAGGGGAGTTTACCAGCTAATCCAGGGCATTTGAGTTGATAAATTCCAGGAAGCACTGAGCCTGGGAGTTTGTACTCAAGTAGTTTTCCCAGTTAATGGTAGGGTAATTGAAATTTCATGGTGTTTGGTAGGACCTTCATGTTTTCCGGTGTCTCCAGAAAGGTGGAGTGGTGGTCCTGGGTCATGGAGGGCGATCTGTAGCAGGTCACAATTTGCATTGCAGATTTGACCGATGTTAGTTGCACATGGATGATCTCAGAGGTATCATGCTGTGCCACTAACCTGGAGGTGTGGATATCCTTGATGAATATGGATACACCCCCTCCTTTTGTGTTTTGGTTCATGTTCTGTGGCTGAAATGTGTTTTATGAGTCGTAGCCCAGTGGTGCTGGAGTGCTCTCTGGAGCTTTGAACCAGGTTTCAGTTACTGCACAGATGTCAACATTCTCCATACTTAGGAGTGCTTTGAGCCCATGCATTTTGAGATTTAAACTCCTGGCGTTGAGTAGCATAACCCTCATTTTTTACTTGTTTTGTTTACGGAGGTGGGTTTGAATTTTGAGCCTTGCCTAAAAAAGACACTATAGAGGCTAATGGCTAAAATTTGGCTCCCAGAAAACAACACAGTGTAAAGGCTTCTCATCTTCTTTTTGTGGATATTTAAAACTGTATAGTTCATCAGATGAGGAACTGAAAGCACAACTGCAAGTGGTCAGAACTTTTTCAGATGATATAAGAATGTCATTTGATCTTGAAAAATGTGCAAAAGCAACTTTTAAAGGAGGAAAGCTGCAGCACCAAGCAAACCTCAGCCTAGGATGAGAATGTGATATAAAAGAACTTGAGCAAGAGGGGTATATAAATATTTGGAAATTGATGAAGGATCAACAATAAAGCATGAACAAATACAAATAAAACTTAGTATGGAATATTTTAGGAGACTAAAATTAATACTGAAAACAGCGCTGACCTCTAGGAACAAAGTCCAAACTATAAACCAGTTTTCTCTTCCTGTACTAACTTACAGTTCTGGAATGACTGATGGGCCCCAAAAGGTGTTGGATTGCCTGGACAAGAAAACAAAAAGGATGCTTCATGCTTATCAAATGTTTTATAAAAAACAGTGTGTACCAAGACTATATTTTCCCCATTGTGAAGGAGGTATGGACCTCGTCAAAATTTAATCCATGTATAGATCTGAAATCGTAAAACTGTATACATATCTCCTGACCTCACAAGACCCAAATGTAGTGACAGTTTTAAAACATGAGAAGAATAAGTCTAAGATGACTTCCTGCTTAGTTTAGCAGAAGCAAGTCTGTGTCAAGCAGGAATGGAAATCAAACCAAAAGTAGATATAAATCAGGCAGCAACTGAATGTGCCAAAAACAAAAGAAAGATCATAAGATGAAGGATTACATAAGAAGGCAAGACATGTGGAAAATGCATAAATATAGCGGCAAATACAGAAAACTCTTGGAACAACCTCATGTTGATCAGGATCAAATGCAGGAATGGTTAAGGAGCAGGGAATTTATACCAAAAGATGAAAGGTTAATATTGGTGGTCCAAAATAGCGGGCCAAGTACATTTTGGTTTACAAAGTCCATTGAACATGTGGGAGAAACAGACAAATGCAGGTTTTGCAAAGCACAATTGGAAACAGTCACACATCTTGTTGCAGGATGTGATATACTAATGGCAGAAGGACTGTATATTGAAAGGCATAATAATGTGGCAAGACTGTTGGATTGGGGATTGTGCAAACATTATAATACTGAAGTAGCAGAAAAACATTGGAAACATCAGCCACAAAGTATTATAGAAAGTGATGAAGTTTACATCACATGGGAGTAGTCCATGAAAAGAAGACAAACGTAGCATTGATCTTTGAAATTGCTGTGCCCAGTGACTACAGTGTCTTACATACAAAGAGAGACACAGTCATAAAATACCAGGATTTGCAGGCAGAAACAAGGGCAATGTGGAAGAAGGATACCCAGACAATTCCAATAGTAGCAGGAGCAACAGGTCTTATAAAAAATAATTTACAGATGTTTTTAGATATGTTACCAATGCATGTAACTCCGTATGAATTGCAGAAGGCGTCAGTACTGGGCACACTGCGGGTGCTATGAAGAGCACTTCTGACATACATTAAAGACTGAAACAATACTAATTTCATGAACTTTAACCATACATTGACCTAGGAATGGGGTCCATTATTGTCATGGTATTAGAAACCCAAAAGAGTTAGAGAAATTAAAAAAGCAAGTATACAATTAACCTATAATTTTAACTGTTATGTGCAACTACCTATTACTTCAGCTATCCCTTGCACTTCCTATTACTTTAGCTATTTCTTGGACATAATAGGACTTCCTGTTATTTTAGCTGTTCTTTACACTTCTTGTTATTCAGCTGTTCATTGCATTTCTTGTTATTTTAGCTATTCTTTGCACTTCCTATTATTTTAGCCATTCATTGTACTTTTACTGTATTAGTTATTCCTTGGACTTCTATTATATTAGCTATCCCTTGGACTTCCTATTATTTTACCTATTCTTTGCACTTCCTGTTATTTTAGCTATCCTTTGCACTTCCTGTTAATTTTGCTATTCATTGTACTTGATCACACTTCACACTTTTGCTCATTGCTATTGTTGCATTGCTGCTAATTCTGATTATTCCACTGTTTTAGAAATGTAAGCTACTGTTCTCACTTACTGCACTTGAAACTACTGGGTTAAACTACATGATTTAAATTTGTCTTTTTGTTAATGATTAAGACTGGCAGTTGACTTAGAGGATTAAGGAGCTGTTAACAAGTGGCTTCCTGTGTTCCAGTGGTGCAAGGTTCGATTCCCTCAGATTCTACTAGTTATTGTATACAGACTCACATTTCATATTCATATATCCTTTAGCAACATTCCATATTATCAACATTTTGTAGTGCAGGCTATTATTTCTTTCTGTCTTATACCAAATCACTAAGTTAGCCTGTTTTCTCCTATCCCTTCAACTGCACTGGTTATTATGGAATTCCAGCCATCGCTTTTCCCTTCTGTAATAATTCTGATAGCACAAGGTATGCAGCATGCTTACCAAAAAGCACTTATTGCTTTATCAAAATGAGTCGGTAAGTGAGAGATGTATTTATTTGTTCATTTATTTTTGTAATATAAGAAATACTTTATTAATTCATACACAAAATGCTATTACAATTACTAACAATTCCTTAAAAACATATTTTCATACAACCTCACATTCCAATGCATAAATAATCTGAAGAAAACAAACATAGCTAATTACATTCTCAATACACATATGTAAGGTAAACAATCCATAACCTTGTTGCAAATCTCTGGTAGTACATATTTCCAAGAAATTTCAGTTATTTCCTTCAATAAATTATCATGTCCAGCAGAGGAGAATAAAGGCTTGTTTATGAATCTTGTGAGCCTTATGGAGGTATAAGTACTTATTGAACTTGCAATCTGCTTTCTCCTCTCAATACCTATTTGCTAAACACAACCACACACCTACAGCACATACCACATTCATTACACCAACATCCATTGAGGTTGCTAAGGGAACACTCAAGGGTTGAGACGCTTCTGCCACTATTTATCACAAGACACACCCACTTTTATCCCACATGACCATGGCCAGTCAACATGCCTATAAGAGTTATAAGAGTACAGATTCTAGGTTGTTAAGGCCCATCGAGACTGCATCCATCCACATTAATGTTTTGGTAATAGGTGAATCAATTATCAGGCATATGACCATCTTTCTCACCAGCTTGGAAAATAATAGATTAGCTGTGTTTCCAGGGCCAGGATCTGGCATGTAATTAGGGCTCTAAGATCCTTCATTTTTATCAGATATGATTATAGCCTGGTAGTGACCCACATTGGTTCAAAGGTTCATAGATAGGTACTAGACTATTGGCCCTAGGGCCTATATAAGCCTAGCCAAAAAGGTACCCTGGCTTTTGCCACCCGAGAAAATTATTTTCCTGTGCCCCTGTCGAGCAAAGCCACAGAAGTGATCCCCAGGGTGAATTTCCTATCTCCCATCCAGTCATCAAGATTTTTCTTGAAGAGTGCTAATGAGGAGCTTTGTTTGATATAGATAGGTAGTTTGTTTCAGAGTATGGGAAGTCTCTGGGACAGGAATCTATCCCTCCAGCATGTTCTGTTTATTGTGATGACAAGATTTAGGTCCCTAGAGCATGTAGCTTGGAGGGATTGGGATTTCTTTAAGTGGAGCATGTCCAACAGCTCTGGGTTTGTATGTTAGGCAGAGGTCGCCTCTGAGTAGGCGATATGCAATGAAGTAAAGCTGGAGTTTTTTGAGACGGTCTGCATAGAGCATCTGTTTGAGGTGGGTAATCCTCTTTGTGAGGTATTTCTGCGGCCTTTCCAGTTGTTGTAGATGCCTTTTGAGGTACATACCAAAAGGGGCGTTGTACTCTATTATGGGTCTAATGAGTGACGAGTAGAGGGGAACAATGACCTCTTTTTTCCTGGATGAAAATCCTTTTGTGATGAGGTGTGCCACATAGAAAGATTTCATGACTGCTGTGGTGATGTGATTATCAAAGGAGAGACTACTGTCCACCTGTGTCCCAAGGTCTCTTATCACACTTTTGGTGTTAAATAGACTACCGCCTATGTGGTAGTTCATGGGTACAGCATTTTTACCAAAGAGGATGACAATGTACTTTTTTGCATTAAGCTTGAGGCCATGGCTTTGACACCAGGCATCTGTCTCAGTGAGGCCCTTTTGTAGGATGTCCACATCGTTAGGAGTTTCAATTATGGCTCCTAGCTTGCAGTCATCTGTGAACTTCATTAGCCAAAGACCTTCTGTGTTAGCCTGTACTTCAGAGAAGTAGATACCAAACAGGAGAGGACCCAGGACTAAACCCTGTGGTACTCCACTTGTCACTGGGCTGAAGTCAGATTTGGAGTCTGCTACTTTTACAGTGTGGGTTCTGTCAATGAGCCAGTTGGCAACCCATCTTGTGACATAGGGATTTATAGTTAGTTTAGTGAGTTCATCTATCATTCCAGAGTGGGGGATGGTGTTGAAAGCCTTGGCGAGATCGAGATAGGCTGTGTGAACCACTTTACGCTCATCTACGGCTTTGGTGACTGCTTCAAAGAAGTCTATCAGGTTTAGGAGACATGATCTGCCTTTTACAAACCCGAACTGGGTGGGGTCCAGAGTTTGGACATTACCAATATCTTTGTTTATAAGTTCCATGATGATATGTTCCATGGCCTTGCAGACCAGGCTCATCAGGCTAATGGGGTGGTAGTTCCAGGGGTCCATGGTGGCTCCCCCTTTGTGGAGTGGGATAGCCATTGCTGTGCACCATTCTGTGGGCACAAAGCCTGAGGTGAGGCTATGACTGAACATGGTACTTAGTTGGGGTGCCAGTTCATTCTGTAGTTCATGTAGAACACAGCCTGGGATGTTGTCTGATCCCATGGATGCTGTGTTCTTGGCTTTGGAGAGTGTGTTTTTTACCGGTGCAGCTGTGATTACAAGAAATTTGCATTCTTCCAGTATAGTGATGGGTCCTTTAGGGGATGAGAAAGGGTAAAGTTAGCACTGAACGTATCTGCCAGGATGTTGGCAATATCAGTTGGTTCTGTATATTTATTGCCATTGTGCTGTAACTCAGAGCAGATCTGAGTGTTGCCATTGAGATTCTTGACATAGCTATAGAATGCTTTGTGGTTGTTTTTAGAATCAGTGGTGATTCTGTTTTCATAACTAGCTTTGGAGGCTTTTCTGAGGGATCTCAGCTTCTTACTGAGGCTGACCAGGGAGTTCCTCCAATCATGGGATTTTACTCTTTTTTGCAACAGTTTCTTTCTTCTGTTGTAGAGTTTGTTTATGGCAGGGGACCACCATATTGGTTTCCATTTCTTGGAGGATAACATCTTGGTTCTGTTAGGGATAGCATGATCCATGCACTTGTGTAAGTGCTTATAAAGTGCGTTTCTGTAAGATTCAGCAGTTGAACCTCTATTGTCTGTCTGCATGGGTGTCGTGAAGTTTGTCACTTCTGTCTTAAGAACTGTGAAGCTTGCTTTGGAGACATTTTTTACAGTGATTTCCCTAATGGGGGAGGGGGTGGGATGTGGATGTCTAGGGTGATTAGCTTGTGGTCAGATCTGACCAATGAGGAATTGACCAGTGGTGTGGAACTCTGGTCTCCCATGTTGGTAATGACCAGGTCTAGGATGTTGCTGCCCCTGGTGGGGGTATGGATAAGTTGATCCAAGGCATTGGAATTTATGAATTCCAGAAAACGTTGAGCAAAAGAGTTGGTACATGAGTAATTTTCCTAGTTAATGGTGGGGTAGTTGAAATTGCCTGTTATTAGGGTGTTGGGTTGTACCCTAATATTTTCCAGTGTATTACAAAATGAGGAATGGGAATCCTGGAGCATGGTGTGGGATCTGTAGCAAGCTACAATTTGGATTGCGGTCTTGCCCAGAGTTAGTTGCACTTGGATAATCTCGGATGCATTATGCTGAGCAACTAGCCTGGAGGTGTGGATATCCTTAATGAATATGGAGCATCTACCTTTAGTGTTTCAGTCCAGGTTAGGTGACCGAAATGTGTGGTATGAATTATAGCCTGGTAATGCACGGGTGGTCTCTGGACCCTTGAACCAGGTCTCTGCTACTGCACAGATGTTGATGTTCTTCATTTTAATGAGTGCCTCAAGTGAGTGCATTTTAAGGTTTAGACTTCTAGCATTGAATAGCATTACCCTCAGATTTTGCTTGCTTGTTCCTGTTATGGTGGTGAATTTGTCATTTGAACCTTGCCTAAAAAAGGCACTATAGGTGTGGCAAGAGCCTTAGCCAGTATCCGGAATCCCAAGGGCGACAGGAGCAGGCCATCTCTGGCAAATCATCGTAGTCTGTCGATCATGTCATCCCAGGCAGACAGATACTGGATCCCCTTAGAATGATGCCAGAAGCTTAGCCAATTGTTGAAGTCAATCATTTTGTCCTTGCACTGTGGTATCATTCTGGGCAATGGCAGGATGCTACTCATGGCTAGGGTCATACCTGCTTGGGCTACAAGATCGGAGAGCTCCTCCATGTCCCTTTTCATTTAGTTCAGGGAGGTACATCTCAGGTCATTCACACCAACATGGACAATGACAGAGTCATATTTGTACTTGTTGTGGAATGAACTGAGTGCGTGCTTTATGTGGTGGATCCTGGAACCTAACAGGCAGGTAACAGTAACTTTCTCCTTGTTTAACCTGGTGAGTGGAACATCAGTGTGCTTGACTAAAGAGTCACCTATGACTAGAGTGTTGGGTACGTTGTTATGCCTTATGGGCTGTGATTGAGTGGCACACTAAGTTTGTGGGCTATGTGTCATTTGGGTTGTGTTGGGGGTGGAGGTTGCTTGCATTTCTGCTTTGGAGGTTTCTGTTGCTTGGGCAGATTTTTATTGAGAGCCTCTGCGAATGTAGGTGTGTGTTTTGTGTTTCTATTTGTGTGCTTTGGTGGTGTAGGCTTTGAGGGACTATGTGATGAGTGTGGTGTGGTGCAAGTGTTTACTTTCTCCTCTTGACTGTCTAGTCCAGTCTTGGGTGAAGAGAGCTTTGCTTCCAGTTTGGCTATATAGGTGCATCTCTCACAGGTTGTAGTGTTGGATGGTAGGAGGAAAGGGTTGCCTGTGTACATGAGGCAATTGCTGCATTGCCCCAATATGCCCAGATTCATCAGGTAGACAGGAGAAAACACCGGGAACTGACCCTTAGACATGCCTGGATAGATGCTTATTTATTAACTACTAAAAACTATTTTCCTCTAGATAAGTGAGGAAAGTTGAGTGCTGTAGTAATTTGTAGCTTATTTAGTGATTACAATGAGTTCTGAACAAGTTCTAAGCTCAAAGAAACAGATTTAAGTGCTAAAACTAAAAAACTGGCTAGTTCTAAGGGAAACATTGAAGAGCAGACTTTATGGCTCTGGGAATAGTTTAACCCTAGCTAAGCGATGATGCATAAAGTGTATTTTTTTTAATATAACAGTAGCAAATGAGCAAACTGATTTAAACAAATTAACCAATTAACCAATAAAAAGCTAAAAACTGAGTCCTGTTCCAGCAGTCTTCAGTCAGACAAGTTCTAACTGCACACTCTTGCCACTTGAGTGCAGGGGAACCTTCTCCAAAAAAGATGGCCTGGATTAGTGCTCAAGTTATACAAACAAATCTAGATTCAGCAGGTCTGAATCTAGTCTATGCTACAGCAAACAAGGCTTACCAATTTCATAAAGAAACAGTTCATATAAGTAGGCACAATAAGCCTTTAACCAAAACTCCAAGCTCAGAAGGGCAGAGTCTAGCCTCTTCTCCCACAATAGTGCAGACCACAAACCTTCTTAATATAAAATAAATGGCCTGAAACCCAAGTGCTTAAACCAGAACTAATACAATTTTAGAATAACAGACACTGAGCCTTCAATCAACGATTCCCAACTTAAAAGGATGTAAGCTACCTGTCCTACCACAACAGTGCAGACCACAAACCTTCTTAATGTAAAACAACTGATCTGAAGCCCAAGAGGTTAAACCAAAAGGCTTAGAATAACAGTTACAATTTAATCAGACTACTACCAAGCAGTAATAAATGCAGCAGAATAAATACAGTTGAGTACTTTTAAGAAGAAGCAAAAGCAAAATAAAGTAATAAAGTAGGAATAAACACAAATGCAGCAAAAGCAGATAAAGTGCAATGTTTTTTAGTAAAGTGCAAGGAGAGAGGAAGAAGGAGCAGAAGATAATTCAAGGTTAAGAACCTAAGTGGATTGGCCTTCTCAAATGTTCTCTCTGTATCAAGAAGAGTAAAGACTAGACTGGGAGGGGTGTCCCAAATCAAATTTACAGTTGGGGCGGGCAACTGCAAAGCCACCAACTATAACAACACCACAAGAATAGGGTGGAAGGGAGGGAAAAAACAGTTTCAGGACAGACGAGAAACAGAAAACAATGCCAGAAAATATATAAAATAATTCAGTCAGGCAAAAAAATAAATCAGTCAGGCAAAATTAAGATAATGTAGAACTATGTAAGGTTAAAATGTGAAGAAATATACTTATCAATCAGTGATATATTTACAGATTGTTTGAGAATCACACTTCAGCCAAAACACCAGGAGTTTCCAACAGTGTATACAAGAATTTACAAAGAAACTATTTTTAAATCAGCAAACCTTGAATCAATCAGATAACATAAAAGCTGTTAGACCAGTTTTATAATCTCCACCACAGGAATAGGGGGAACCAGTTTCAGGACAGATGAGAAACAGAAAACAATGCCAGAAAATATATGAAATAATTCAGTCAGGCAAAATTAAGACAATGCAGAACTCTGAAAGGTTAAAATGTCAAGAAATATACTTATCAATCTGCGATATATTTCCAGATTGTTTGAGAATCACACTTCAGCCAGAGCACCAGGAGTTTCCAACAGTGTATGTAGGGGTGAATGACCTCAGGCATCTTATCCAGTGAGACATGCAGAAGGATATAATTAATCTTGCTAGCCATTTGTCTGAAACAGGAAAGACACTAGCCTTGAGTAGTAGTTTGCTATCACTCAGAATGATTTCCAAAATTAATGAAAAGACAATTGTCTTTAATATTTAGTTAATAGTTGGCGTCATGCTGTTTTTGTTTGCTTGGGAAGAGAGTTGACTGAAGATTTTCCTGCTTTCCAGGGATAGTCTGCAGCTCTCTTACCATGGATGTTGCATTCTAGTTAAAGTCATTGCTGTCCTATAATGTCATTTTAGTAAGAGTATGCTTGCTAGATATTTCAATCTAGTGAAGTCTAATTCAGAACACATTAAAGTGGCTTTACTGAGTGCTGGGAAACAATACTGAATTTGAAACCCTCTTACAACTTGAACTCGAAAATTCAAAAATGTTAGGTTACAGAAAAATGTTGAAAATTTTGGGGCATATCAGCATTTGCCAAGGATACCATCACTTCATCATTGACTCCTCAGGACCTCAAATATTATTTATTTTATTTTATTTTTATTTTGCATTTGTTAATCAGGTAGAGTCTGGCTGGGCAAGTAGCCCGTTTTCAGTGCACACCCGGGGAGATAAGCTCCATAACAATAGTACAAAAAGATTACAAACATTTTTAAATGATTTACAAACAATATACGAAAAGTATGACAGTTTCAACAATCACAATTTACAAAAAGGGGAATGTAAAACAGAAAACATTATATTTCCTAAGCCTTACTACAGACAGTAATATGAAACCCATTAGATATATAACTTAAAACCATTGTGGTATTTTCATTTGTTAGACGTAAGACAAGAAGATAGCAGAATATAAAGCATTTGATTGAAGGCATGAGAAACTAGCCAGGAGTATTACAGGAGCATAGCCATTGTTGAGTAAGGTATTCTTTTAGGAGTTTTTTTAAACTATAACGATCTGTGTTTTTTAAGATATTCTGGGGTAATAGGTTCCACTGTTTGGCTACTTTGAAGGAGAAGAGAGAGTCACCAAAGTAATTATGGACTTTGTTACCTTGAGTATAAGATTATCGGATGATCTAAGGATCCTGGGATTATATGAACTCTTTAATGTCTAAATCACTCTAAATAAGATTAATCGCTCTTTATGCTCCCTGCTAACCACAGCAGCTTTCTTAATGTCAAAGCAAATCCCAACATATTTTTTTATTGGGTGACTTCAACTATCCATTAATAAACTGGTTAAAACACACAACCAATGTCAGCATTCCTTCCTTGACATTATAAATGCTAACTTCCTTTCCCAAATAGCAAGTACTTACCCATCCTACTTGATGTCTAAATACCCATGATCATATCCTCACAGATATGGCTGCATGTTGCACACATCATCTTCCCTCATTAAATCAGATCATAAATCAGTGAGCTTTTTTATTTAAAACTAGTGGCACTACCTTGCCAAATACATTTGTGTTTAAGGACCTCTCAAAAGCAAACTTTCAATTACTTGAAATAAATTCTAATGTAATCCTCCTCTGACAGACCTCATTAATAAAGTCATCACCTATACCTCTGACTTCTACTCCCACTTAAATTATTAATTTTAAAAAGCAGTCCCTATCTACAACTAATATAATGGGAATAAAAATTAACTTTTGCAATGGAATACCCATATAAATACACTACATAACAAGAGGAAGAAATGAACTAAAGGTTATTACTCACCTTAAGAGTACATAAGTAAACTAGCAAAAAGTTGAAGTACCATTAAAAAAGCTCAAAGCTGAATATGAGCTTAAAATAGCCACTGAATCCAAACGCACCTAGACATCTTTCATTAATTATGTCAGAATGTTAAGAACTAACATCCAGTGATATTTACAACTGATCCAAATAGTACTCTCTACTGTGACCCAAAAGGAATAAATAACATTCTAGTTCTCAAAATTAGTACAATTTTTGCTGTACTCACAATTATAACTATACCACACATTCCACAGTAGTAATCACCAGTATAATTACTATGTAATCTGGTTTTCTCAGCCCTGTCAAAAGCAAAGAACACTTCAATCTTCAGCCCTGAGAACGCGCTGGATAGATTCAATATATTTACCAAATATGGCCTATCTGACCCTCTAGTTAACCTATTCAATCTGACTCACTGTATTGGTTACATACTCAAAGCCTAGAAAACAGCCATTGTAACACTATAATGTCATCCTGGTAATTACAGACTCATTGGTCTTACTAGTCTCACATATAAAACTATGGAACCTAACATCTTTGACCTAAATATTCAGTCCATTGAAAATATCTTAACCTTGGACTAACATTAATTTGTCTTTGTCAAAAAAGTGTCCTGTTTACTTAACCTTGTTAGTTTCTCTTAAAAGGTCAATGAAGCACTGAAGAGCAGTTATGCAGTACAGATAGCATATCTAGAAACTGGCCAGGGTGTTTGGAAGTATTTTCCATGCAAGTATTGACAGACTTACAAATCTGAATATGAAGTCATATGTTGAGTGATGAATAGATAACTGGCTGTCAGGCAAAACCCATTTAGTTACACAAGTAGTTGCCACTTCTGAAAGCAAAAACATTGTCAGTGGTATACCACATGTTTTCTCCTATTTGGCTTCTATTTCTAAGACCTTTAATCCAACACTGCTGGTTTAGGATTATCTAAGTTTGTGGATGCCTGTAAATTGAATGTTCTTATTCGTTCCTCCAGTGACTCAAAATTGATCCAAAATGGGTTAGATTACATTAACAACAATGCAACTAAGCAGTTTCAAACTGAATGTGAAAAATGTATAATTCATTTAGGTAAAAACATTTCCACATCATACAATGTAGGTTAATTACCCCTCTCATAATGCACTGCCATAAGGTTATGGGCAGTCTTGTTGATAATTCCCTATCTTTGACCATCATGTCTCCATATTATCCTGGATATCCTTATATCTGTCTCAGTTAACTTCTAAAAGCTTCTCTTCTAGAGCCAAAGAAGTTTTAATTCTCCTTTTTTCTGCTCTTATCAAAACCACTATGGAGTATAATAGATTAATTGAATCATATCCCTCAACTTGAGATACTTCTTAGGTAGGAGTCTTCAGAAGGTTTTTAAACCCAACCATTGTCTGTAACTGCTGTTAAATAAATGACCCGTTGAATGTAAATTATTAGAACAAGAACATTCATCCATCTATCTACTGAAATAAATAAACTACTGGAAAATTCAACAAGGTGCCTTTATTCTTACTACATGGAGGGTATCAGAGAGAGAGTCTCCTTGATCTGCTAGCTAAAGTCATTTTATCTGAACTAATGCTTTATACTCTGTTTCAACTTGATATACTTCAGAGATTCCTAACTAAAAACAAATCAATAGTCTCAAGACCCTCAGTTCTCCAGACAGCATAGTAGTGCTTTCACTTTACCTGGTCTCTTACAGACTCCTACTTGAGGATTTGTGTCTAACCATTTGATCAACAAAAGACCTTCCCTCTTTGATCTTTTATTACTTTTGCAGAACAAATGGTTCCTCAAATTCCCAGTTAAACCTCCATCAACAGATACATAAGGCAAAATTACATGATAGATTGATATCCAAGTGTATCCCCCATCTCTGGAGAAAACATTCACTACATATCAAGCAGATAAGCATCCTTGTTACTTTTAAGGTCATGTTAGATTATTAAATGGGCAAACTCAAATTCTTCCTCTAGTCTGTTTTATGTTACCCTCCTAGAGACTGGATAGAACTTTTTAAAATAGTTTATTGGTTAGGCTTGTAATAGTCTGTTGACTGATTTCCTAGCATCTTACTTATAAATCTGTGAACCCAAGAATGAAGAAGAAGAAGAAAAGGAACCCATGATCAAGTACTCAAATGCCCCACCAAACCTTTTACCCTTCTGCCTCTCTCTGCTTCTCTTAATAAGTATCATCCCAAAGAACAAAAAAAAAAATAATAACTTTGTGTACCAGTTATGACTGTTCAGACTAGGCAACCTCATAAAATAGCTGCTACCTTTTAAAAGGCTTGAATTGATTCCAATATTGTAAAGTTAAGCATTTTGTAGCAATTATAGAAAGTATAATATTAGTTTTCATTTGAAACTCAAACTCAAGACCTCCAGCATACCATGCTGTTGTCATCGCTGCACTATGTGCAGACTGAATCAAATTAATATATATACAGCACTATGGGGTGGATTCCAAATGATTTGCTGAACTCGGCAAAGTGCACCAAGTTCTGTGCAACATTTGTAGGAAAGCTGATAATATGTAAATGTGTCACAGTCTGACAAAATCTGATGTAGGGCAGCCACAACAGATAAGCAGTAATGTCAGCACAGTGATGTTCACAATCAAAATCTGTATGCTGATGAAAAATGTCCTAAGGTAGATATAGGCCCATTAGCAAGGTACATGTTTGGCAGGTATAAAAAACAACTGAGCATGTCCTCAATATAAGGAAAACACTGACAGAATACAAATGTACATCAGCAATAGTATTTTAAAACTACCAATATTCAGAATATATCGTGGCTTCTGTCGGAAAACACAAAAGAGAAGTACTAAATATAACTATATATATATATATATATATATATATATATATATATATATATACAGAATCAAACTGCAAAAAAATTAAATATAAAAATATTAAATATGGCAAAACGTCATTCATGGCCACATCACAATTACTAGCTGTAGCTCACAATGAGTGTGGAATATGTGTGGAGAACACTCATAACACATACACCCAAGGAAATTAGGTGACAGTAAAACAGATGTGGAGAGAGGGTGAAGAAGAGTGGTACACAAGGATAACTGAACAGAAAGGTCAGAGAGAGAGAGAGAGTGTCAGAGGGACATAGACAAAAAGAGGAGGTAGAGAAATGGGTGGGTACAATATCACATGACAGGACAGACAAAGATCAGTGATATACATAAATGACAGGTGAAGTACACAGACATCATACATATGGACTGTACAACAATGATTAAAGAAAGATGACAAACATGGTAAGGATGCATATCAGCTGGGTCTATATTACATGATTAAAAGCTTAAATTATCGAACACCTAAAGGTCGATCATGAAATATTGAAGCCTTAACATCAAAAATGGCTGTTTCCACACAAGGAAACAATGCCGTTGGCCAAATAAAAAAAAAATGTTTTAAACAGAAATGAAGTGGGGGACTTTACCCCCAACACCCCCTAACTAAATATACCAACTCCGAGATCGCTCTACAGCAGAGAAAGAACAAAATCCACATAATGGTCAAACAACTCATTTCTCTGTGTGGAAAAGGCAGTTCACAATTTTCAGGCTTCGACATTTAGTGATCGACCTTTAGGTGTTCGATAACCTAAGGTTTCGATCACGTAATAAGGAACCATAACAGCCATGGTTCATCTCAATAACACATTATATACAAATACACAAAACAGTGCTGAGATGTTGCAAACTGTGTGACAGTCATAGCAAAAAGAGTATAAATGATGGTCGCACAGGACAGAGAACCTTAACTATGGGTTGTCAGCATTGCAGTGCAACACAATAAATAAGAAATATCATCATCTGCTGGGCTGTTGGCAGTGAAGTGTAACCGAAGCAACAGCAATTCTGAGCACATCCAGCAAAGGAAATGCAGGAGCAATAAAGATAAGGTCAGATCAAAACCTCCAGTGCTGAATGCAAGAGGCAAATAACTATGCACAGAATTCTATGGCCATGTAATAAACCAATAAATATTCACACCACATTGCTGGAAAGGAGAAATGGGTTTCTGATATCACAGGAGACATTATGTGCCAGCAGCAACACAGATGGTGTTCAGGTAAGCAATGTAGATATGTGACATGCAATCATGTCATACTAGCAGATCATACAGAACGATCAGCATACATGTCCCCACCAATGACATGCTATGTTAACTTCCCATGTAGAAAGCGCATGGCAATACAGATACAGTACAAAATATCATATTAATACAGGAAATGAACAAAAGCAAGCCTGTACATTTGTAGGTATGCAGGAAGCATGGAATTTATGTCAGGAGAATACAATGACCACCACAATGTGGGGTTATGCATTGCATGCGTTTGACAAGCCTGTTGGCAGGTCATCCTACAAGCACAGTACACCTACAGACTAATACTGATAAAGTACACAAAGGTACACATAAACATATATTTATGCCATGTACGTATGTAACGCATAGCAACAAGATATAAGGGGGGAAAGGAATGGATAAGCCATGTCCACAGCAGCAAGGAAAAGCATTTCTGAAAAAGAAGTTACAAAAAACACAGAACATATATGTCCAACCAAAATATCTCACATGCATGCATCCCCAGTACAGTAAGGATTGCAAATGCAGCATAAAAATTGCTTCAAGGTTCAGGCAGCAAGGGGCTGATGTCTGACACGTATGCATTGTGCATTTGTAATGGGATTTAAAATGTTCATGTAAAAATGATATACATTATACAATAATGTGCAACAGGCAAACATCTAGTAGCATTAAGTTCAGAACTAAATATTGGTTGAGCATCACACACCCATACATATATATATATATATATACATATATATATATATATATATATATACTGTCATGCAAACGTAAGATATCAGGCAGAATATCAACCACTAGCAGGAGCAGTAATCATTTTGTGGTAGCATGACATGAGTGGAACACATAGACAATACTTATGGTCCAGACTGCCCTCAAGGATAGGGTCAAACGTCGTATATTATCTCATGTGTGATCTCCTGGAAGGAGTTGCACATGATCTCTGCCATGTCATGGAAGATTGTTCCCATGAGATCCTGCATTTGTGTCCTGAAGTCATCTGTGACCATATCCTGTATCTGGTCCCTCAGGTTATCTGGTTGGGGTGATGGAGATTGTCATTGCTGACTGTCTGTCAGAACTATGGCCCCTGCTGGTCCTGGTCCCTCGTCATTATCATCATTATCCTGCTGTCATCCCTGGTCCTTAGTGTCAGAATCCACTGGCAGAGGTCAAGCACATCTTCATCACCTCCTGCGGATGTGTGGACTGGCATGGGTCCTAGACTCTGTAACATGACAGTAAGCATAACTCATCAATATATTATAGTAGAGT
>NC_056746.1:871320134-871365134 GCF_019279795.1 Protopterus annectens | reverse complement strand
GGTAGGGTGTTACGTGACTATTTACAAATTACCTTAAAAGCATTGTCATTTACTGGTGGGGCATTGTATTGTATTGTTGGGGACGTAAACATCGCATAGATGTCATGTCGATGTTTTGAACGGTCGATCCTTTCGTTTCGGAGAAGTGACTTTTGTTCTTTTGAAATGTCGATGGAATGATATGAATCCATATATATATATATATATATATATATATATATATATATATATATATATATATATATATTTACACATGTGGTTTCATATGGACATTTACAGACCGTGGTTTCAAAAGGCAGAATATCAATGCTGAAATCATCAAACTGTCTTTTCAACTAAATGCTGGTACTTCTTGGCATCTGGTGTTTGCTCTTTCCTCAGTGTGGTGCAGTTTTGGACTTGGTAATAGGATGCAGAGGTGTGGGGTGTAGAACTGTTGTTTTGTTTTTGCTTTACCAGCCTTTAGGTTCAATAATTTGAGGATCGATATTCTGCCATTTGACATTATACGTGTAGTGCACGGAGTGCTGAAATTATGCTCAAATATCAGTTAAATGACATCTTCATTCAGTGTTACTATAGCACAAGATTTTACCTTCACAACACTTGGGTGCTTAACAATTGTTAGGCATCCCCTAAGCTATTAACATTGTATTTATTTATTTATTTACATTTGTTTACCAGGAGTGTCCTACTGGACGTAAGTCCATTTACAGCGGAGGCCCGGAGAGAAAAGCTCCACAGTTAAAATAGACAGTAGTTACATTGGATTACATAGCGATTAACAATTTAACATAGCAATTACTTACAACATATTTACAGATGAAGAACATAGTACATCAGTAGACAACTAGAATCTTTATCTGTGAAGTATATAACAGACAGTAACAAATGTTACAATAAGACGTTCCTGCTGTATAATAATTACAAGGCTTATGAGCATCTGAGCTTGCTATAATCAAGGTAGTTAGTGGAGTGGAAAGAAAGGTAGTGGTTGGATTGGGTGTATGATATTAGAGTGGGAGTTGCAAGGGCATAGCCAGCATGTTTTTAGGTGTGCTTTTATTAAAGTTTTGAAGTGGGTGCATGATGGTACAGAGGTAATTGTGGGTGGAAGAGAGTTCCATAATTTGGCTATGGTGCAAGAGAATAGTGCTTCACCAGAAGAGTTATTGGCTTTAGTGATCTGCAAGTGATTTTTGTTGCTGGATCTTAGTGGTCTGGTGGTGCGATAGGGTTGGAGTATCTCATATTAGCATCTCATATGGTGCTGTAGTAGGGCTGAACTAGGATGTTATTTAACGCATATCTGAGCATAAATAAAACTAGTGGACCAAGAAATGGGTGAATTTTGACTCCATTTCTGTCAGTCTACATTGCACTCAGTAAATTGCATTTGGGAACCAGATGCTTCACTTACACAAGGAATACATAATGATGTAAAATGGTTTCCACCTATATTACTGGCTTTCAAAGCAGACACCTTTCTCGCTTCTTTTTTTATTTTGCTGCGGCTGCTAGTACATGGAGCAAACAAATCTCCATGCACTACTGCACTACAAAGAATTATGATCATATTGTCAATCATAACTTGAAATTATGTGTGTTTGACATGGATACCAGGATTCAATTTCTTAGTATTCACCTGTCGAACACATAATATGGAGGATTATGATCAGGTCACCAATCATAACTGGCTTATTATGTGTTCAAGATGTGGATGCCAAGTAATTTACCTTGAGAACAAAGCTCGAGAGGTAAATTTTTTGGCATCCATGTTAAGAACACATAGTAAAGAGTTATGGATGGTGATGTGATCATAATTCTTTGTAGTGCATGGAGCTTTATCTGTATCATGTACAAAAAAAAACAAAGAAATGCTAAGTGTTTTGATAGCTTTCAAAGTTGTAAAGCATTTTGGGGGGGCATGCTGTCAGAAAGGCAATGCAATGCTTTCCATTATGTTTAGCCTCACCGTTCATGTCTCTCAACGTCCATATTTTCACAGAATGTCCAGATTTTTGCCTCATTTGTTTGGTCTGTTCCTCATAAAGTCTGTTGTTGAAAAGTCATGGAGGACTGAAGTCACTGAATAGTGACATTCATTTGAGTTTCAGATTTTGTACCTATAAGAAATTAAAAAAAAAACTTCCAATAAACACACCCTGTTTTTCTAGCTACTTTCTAAGTTTGTAAGAGGAAGGGAGACATTATTCCCTCAGACAGCTTTACTGCCGCAGTCATTTACTGGTCAATACTGGCAGATTTGACTATCTAGTGCTAGACCCAATCTTGACAACTTTAGTAGGGTGTGCTTAACAATTGTTAAGGTCGGGTCTCATGCCACTTTAATGCGTATCTGCTTTGTCTTTTTCTGAATTTAGTAGTGTAATCATCTTGCTTGATGCACTACAAGTAAGTTATGATCGGCAACCTGATCATAACCCTCTACATCGACTTTATTCTCATTGTTAGTACCAAATAGCAAACAATCTGCTGTTTACCTAGTACAGCAAAAAAGAACAGAAATACAAACTTTATTTCAACAGAACACTGAGGAATTTGAGACTGAGCGTAGAAAGTGTGAGAAAAAGAATTTGTGGCTAATGATGCTACAGAAGTTATGGTACTTCAAACAACAAACTTTCCTAGATTACAGTGGATACAAGGTCAAGACAATAGGATCTACATTAGAAATAAACAATGTCTACAAAGACAACGTGACTTAGAAAAATACAGAATTCAGCAGGCAGTGATAATAGAAATACAAATTAAGCAGAGAGTAATTATCCCAAACATTTCTGATATTTCCTCACTACAAAGCATAATCTTTGCTATTACTCGTATCTGATAATAATGTTCATAATGACTTGTTGGATAAATCTGACCATAGTGACATGAAACCAATACCTGCTTTGCCCAAAATAAACAATGTCTGCAGGACAATGCACAGAACATTTCATTACAATCACCTGTTTTGAAATCATCTCCAAGTACAGATGATAAAAAGACTCATAAATGTAAAGTCATTGTTACCAGTAGGACTAATGCTTGTCAATATCCATATTTTGAAAAGTTAATTAAAATACATATTCAGGCTGTACACTGCTTGATAATCGTGAATGTGAGCATTGAATTTCATTTTTTGTGGACTGTATTTTATTTACCAGTCATAATTTATGATGCAGTATTTTGTACACTTACAATAAAATGAACAGTGCGTATGTCCCTATGTGATGTTATAGCAATTGCAATATACCTCTTTAAGGGACTTTAACATGGTGGAGCTGTATGTCATATGATACTGCTACCCACTACAGTCTGTAAACTGTGATATGTTACAACACCTTTTTTAGATGTTTGTTCCATTTGGACTTCCTGTATGTCTGTTGTATTTTTAAATTGCAAATGTATCATAGTGTAATAAGGCACTGGATGATACAACAGGTGTTACTGAAATCTGGCTAAACAATGAACATTGCTACTTTATCAGGAATAATAATCTTTACTTCTATGATGGCAAGCTTGGTTACTATATTATAGAGAAATGTGTCAGCTGATTAGGATCAGAGGCAATATCAAAGCCTATTTACAAAAAGCAACACTCCTGATTAGTATGCTCTCAAATGGCTAACAGTTGAACTACTTGTGAAGGATTACTTCAAAATATTATAACTATATTTTATTTATTTATTTGTTTATTTAATATTTGTTATTTTGTATATATTTCCAGCCTCATTAGTGCCTTTTTGCAGGGCACATTTCAAAGATCTACTTTGAGTGTTCCATGGATAACGTTATCCTAATTGGAAATCTTAGCTTCAATTGGTTGGATCTATTTTGGCACATCTTCAAGGATTTCTCTCATGTACCCTTCTTACATGATTAATTGCAACCAGCATGAGGTCCAGTCCTTCAACATATAACAGTTCTCATCCTGACTTCATCATTACAATCATTTCCAAGAAATGTCACACCACTGAATCCCATCTTAGTGATCATTGTCCTGCCCTCTCTCTATGGTCATTTTACTGGCCGAAGCAGAAGCCAATTCTTGATGCTGGCCATTCAATTCCAGATTCTATAGAAATCACATTACTGTTGAAGCTAGACAGCATATACTAGAACCCACTATACAATGAGTTTTGCCTAGCTATAACAATCCCTTGCTTTTACAATCTGCTTAGTTCCCTATGAGACAAACTATTCCCTTTAAGGTATAGAAGACTTAAAAAATCAACATTTTCCTGGCTAAATGGGCTGCAGGTGCAGTTTAGAAAGAGGATTCTTACTTGGAAAAATATAAAAAAAAATTCTACTGATTTGGACTAACCCCAATATCCTCTAAACCTAAGAAGGTCCTGCAGAATTTTGATGAACATTGCCACCTTCATAAGGGAAATAAATAAATAAAACTACCCATCTAGGTCATCCAATGGTGTCTTGGAGAACCCTAAAATATATTTTACTAGTAACTCTTAACTCTCCTAACTCTACTGATTCTTGTAATCCCTCTCTGTTAAAAGAATTTAAGTAACACATCTTGACAGTAGTTACCCTTCATCACCAATTTCTAACGCCTATTAACTCCCTTAATTTCCCCCTCCCCTCCCCTTCCATTTCAGATCAATACACCCAAAAGAGGTTCCATGAAGAATTATATCCTTTATCAATACTTCTTAAACTGTCCAGTCTTATTATTGTCATCCCCCTTGTACACATTTAATTTAGCCATTGTGAATGGTATTTTGTCCCTCAGTTTTAAATACACTTGTGTGTTTCATTTGCCAAATGTCCTTTTCATCTACCTCCAATGACTTTCTGTCAGTAGCCAGTCTATGCTCTATAATAGAATTGCATGAAAAGTTAATTTAAACATTTTGCCAGTTTGGCCACTCTGGAAAAGAGAGAGGGGAGGGACTTCTATCTGTGATTAGAAACTCCCACAGTGATGGGAGAATACCATGATCACTACATAGATTGCCATTATGAATTCAACATTAGAAAGTGAGGCTGGAGCTGAATGGTGCTACAGGCACTGATATGCATGTTGTCAGCAGCTCTACCCAGTTAAAGCATTAAAAAAAATCTCATGTATACATAGCAGCATATATGACACTGCTGGAAGCTCCAATCTGACTTTCCCCATCTCCTTCCTAGCCCATCAACAACCAAGGTGGTCCCAACCCCAGAGAACAGTACCAGTCATATAAAGGTTTGGAGAAAGTGAAGCAAAATGTGTTAGATGATTAACTGGAAGGTACACTATGAGAGGAGGGGTAAAATAAAACATTTCAATATGCAGTCATGTTCTAGATGACAATAGCATATGGTATTGTATCAAATTATCAGCTACTAATTTGACTACAATATGTTCACGTACACACTCTGTCTTCATATCTACCATGGAGAACAGCTTACTACCTTGTACTGTTTCATTGATATGAAAAGAGCATTTGAATCAGTCAGTGGGCACCTTCTCCCCAACATGCCATAGTCCATAGCATTTGGTGATGTTGTAGTCAGATGATTTTTATGGCATCTTGAAATAATGCTTCCTGCAGGTTATATATCGGTTTCTCTGCTCTGTTATTGGTTGCCTTGAAGCAGGTGTAACCTCGGGTGTTCTTAATGTCATTTTATTTCTTTATGTATAAACAACCTATTTATAGGTCATCCATTTCTAAACATCACATTTCAAACTAATGATATTTTTCAATTTGGAGTTGAATAATCTAGTAGGAATATATAAAAAGGTCTGCAAAAGATTTTAGTGATCTCCAAAATTGAATATCTTTTATACAACTGAAATAAACTCAGATGAGTAGCTGCAATGGTATTTGGGGCCCACAACAAAATAATGGGTTCTAAAATCATTGAAATTTTAAATATCAAGTGCAGATGTTTTCTTACCTCTTCTTTTTGTTACAACTAGTCTTTAATTATGTAAAGTAAGCTTTCTTATTCTGAATTCTGTAGATTTTACTTTGGATACATCGGTGGGATTATATTGATTACATTTAAAGCAATTGCCTTTATGTAGTGCATGCTGAGCTTCTGTCCACTTACTTTCTGATTCTTTGCCATCTGTTGGCACTTTTTGATGTTGTCATAAGGATTCTTTGCCCTCTGTTGTCACTTACTGATGCTGTCATAAGGGAAGAAAAGAAACTGTAGCTTAACACCTCAAGATATTAATTTGAATGGAGTCTCTGTATGCTAGAAACAGGAAGTATGATTCTATACATTTCTATGACACTGAATGTCATTATCTATTCTGAGCATAGCCAAATCTCAGCCAAGGACTTGGTGGGATAGCTGAGTCAGTTGATGTTCCTCAGTGCAGCAGTTCATATGGTATTGCTGTCAAAGAGCCAGGTCTGACATAACAGGTGGGGCTGTATGACAATGAAACTCTCTAGTGCAGGAGCACCTCTTGTAGGGGGCATGTCTGTAGTAACTACATTCTTCCAGTCCAAGATGAGGAACAGGCTTGCAAAGCTACTACCATAGCTGTCAACCTGGCATCTCCAAAATGTGGAATACTACCGCTCACAATGTGGAACAAATGGATAAAATGTGGAATACCTTCTAACAGCCTACTACCAACTTTAACTAGGAAGCTCATGGAATAGTTAAAACATATTATTTTATACATACAAAAGGACTTTTTGTTGCATTAATGTGATTCAATATTATTTAGCATGGCTTGAGTTTTTTAAATTGCTAACACTGAATGTGTGATAGATCCTTTTCCTGTGGAACTGCAAAGAATAAACGAGGAACACATACTTTTTAAGAGTTAAAATGAGGAACATAACTCATAATGAGATACAGTTGCGAGGTATGGCCACTAGTCCACTAAGGAATTAAATCTATTTTTTAACAAAACACTTGGAGCCATCCTCTCAAGAGTTTGGGAATTACTCACACTATACTAAATTATGCAAATGCAAAAGGCCAGGCTTTCACCACAACTCTAGAAGTCTGCAATAAAACTTCAACTGTATATGGAATGAGGTACTGCAAGCAGTCTGGCTGATTTACTGAGTGACTGGTTGCACTGCAATTTTTATTACTTTATGCAAAATTCTGCTGTAGACTACAAAAAGCATGCCTGTCTATTATAAGCTGTTTGCCCTGCTCCAGTTATGTCATCAGCATAGAAGATCACCTGATTCAGAATCAGGAAGCAAATAGCAACTAACTACATCACAACTCTGGAGCAAAGCATTGGTTATATTATACAGTAAGCTATTTTTCAGACATAATCAAATAGCAATTTAACATAAAATGTTTACATCGAGCACAACGTAGCACTAGGAAAGAACATTTACTATAAAAAAAATTTTAAAATATGTCCAAAGGAAGACCCACACAATTCTATCCTGAAAAATTAAATAATGATAATATGCAATGTTCATTTCACTTATGTTGGCAACAATTTATGCTTGTGCAGTTTGTGTATAATATACTATACTACAATAAATTGTAATCATAGTACACTTTAAATACACAGTAGAGTACAATTATCTTATTAAATTATATATAATACAAGTATATGACAATGGATCATGGGTAATGTGCAAACCATAGATGAGTATGTTTCTATTGCAGTCTGTATCCATATACAGCATTGTGTGTTGGAACTAGTGGGTGTAGGATTTGCAATAACTTTAATTGAAAAGAACATCTTAATACAACATCTGGTGTTATAGACCTTACAACACCTATGTCATCTAGATGCAGAAAAAGAATCATGTAATAAAGAGGATGAGGACATTAAAGAATTCCAGTAATACTACATTGCTTAAAATAAGAATAATTGCTGAGGCAAACAGCAACCAGTACCACATTAATACACCAGTACAATATTCCTTGAATGCACAGTTCAAGCATAGTTGGACATGCGTGTGCACAAGTCTGTGACACACTACTGTATTAACTCTATTAACATCACACTAAAAAACTCCCAAAAATTAGAACCTCTTATGAACTTGCAATATTCGTTACACAGGGTTGCTAAACTGTCTAGGTTAGCAAAATGCCTTTTGAATATATTTTGTGTTAACTGTGTGTGTGTGTTTGTGTGTGTGTGTGTGTGTGTGTGTGTGTGTGTGTGTGTGTGTGTGTGTGTGTGTGTATGCCACTGCAGTATACACACTGCGTGGTAGGTAGTATTGTAAAGATTTATCGCAAATGTGCTTATTTGTGTTGAATTACTGATGCTTTAGTTAAGAACTGCATTGCTTGTAAAGCTGTTGGTTGCATACACCTGCTTAAAGCAATATATTTAAAATCTTTAGACTGCAGTGAGTACTGCTCTTTCAACACGTTTGGTACATCAGATGTATCTGAAATGTGCTGCTTGGAAAATGCTGATATTGTATTGTGGGCTCTTCAGCAAAAGATTACATCTTTGAGAAGTTTTTGAAACAATCACTGCATCTCGAATGCTTTAAGCTATTCTTCCATTGATATAAAATTTGCCTTTATGCAATTAGAAAAAAAGACTGTTGCACTTGAAATTATTTTATAAGTAATCATTAAATGCTTTTGTTTGAGGACTTTGCTTAAACAAGCTACAATGTGCAGTAAACAAAGGTAAAGAAGAAGTTTAACTCGTTCTTACAATCTGGTGTTAAATTAATCACTGTGACTGAGGCAGTTACAACTGGGCAATTTGTGTTATTTTCTAATCCTCCCACATATATCAGAGTAATGTTCGCAATTCCTATCATTCGATTTCCTATTACTCCTACCAATGTTGAAGGCTGGACATTTCTTACATGTAGCTAAGTATACAATATTCATTGTTTCACATGTAGCAGGAGTGTCAAAGACATATTCTTTCTTTGTCACCTTGTGAATAAATACATTATTGTCGGTTATATACTTGCAAAAAATACAGGTAAAACATGGACATCTACCTTCATGTGTATTTTTGCTTAGATTTATCTAGATGTAAGTAATGTCCCTATAAAATAACATTGTGCAAGCATGTGAAAAGTGAAGGTCCTGAATATATGTTAATTTTTCATGTTGTCCAGAAAGTGAGGATCAGCAAGAAAGGTGGTGATGAATTGTTAACAGAAAGGGTGGAATATAAATAGACATGAATTCTAAGGGCTGATTGTTTAGCTGGTTTGAATGGGGTCTGTAGTTTTAAACCAGCTCTTAAATCAAGATCCTCATGGAGATAGAAATACAATACTTTCCATCAGGTAAGACTTATATATTATGAGCATTTTTAATTATTCATACATTAGATTTTATTTAAGTTTAGTTTATCCCAGCTAAGCATTGTTTTTAAATTAATTGACTGAAGTTTCATAATCACTTGTTTAATTGCTTGATTAATATGTTAATTGTCTGTTTTATATATGCTCCACTTGTGTTCCATTTTTTATTACACCTGAGGAAGCACTGACATGTCTACTCTTGTGTGTGGTATTTTTAATAAAGTGAGCTTTTTTGCTATGGAATTCATTGAGCCATTTTTGACTTGTTTGTTGCTTTTAATTTTTCTGGCTCAGTGTTACTCACTGGAGCTGCCCCTTTCTCTGTGTATGAGCTCTATATATCCCCTATTACAGTTCCCAGATTTGACAAAGCTGAAATATTGTTTGCCTTACTATTGCTTAAAACCAAGATTCCACTGTGTGTAATTACAATCTGCATACCACCAAATACCAGGTCCTCTGTAACTGACAATAAACTATCATGGACCACAAATAATGTCACAAAGAACCTATCATACTTGTGATTTTAACAATAATTGGACTACTCTAAATGAAGGCTCTAACACCACTGATCCATACAACTTTATTCAACTCATTAATTCTACCACCAGATTCATTGAAAAGAATAATAAGAATGCAGTCCTTGATTGGGTATTAAGCAATGTCTATGACAAAATATCAGTTACAGGCCCACGTCCAGTGTCTGTAAGTGCTCATAATCCCATATATGCTATCCAGCAAGGCACCAAGAGTTATAAAACATCTAGTACAATCTAGTTCTAAACCCCACAATTTTCATTTTAACATCCTTTATTTCTTTACTTAGGCAAATCATCTGGTCTTCCCTAAAATACTTACACTCGCAACTACATACCTACTCTCCTGTCTATGATATGGATCTCTTATCTTGACTAATCTCTGAGCCACCTTAAAATCTAAACTAGAACAGTGTTACAACAACATAGCTAGATTTGCAGCTCATGCAAGTCACAGTTCTACATTAAAAATACTAAACTTGCTAGAATTATCTCACCAACTAAATTATACCCAACCTATTTGAACAAACAAAACTATATTTAATCCCATTTCCTGTCCATCTATGAGTACAATTCTTCACCACTATCTCCCAAATCATCACCTTTGATCTTTTGACAAAAATCTACTTGACATTTATAAGCCTTCAAAAAGTGGGGCCAAAGTCTATACTCATATTGTATAGTAAAAGTCTGGAGTACAATCCTAGCACCAATCAAGACAATACATAACATTCATCCATTTATTTAAGCTACAGCTAAAGAATTCCTGTCTGACTCCTGGCTTTGCACTTGCTGTTCTCCCGGCTTAAATTTCAGCTTCTTCTCCTCTAATACCTATGTGCATCCTCTCTCTCATTTCCTTTTTTATGTCTCATAGTTTTACTCTTATTTCCTTTACTGTTATTCTTTCTTTTACTCATTATTTCTCCTACTTCCCATATCTTCTGCACTTATTACCTCTAACAAATACTTATTTATCACTCTCTCCTCTCTTCCTCTCCCCCTTCTTATCCAATGGTTGAGTTTTCCATTCTGAAATTTGCTTTATGAGTGAGTAATAAACTCTTACACTTATAAAATGTCAACATATTTCAGTGCTACATGATATTGCCCTCTAAGCTGTGTTAATACAGAAACTATAATGACACTGCAACCATTTATCAGTTAGCACTGACAACATTACTGATGCCACATCAAAATAACACCATAACCGCATCATAACACAGCCTATAACCCTCATAATTTTGCCACTTGGCATAACCAAGTCCATTCTGGATAAATTTTAGTGTCTGGGTGCATAACACTAGCTGCCTCAGATCTGCTTATAATGACCCTTTGGGTTTGCCCACCAACCGAAGTTCAACTGCCTTGGTGAAGTCTTATTACTCAAAACCAACCTAACTATGAGAGAGGGGCCACTGAAAACAACTGAAAAAAGCCAGAAGGAGGCCAGCTGCCCTTGTTTAACACCTTGACCTGAGGGAAAGAGGGCCTGATCCTGTGAACCATTGTCAAAAATGCCAGTCAGTGCGACCAACTTGGTTATAAATAGGGAGGGATCTTACCTATCTGCCCTGCAATTCAGCTCAAAGACAAACTGGCTTAGAGGTAAGCAATCTTTGTATTTATCTTGTTTTAATGATGGTATATGTGTATTATTTACATCATATGTTGTGAATATTTCTATTAATCTTTGTATTTACATTATATTGTAATATTATGTCAAATATCACCCATGTATATATATTTTTTTGTGCTTATATTTGTGGAGCTTTTCTCCCCTGACCTCTTA
Source organism: Protopterus annectens (assembly GCF_019279795.1). NCBI lineage: Eukaryota > Metazoa > Chordata > Ceratodontiformes > Protopteridae > Protopterus > Protopterus annectens. The sequence continues at coordinate 871,353,564 of NC_056746.1, read as the reverse complement.
TGAAAATGTTTAATATTATCCAGACAAGATTTCCTGGTAAGCAAACATCAATAAATAAATACATCGAGATAAAGCAGTTGAAAAACGTAATTATTTTTACTTTCTATTATTTTTCAATAGTCAGGCTGCACTAAGAAAAAACATGTCAGATCTATTTCAACCCCTTGGTTAACAGAGACACCAAACAGGTAAAACAGGAAAGACAGAAAGCATGGAAACAATTGTATAAAGTCAAAACTGGCGCCTCCTACCATACCAGAATTGTCTCCAAGAAATTCATTCAAATTGACAAAAAACTACAAAACAAAGCAAAACAAAAAACTGTCTTCACCCAACTCTAAAATAATAACCTTCCTTCATGGGTTAATGGACAGCCATAAACAAACCCCTGAAATCTGAAAAACTAGACAGACAAATCCCCTTCCAAATGAAGCTAACCAAAACATTGCACAACAATTTAACTCCCACTTCATCCAAGTAATATCTGTGGAACTAAATAATCTAACAGACGATCGATTAGATACTCATCATTTTATTCAGAACTGTACTTCAATATTTTCTATTCAGCCAGTCCCAATGAAAATAAGACAAAAACCTGTATATATACTATACTTATGCTCACCTATAAATATTTTTGAGATCAATTTTCTGCTAACTATTTGTCAAACTCTCTAAACTAGTGTTAATTCTTAAAACTATTGTTAAGCATTGTTAAACTTTGTTAACTATTTTTTATTAAATTACTCTGTAACTTTGTGGAGCTTTCCTCCCCAGGAATCTGCTGAAAAAAGGCACATGGTGTCCAGTTGGCCAATCCTGGTAAACAAATGTTAAATAAAATAAATAAATAAAAACTGCTAGCTCAACTGAATCCTACATTAGCAGGTGACCAACTTCCTGGTGAATACTTGCAATCTATTGGATATGCCATAGCCTACCCCATATTGATACTAATTGAAGGATCCATATATGAATTATATCTACCCAAATTATAGACAATGCACATATTGTCCCACTGTTTAAAGAAGTAAAATCAATGGAATTATCCAACTATTGATCAATAACCATACTCTCTCTCTTTTCAAAAATCCTAGAAAGATGTATACATTCCCCTCTGCTAAAGTATCTCCTTGATAACAATGTACTCTCTCCCATCGACATGGCTTTTGCCCTTCACATAGCAGCATTACACTTTATTTATTTATTTATTTCACATTTGTTAACCAGGTTAGTCCAACTGGGAAAGAAATTACCCATTTTCAGTGGAGACCCGAGAGGAAAAGCCCCGAACACAATAAATCAACCTTGTGACAAAATTAAACTAGTCTCTTCCACATTTACAGCTTTATCAAAAGCATTTGATGCAGTCTTCCATACTAAACTACTACAAACACTACTCTCCCTTGGTCTTTCAATCTGTACCATAAGATATTTTAAAAACTGTCTCTTAGGGCACTCAAATGATAAACATGTTACTCATCCTACCTACCTAACTACCTACCCATAACTATTGTTGTCCCCTAGGGCTTAATTATTGGCCCTCTCTTCTTCAATATATTTATAAATAACTTTCATACCTCTGTAGGGAATTGCTCCCTGGTTTAGTATGCTGAAAACTCCACTTTAATCTGCTCAGCTACAAGCATGCCTTTATTACAGACTAGTGCACAACAATCCTGCTCCATCATCAAATCTTTTTTGAACCAATTTAATCTTCTCTTGAACCCAAACAAAACAAAAACTGTATTTTTCATCCAAAAACAATACTCTAATTACAAAAATGCCTTTACTATATCATCCACACAAAACACTAAATTTCAGGTTGTGAGACATAATAAATTACTTGGGATCACCATAGATAATAATCTAAAATTTGGCCTACACATCATAAATGGTATAAAAAAACAAAAGAAAACATGTAAAACTTGGTCTCCCTACCTCACCTTGCAATCAATAATTCCAAAATACTTAAAATCTTAGGACACACTTCTTAGATTCGATATTGTGCTTCTGCCTTTCTTGTTCTGGTTAAATGTTGCTGCAAATCTATCCAGCTATGTTCTATCTGCAATGTCATTTTGCTCTTCTTGTATAATCTAAACTTCTGGGCTTTCATTAGAAGGCCCAAAAGTTTATCAATACTTTGAAATTCTTACCAAAAAATCTGCTCTTTCACAGTAATCCCCTTCATATTCTGCTGCACCTATCTATTAAATTAATGGAAGTTCTTAACATTATTATTGCTACCTACAAAAACTGAACTGTAACTGTATAGAATATAATAGGTTCATAGGTTCGTTCATAGGAGGTTACTAGGCCCTTACAAGCTTAGCCAAGTTGTTAGAAAAATATGTATTATTATGTGTGCATTAGTGCCTTTTAGAAGCCCAAAAGGGTTAATACATTTATTCTGCTTTATGCTGAACAAATCCATATTAATGGCAAATGCTTTCTGACCTTGTATTTTGTCAGCACAGCTGAAATCTTGTTTATGTCTTAGGAAATGTACTGAGAAGCAGATGGTTTCCTGCTTGATTAGGAAAATAATGAATATAACAATACTGCTTTCTATAATTTTATTAAACTTAGGCAATTAGCCCTGTCTGTGTTATGAGAACATAAACAGCTGCAGGAAGGATAGATAAAGTGGAACAAAGACCGCTTGAAGAATATGAACTATAATCTGTGATTGCTTTGTGCTCAAATGAGTAGAGTACCTTGAAATGTAACACAGAACTGTAGAAATAATTGCAACTAGCTGCCGGTCTCCAAGGCCATGTTATTTTTCCAAAGTTTTCTCATGTATCTAGAAATGTTATGTCATATCAGCAGAAAATCATGAGCAACATCTGGTGTGAAAAACAATATTGTAAACTTGTGATTAACTACGTCAGCTTCAGTAGGCAATGCCTTGTAAGAATAGTATAAGAATGGCTTCACTTCCTGATTTTAGTTAGACAAACTCTGTATTTTTGCATGCATGTTTTTGTCTCCTTGCTGCAAGAATTAAAGTGCCTTAACCTGAACCTTACGTGTATTGGTCTTTGAAGTTTTTTCCTTCGACAGATTGGTCCTTCGGACCGGAAACCTCCACTCTGACCAGATCAGACAAGCCAGGTGGCTTGAAACTGTATGGGGAATAAACCACATCGGCTCTTCTTATTTGAAAAGACCTCCGACTGAATTGTCGTCCAAAAGAGGCCAGCCACTGTTCTGATCTGCGACTGAAGGGCGGATTTACCTCGAACCAGACGATCAATCATGGAGGCTCAGGTAAGGTGAGATTTACCTTTTTCTGTTTTAGATCAGGGACTTGATTTGCATTGTCTGTCAGGGGATTTGTCTTGTACAAGTCAGGGACAGGAAGATTGCAGTCTTGTCATAGATCAGGGAAACAGAATAGGTAAGGCAGTTATTCTAGACAGACTGTGAAAAAGAAAAATCGTGGTACCACGTAAAAATAAGAAGGGTTACAAAACATTTAAAAGGTTAGAATAAAATGGGAAATAAGTGCACGAAAAGATCCCAAACTCCGCCGTTAACTGAGGATGCGAAATTTATGCAATTGCAACGTGCCGATAATGTTAAATACTACTCAAAATGGGTTAATAAGTATGAATTTGATGGTAAATTAGAAAAAAACCTCGCTTATTAAACTTATTAAACAGCTTAAAACTGATTCCAGAGGTCGGGTAAAAAAGCAACGTCAGTTAGGAATTCCTCAGGCACACAGGTGGATTGAGGAAGCAAACCATAGGGAACAGAAGAGCAATAACTCAAAAACAATGTTTTTAGATAAAGAGGATAATAACTTAGTAATAGCATTGGCCCCTCCGCCCCCTCCGCTTCCCTTACCAGAATATGAAGCGAGCGGACAAGCTGGTTTACCCCCACGATATCCTGCTGTCCCTGCAAAAGCAAAACCGTTTGTTAGAGATCCCGTCGAGACCAGTTCTCAAACATGGGCAGGAAACTCAAAAGGGGACATTGAGCTATATAAAATGGGTAGAAGTTCACAATGTATAAGTGAAGAAGAAATGTGCCCACTAATAGAAGTTCCTAATCCTCAGGCAGGACAAGAAGGACAGGACCCAACTCTCTTAGTTTACAAACCGTGGACACCAGAAGATATCTGGAAAGCCACTGAGGGAATTCCCCATCCAAAAGTTAATTTTAGAAAATTTTTAGAAGACCTACAAGGCATGAGGTTAAGTTATAACTTAAACGGAGAGGAAGTAGAAAAAGTAGTCAGACAAATCGTAGGACCAGATTGGCACATGATCAGTGGCAACTGGAATCCCCATGACGCAGAACACAAACCCCTACCACATAGTAGCGCAGAACTAGACAACAGAGTGAAAGGTCTTACAGACTGAATCTCTGAGAAATGGAAACCTAGGGCAGACTGAGCTTGCATTAATCAATGCATCCAACAAGAAGGTGAAACTGTTGACAGATATTATGCTAGATTATTAGAGTGTTTTAATAACCATTGTGGAATGCAGGTACCTGAAGATCAAACACATGATTCCCCGTATGAGCAGCAGTTAAAGAATGCATTTTTAAAAAGCAGTATTTTGCCTATAAGCAGCTTTATTACAAAGCACATGGTAGATCATCGTACAAGTAGACTAAAGTCACTACTTGAATATGCTAGACATGCCGAAAGGCATTTTAACAGTAAAAAGAAAAAGAAAGCCCAAGTATTCTCTGTAGAAGATGGAGCAGAAGTTTATGTAGTACAGTCCGGAAAAAAGGTCAAGAAAAATGCCCAGGGAAACAAACAGTCTGATCAACGATCAGAAGACTTTGAAGGGTGAAAGAAAAGGGGGGAGTGTTTTAAATGCAGTAAGAAGGGACACCTGGCAAGGGATTGCAAGAAAAACAAGAAGGCAACTACGGAAGATAAGGAGGGCGAGGACTGACTATATGATAGCCAGGAATCACTAGAAGAGAATAGCCAAGAAAAGACAAATGCAAATGTGATAGAGGGAGTAGAGGATGTTACAGGAGAAATAGAGGAAGTGCATGAAGCCACAGATAGTGAAGAAAATGAAATGTTAGACTTAGCTTTATTGAGCTTGGAGCTCTATTTAGCAGACACGAAACCAGAAGTTACACTTCTGGTAGAAGGGAGGGAAGTCACATTTTTGTGTGACTCAGGGGCCTCATGGACCCTGATACACCCCTCCAAACTACCAGAAAATTCAGAGTCACCGGATTACATAATAGTGAAAGCAGCTAATGGACAGCTGTATCAGGAGCCCCTCTCCCATAACGTTGCAATAACTGATCCTGTTTCAGGGTTAACCCAGAAAAGCAAAATTGTTGTTTCTGCAAAATGCCCAGTAAACCTTTTGGGCAGAGACCTTATGCAGCTATTTGGCATAGCAGTAGTTCCAACTATGCAGGGTATGGAAGCAAAGCGACAAATTGATACTTTTGCAGTGCGATCGGAGGGTGAAACATTTTATTGATACAGCCAGGACTTAGTTACGACTGGTCCAGGGTCAGTAACCGAAGAACTGATGAACGTAGCCATCAGCAAGTTTCCCTCTCTTGACACTGACAAACAACAATTGTTGCACTGTACTCTGTATTATTGTAACACACCAGGACCTGATAAGGAATATGAACAAGAGTTGTTTAGAAACAGTGCAAACAGATTAGTATTGCGTAATCTGTTCTGGGATATGGAAGGGAACAGTGTAGTTAACTGTTCATTACCCCAGGAGTTCTTTGCACTTTATAAATCTAATCGATTACCACATGTAAGCTTAACCAAGGACAAAAATGTGAAATGGACAGACCTAGGAGAAAAAGTCACAAGGTGGGAAAAACAGACAGAGTTAGAACTGTCAGGACAGAGAGTACAAAAGCAGAAGTTAAATTGGATAACACAGACACACCCAGCTGTGCATTTGCAGTCAAGCGAGGACAGCTGATTAGCACTCTTATCAGAAGAGGAAGAAGATGCCTTACAAGGCATACGAGAAACTCTCTGGTCAACAGGCAAATCAGATGTAGGACTGATTCGTACAGCAGGACCAGTTATTATTATGCCAAAGTCAGCATTTAGACCACAAAAGAGACAGTATCCCTTGAGAAAAGATGCAGAGGTAGGAATCAAACCGATTATAGCAGCTTTACTCAAGGAAGGAGTACTGGTGGAATCACCTGATTCACCATGTAACACACCTTTATTTCCTGTCAGAAAAGCAAATGGAGAATGGTGCATGGTCCAAGACTTACAAGCTGTAAATGATGCAGTGATACCAAGGGCACCTACGGTGCCAGATCCACACACCCTGTTGAATGATTTGAAACCTCAGCAGAAATATTTTTCTGTGGTAGATATCAGCAATGCATTATTTTTGATACCGATACACCCTGACAGTCAACATTGGTTCGCATTCACATTTCAGGGGAAAAGGTATACATACACGCAACTACCACAGGGATATTGTGAAAGCCCAACAATATTCTCACAAGAAATGGCAAGCAACTTGGTGGGATTTACCCCACTGAGAGGCAGTCAGATTTTACTTTATGTTGATGACATCCTGCTGGCAGCCCCCACCCAGCAAGATTGTAAGGAAGATACTGTAGAATTGTTACAATTTTTAGCTATTCAGGGACATAAAGTAAATAAAAACAAATTACAGCTTTGGAAAAAGCAAGTTAGATACCTAGGATATGTAATATCCAAAGAGGGCAGAACATTAGATGAGGATAGAAAAATAGCGATTTTACAAGCACCGAAACCCACTACCAAGAAGGAAATGATGTCCTTCCTGGGTACGACCAACTTTTGTCAGAGCTGGATCCCAAACTATGCTTTGGAATCTGCACCGCTGACCAACTTGATATACAAGAAGCCTATGGCAGCACAGGATTTATTACAATGGACACCAGAAGCAGAATCTGCTTTCTGCAAATTGAAACAGCTGATAGCATCCTCACTAGTCTTAGGATTACCAAACTATCATAAATGTTTTTTACAAACTGTAGATTGTAGGCAAGGTTATATGACATCAGTGCTAACACAACAGCATGGGGACAAACAACGCCCCATTGCTTACTATTCATCACAACTGGACCCAGTGGCGAGGTCATTGCTCCACTGTGTACAAGCAGTAGTCGCAGATGCAATGGCAGTACAGGCTTTGGCCTCAGTAGTGTTGTTCCACCCTCTCACATTGAGAGTGCCTCATGCAGTCATGATTATTTTACTGCAAGAAAAAGTAGCATATCTTTCTCCTGCTAGGCATCTTTCCTGTATGGCTATATTGTTAAGCCAACCTCATATGACAATTGAACGATGTACAACTTTGAATCCATCTACCTTGCTTCCAACTCCTGCATATGGCACACTGCACAGCTGCCTGAAGGAGATTGAGCAAAAGACACTGCCTAGAAAAGATCTTATGGATGTTCCCTTGGATGATGCCGAGGTGACATATTACGTGGACGGCTCATGCAAAAGGGGTCCCACAGGACAAAACCTAGTAGGATATGCAGTAGTTTCTGATACTGAGATTATAGAATCAAAATCTTTACCACACAATTTATCTGCACAGGCAGACGAACTGATTGCCTTGACACGGGCATGTACCTTAGCAAAGGGTAAATGTGTAAACATTTTTACTGATAGCCAGTATGCTTTCTCTACTGTACATGTTTTTGCGCAACAGTGGAAAAATCGAGGAATAATAACATCTACGGGCAAATCAATCAATCGTGCGCAGTTTATTTTAGATCTTTTAGAATCTATTCAGTTACCTCAGAAAGTAGCTATTTGTAAATTCATAGCTCATACCAAGCAACAGGATAGAATTTCAAAAGGGAATGCAAGGGCTGATACAGCTGCAAAGCAGGCAGCTTCAGAAGCATTTCTTTTGAATGAAGAATTACAACCTTCTGAGATTTTAGACTTAGAAATGTTGAAAACAATGCAGACACTTACTACGCAGGTTGAAAAACAAAAATGGATAAAACGAGAAGCAATTCTCAAGGAAGGGCTGTACATTTCCAAAGAGGGAAAACCAATATTGCCATCTAACTTGTTTAGATATGCAGCTTTGTTGAGCCATGGGCAATGCCATGTCTCAAAAGGGGGGATGGTACAGTTAGTGAACCGAGTGTTCACAACATATGGATTCATAAACTATACTAAAAATTTTTGTTTATCATGCCATGTTTGTAATAAACATCATGCACATGGGGCATTAAAGCCCAAGCAGGGGAGTTTCCCTGCACCACCGTATCCATTCCATACTATCTGTATGGATTTCATAGAATTTACCAAATGCAAAAATAAGAAGTATTGTCTTGTCATTGTAGATATGTTTTCCAAATGGGTGGAAGCTTTTCCGACTAAAAATCTAGATGCAGCTACTGTTGCGAAAATCCTTGTTAAAGAAATTATTCCTAGAGTTGGCATACTGGAAAAGATCTACAGTTACAATGGCACACATTTTGTAAACCAAACCATACAACAACTGAGCAAGTTTTTCAGAATTTCTCTGAAAAATCATTGTGCGTATCATCCACAATCTGCAGAGTTGGTAGAGAGGCACAATGGGACGTTAAAAAATAAATTAAGGAAGCTCATTGAACAAACACATAGAAATTGGGTGTATTGTCTGCCCCATGGCACTGTTGAGCATGAGAACTGTTCTGAATGCAAAGGGATTGACTCCTTTTGAGAAGTTATTTGGGAGGGCATATTATATACCTCAGTGGAAACCTCTCATGCCTGCAGATCAGGAAGCCGACTGTACACTCGCTGAGTATATGAGGAGAATGTTGAATTCTAAACACCTTTTGCAGTTTAATTCTGTTTCAGACAAGGAACAAACCAGACCATTGGAAGCAGCAGTAGTCCCAGGCATGTGGGTCTGGGTGAAAGTCATCAAGAAAAAAACTGGACGACACCGAAGTGGGAAGGGCCATACCAAGTGCTACTGTCAATACCCACTGCAGTCAAGATCGCAGAGTGAGCATCCTGGATTCATCTGACACACTGTAAACTGGTTAAAAACTTTGAAATAGACAGAAATCTTGTTACTGTTATACCACAAGAGTAAAAATGACAAAATCCAGAGCATACAGGAATGCAGAACAGCCACAAAAAAATTGCATGATTATCCTGTTGGCTATACTGGTGACATTAATCTTTTTGTTGTGGCCTTTCCTTTTTCCAGCCACACAAGCTAAACTGAATAAATGTGATGTGTTACTCATAGACTGGCATCCAAACTTTAACACTTACCAAGCGATCAAATATGTGTATGCTGAGACTTTTAATGTTTCAAATTGTTGGGTTTGTACAGCTATACCAACAGCATACGGGGGATTATTAATGACTGCAATCCCCCTAGGGGTCAATGAGACTTGGGAAAACTTGGTTTATGATACTACGACTGTTAAATCACAAGATAAAATAGCATTGCACCTGCCTGTTACACAAAAGGGAATTGTGTGTTTTTATAAAAATGATACTGTCCAGGTGGGTTGGAGTAGTTGCAATATGACTGTTCCTTACAAATGTTACACCAAAGCTAATAATGCAGGTTCTATTTGTGATACAGACTATGACTCGTTTCTTAAATCAATGCACAGAACAATTAATGAAGTACAACATAATCCTGTTCTTTTTAAGCAACTGTCTATAATAAACAAGAAGATGTTTCATGCAGGGCAAGCATATGTTAATAGTAAAGTTACTACTAAGGTGGAAGATTGTTATTTTGTATGTGGCAAAATGGCCTATAAATGGTTACCTGAGAATTGGTCCGGCAGTTGTTTTTTTAGTTACCTGGTTCCGGCCATACGACACACTGCAGTTTTGCCTCAAGGTAAAATTTGAAATGCACGAGAGGTCACCAAGAAACCTGTCAGGAGACCTGAGAATCCAGTGGGACAGATCAAGGCGGGCTGGAGAAACCATCATTCCATGAGCGATAAACTAACACATATGGACTTGAGTGATGCTGTCATATCATGGGCAGGCATATTACCAGCATATGGAGCAGTGAAATCAATTTGGGAGCTGAGAAAACTGTCTAAACTCCTCGAAGTAATGAGCAATGCAACTTTTTCTGCTCTCGAATTGGTGACTGATGAACTGAATGCCATGAGAACTGTGGTGCTTCAAAACCGCATGGATCTTGACTTCACCCTAGCGGCGAGAGGTGGTATGTGCGCTTTAATCCAAGAAGAATGCTGTTTGTATATTCCTGACAACCAGCACGAGATAGACAACCACCTTGAAGTGATTCAGCAAGTGTCGACCATGACCAAACCAGGCCCAAACCCACTGACGGACTTTTTCCAGAAATGGTTTGGGGGGTGGGGTTCCATCCTAATGAACATCTTGATTGCTATTTGTGTAGGAATGCTCCTGATGGGAGTATGTGTTTGTTGTGGCATCCCCTGCATGAAAAGATTGATCAAAGATTTTATAGATTTGTCGGTTTCTGAAACCTTATATCAAGGTACTGAGCTTGATGAACTATTGAAGACTGAGATGCTTTCATTAGTTAAACTGAATGACTTTCTTAACTGCAAATCCAAAATGGAAGAGGTTAGGAAAAGAAAAAAATCGTTTATGCTTTTGAAAGTAGAAAAAAAGTATTAATAGGGGGGAAATGTTAGAAAAATATGTATTATTATGTGTGCATTAGTGCCTTTTAGAAGCCCAAAAGGGTTAATACATTTATTCTGCTTTATGCTGAACAAATCCATATTAATGGCAAATGCTGCCTGACCTTGTATTTTGTCAGCGCAGCTGAAATCTTGTTTATGTCTTAGGAAATGTACTGAGAAGCAGATGGTTTCCTGCTTGATTAGGAAAATAATGAATAGAACAATACTGCTTTCTATAATGTAATTAAACTTAGACAATTAGCCCTGTCTGTGTTATGAGAACATAACTAGCTGCAGGAAGGATAGATAAAGTGGAACAAAGATCATTTGAAGAACATGAACTATAATCTGTGATTGCTTTGTGCTCAAATGAGTAGAGTACCTTGAAATGTAACACAGCACTGTAGAAATAATTGCAACTAGCTGCCGTTCTCCAAGGCCATGTTATTTTTCCAAAGTTTTCTCATGTATCTAGAAATGTTATGTCATATCAGCAGAAAATCATGAGCAACATCTGTTGTGAAAAACAATATTGTAAACTTGTGATTAACTACGTCAGCTTCAGTAGGCAATGCCTTGTAAGAATAGTATAAGAATGGCTTCACTTCCTGATTTTAGTAAGACAAACTCTGTATTTTTGCATGCATGTTTTTGTCTCCTTGCTGCAAGAATTAAAGTGCCTTAACCTGAACCTTACGTGTATTGGTCTTTGAAGTTTTTTCCTTCGACACAAGTTCAACCAGGTTAATGTCTTATATGATCTGCCTTTATCATTTTTTACTTATATACCAATTTTTGCAGCTTGCATGTGATAGTTAAGATTTGCTGTTGTGCCTTCTATTGCACTGTATTATATTACATGGCATCTTGTAAGATTTATTAACATGGAGCTTTTCTCCCTAGGCATTCACTGAAAAGGGGCCTATCATGGCCCAGTTGGAATTTCCTGGTAAACAGATGCTAATAAAATGAATAATCATATAACCTAATCAATACATTGATATTATGCTCACCATATCTGTGAATACTTTTCTCTAATTCCCTACATATTTAATTATATTTTACCAGAATGACAAATTCAGTCATTACAGTATATGAAACTGACTAGTATAGTTACAAATACTGTGTAGGTGTAGCATGTGATTGTGTTGTTATAGTTAAATTGCATCCATGGTATACCACATCAGTGGTACATACAAACCATGGTGTACCACATTAGTGGTATGTACAAACCATGGTGTGCCATGTTAATGACATGTACAAACAATGGCATGCCACATTAGGAGTATGTGCAAACTAATACAAACTTATCGCATATTGGTTTACGCTCTACATTATGTATTATTCTGCACACACATATGCTTGAACTGCTCAGATTACCACATAATAGCAGATAACAGCTGTATGTATATTCAAGTATGACCACACTGCATGTTACCTGTCGTATTCAAAATACCTGCAAAATCAGTTGGGTATTAAAACCCTACTGAATGAGCTTTTCAGCTGGGTGCAGAGGGAGACTGAACCTGACAGCTGCCACTGCTGCTTGCAGAAGATGGTTGAAAGATTGCTGGGAGGCCCTACTCCTATGTTCTGGCATCATTCAGAAGGAGACTGTGAGGTATTAGGCATGGTCCTCACTTTTGGTGTGTCCCTGCCCTTCCTAAAGTGGCAATACTTACTAATGGCCTACCCATTCATTTAACCCACCCAGTGTTTGTGGTTCCAGTCTTCACCAATGCCAGAGGTATAAAAGGCTCCCTGCCTCTTGCTAACACATTGTTTCTATCCCTCTCCCAATTAGTTGTGAGGAGGCATGACCTTGGCATTCCTAAATTCCCCTGCCAGCTCATACAGGTTTCTGAGCAGCTAAATAAACTCTGATTAACAGGTTATTGTCAGGCATTGCCCCTCTACACAATGTAGCTGGCTTCATCTCCAAGACTTGCAGCGTTTAGCACATAATTTAGGAATCAGTGGGTGTTTGTAACATTAGTTCTATGTGGTATCAGCCCTTAGAATGCTACATATTTCATTCCGATTAAGAATCAGAAACATTATCAGTGATGTATGGTGTTGAAGAGTTAAATATGAGAGCCAATATGCTACACAAGTCTGTAGTATTCTGCAATGCTTGTATATATCAGATTACTTGTGTGTAGGGAGATAGACCAGTTGTCTGATACCAAGTTATATGCAGTTACATCACAGCAGTTGTGTTGTATTACTTTTTGTGTCTCTATTGGACATGTAAATGATTATAGCGCTTCTGCTATGTGTTTGTTGTTGAGGAACACTTCTGCATGTGGATATTACTCGTACAAGGTGATACTGCCTTCATTTGTGAGCCTTTCTTTGGCGACTGTCATGTGTAGATGACATTATTTCCACCATATTTTTATTTATTTATTTATTTATTTATTTATTTATGTTACATTTGTTAACTGGGCTAGTCCAGCTGGATATAGTTCCATTTTCAGCAGAGGCCCAGGGAGAAAAGCTCCAATAGTAACACAGCAATATAGTAACACACAAATATGTCATGCAGTATTATACAAAGAAAGGATGTTAAAATATTAAATACAGAGTATTAATGAGAGGACAATAACATTTGTTACCTCTAATCTAACAGGATAGGGTAAGTCACTTTACAGTATGAAATCTGAGGTAATATACAGAACATTCAAATTTGCATTCAGGACATACGTTAATTAATTATCTAGTGATATTTACTACTCCTAGAGGGGTATAAAAGTATTTATTGATGAGAGGAGGCAGTATAGAAGTAGCAGTAGAGAAAGCAGAGAATTAGTCAGGGTTGCAACAGGGGCATAACCAGTGTGTCTTGAGATGTTTCTTGAGCCTTTGTTTAAAGAGCGGCAGGGAGGGTTGTAAAGTTAGATCAAGTGGCAGAAGGTTCCAGTTTTTTCCAGCAGTACTGGAGAACAAGGAGTCACCAGCCAAGTTATTAGACTTGCTTATGCTAGCAAGAAGTTTGCTAGAGGAGCGTAAGGAGTTGAGATTACTATGGGGGTAATAAGGTTGGAAAGTATTGGGTTGTTGTTTGGTTGGTAAAATATCTTATGAACAATGGTAAGTTGAGAGAGTATCAAAATGTTTTTTACTTTGAGCCAGTCTAGTTGCTGTAGGTTCTGACAATGGTGAGTTCTAAATGGGTTCCCAGTGGCGAATCTGGCTATATTATTATAGGAGTTAGCTAGTTTGACGAGATTACTTTTTTTTTAGGTTAGTATATATGGGTGAAGCATAAAGAAGAGTCGAGATTAAATGGGAGTGGGCAATTGTAGTTCTGGATGTTGGAGTTAAGAAGGGTTTTATTCTATATAAGGAGCCCATGTTTCTATTTACTGTTTTAATGGAGTTATTAATATGGCTATCACAGTGAGGTTATTGTCAATTGTGATTCCTAGCAGTTTGGTGGTAGAGTCTGGGGATATAAGGGTGGCGTTATTGGATTTGAGTGAGAAATCTATAGGGGGGGCTTGGTGTTGGGTGTAAAGAGTAAGAGCTTGGTCTTTTTGGTGTTCAAAAGGAGACAGCATTTTAAGAACCAAGCCTCTATTGTACTGAATACTTTCTGGGTTAGAGAATGTAGTTCAGATATAGAGTTGGCACAGCAAATGAGCATAGAGTCGTCCGAATATTGTATACAGGTGGCTTGAGGGATTGCTACATGGAGGTCACTGATGAACAAAGAGAAAAGAAGAGGTCCTAGAATAGAGGCCTCAGGGATTCCAAGGGAGATGGGCAGATGGGAAGATAGCTTATTTTCCCAGAGAACTGCCTGTTGCCTATTGTTAAGGTAGGACTTGAACCAGAGTGCAGCCTTGGTGTCTAGAGAGAGGGATTCAAGGGTCTGTATGAGTAGCGGGTGGTTTACCATGTCAAAAGCTTTTGACAGATCAATAAAGAGTGCTGAAGAGAAGCTATTGTTATCACTGTTATGGTTGATGGAGTCGGTGAAAGAAAGGAGAGCTGTGGTGGTACTATGAAATGGTCTAAAGCCGTGTTGGCAGTTAGCTAAGATGTTGTGTTGGGTTAAGTGGTTTATTAGCTAATGGTGAATGCATTTTTCCATACCTTTAGCTAAGGGTGATAAGTGAGCTATGGGTCTGTAATTAGAATAATCATTAGAGTTACCACCTTTGTGTAAGGGGATTATATGGGAGATTTTCCAGATGTCTGGGACGATTCCCTTGTTTATGGTTCTATTTATAAGGATGGATATAGGATAGGCAACTGATTTAGCTGCTTTTTGCAAGTATTCTGATGGTAGCTGGTCTGCAGAGGGGGTACATGACTGAAGTTTTTGGATGATTTTTTGTATGCAAGTAGTAGAGATGGGTTGTAGTTGGAAGGTTGGTGGAGTATCACGTAAAGAGACAGGGAGACTAGTGTTGTCTATGGGTAGCTGATGGGCTAGGAATTGTATGGTGTCAGTAAAAAAGGTATTGAAGGCGTTGGCAGTTTGCTGGGGGCTATTATTATCATCTCCTAGTGGAGATGGTGTGCTAGAGTGCCCAGGGTGTAGGAGTCTATTTATGCTTGACCAGAATTTTTGAGGATTATTATGGTGGGTTTGCTGTAGTTTCCAATAGTAGTTCTTTTTGTCAGTGAGTATGGCTCTTTTTGTAATATTGCTTAACTGTCTAAAGGTTTGTTGCGCAGAGATAGTTCTGGTAGCTCTCCACTTAGCCCAAGATTTGTTCCTCAGCAATATCTTTTGTCTAGTATCTTTTGATACTGATGGGGCTGTCTTAGACTTCAATCTAATAGACCATTTGGGTGCGTGTTCATCTAGGATTCTTAAGAATTTTGAGTTGAAGTATTTAACAGCCTCTTCAAGTGGGAGAGTTTTTAGAGGGGTCCAGTCACAGGCATTAAGTTCATTTTGGAAAAATGTAGGGTTAAAGTGTTTCTGTGACCGTGATATCCTATACATGGGGGAATTAGGAATATAATTTTTTTGTCTTATAATGTAAGTTAAAGTATGATCACTTACGTCCTCAGGCAAAGTTCCAACTTTATAAGTTTGTTGTTGTCTGTTAATAAGAATCCAATCTAAGATACTCTCTTTTTTGTTTGGTTTGTTAATTCTAGTAGTGGCGGTGATAGTTTGACTGAATCCATGCAGATTAATATGTGAGGAAGGGTTGTCAGTATTGACACACTTCCAGTCAGTATTGAAGTCACCTAGTATAATTGTTTCTTGTGGGCAAGTAGTTGATACCCAGTTTAGAATCTCCTCTATTGTAGTGCTATTATTACCAGGAGTTAGGTAGCTACAGATGATGTTTAGGGTTTTGTTGGTGTTGAGTTGAAGTCTAGAGATAAGGACTTCTACCTTACTATTGTTGGGGGGGGGTATAGGATATTGAGGAGATGTGTAATCCAGTTTTAAACAGAAGGGCTACTCCTCCACCCATGAGTTTCGTACAATCCAGTCTCAATATATTATAACCTGGGGGAATAATCTCAATGTCCTTAGTTCCTGGTTTTAACCACATTTCTGTAAGATAGAAGATATTAAGGAATGAAAATCAAGAGGGGCATGGAGATGGGCAACTTTGTTGTTGATACTGTGGATATTAAGATGTCCTATTAATAAGGAGTTGGAGAGCCTGGACAAGGTAGGTAGGGTAGCGGGAGTGGTGCTGTGAGTTGTTATTGTGGAAACATAGGTTGGGCCTGGGTTGGGGTGGATGTCACCATCTTTTAAGGTGGGTGTTTTTAGCCTAGAAACTGGGTCATTAATGTAGTTAGCTAGATATTTTAATTTCCTTACAGTAGAGTTATGGAATTTAATATGTGTGAGGTGATGGTATTTGGCTAACAGGTAGCAGGGAATGGATGTGATATTTATTTGAAGATGGGTAAGGGTGGAATTATGAATGGTTGTTTGTTTTGGAGAGTAGATAAAGAGGAAATATTTCACCTTTTCAAAGGAGGAGAGGAGATAAGCAGTAGTGAGGACTGGTATAAGTATGGCTATGAGTATTAACTTAGTTTGGAGTGCTTTATGTGTTGTAGACATATTACTAGTATTACCTGTGCAACTTCAACAAGGTTGCTAGTGTGACTGCAAAAGAGATTGGGCAGGGATAAGAGAGAAGTAGAAATGGTAGAGGGTAAAGTTTTAGAAGGAAGGAATTATAAAGGGAAAAGAATAGGGAAAAGTACTTCGGGTGAATGTACTGGAGAAAGTTGCAGTAAGGAGATATGTGATAGAGGAGGGGTGTGGCTAGGTTGTCTAGATTGGTTGAAGCTGAGGATAGGTGGGGTAGGGGTGAGGGTGTGGTTTAGGAAGTATAAGTGTAGGGCCACTGGGGGGTGGTTGGAAATTGGGGGTAGGGTATGGGAGCGGAGTGAGCCTGCAGGGCGAATGGAGTGGGTAAAGACAAGAGCAGGGCTAAGCTGAAGAGGAACAATCAGTGAAATGCTAATTATTGAAGGAATATTTAGTTGAGGGTAAGTGTAGAGTCAAGGGATACAGTGATAGTGACAGTAGGAGGATAGCTGGGTGCTTTCAGTGAAACTACGGAGAAAAAAGGTAGAGTAATATTGGAAGAAAACATTTAGATATCAGACTTATAATGTAGTTATATTATACGCCAGTGGGATAAGCTTATAGAAGGAAGGACTGGATGTGGGTGCCACCTAGTGGACAGAAATGTTATTCTTACATTAGTTATATATGGGAGATGTATTGTTTCTTGTTGACACATTTTGTGGGCACTGTTGCATATTTTTCCACATAAGTATGGTCTGTAGCTCTGCTGCATTCTAAGCATAGAAAGTTGTTTGCTCTTTACAATGGTCTATAACAATATGTTGCCTACAAATTCCATATACAAGTACTTGCATAACTATGTGGCTGTGCAGAAGAATGAGCCTTGCCAATGACACTATCAACATGTACATCACATATTTCTCTATTGCTCCCTTAAATTACTCCAAAACTCTGGTGTAGAGTAATACTATTTGGAATGACATACATGCTTTCTTTTTTTCCTGTATACTTTCAGCCTTCCACGAATCAAGAAAACAAAACATGTTTCCATAATACTCCTAAATCAGGATATCTTATCCATTCTGTAAACACCACATTCAAAAGTTATTTTCTTATAGTCAATATTACACATTTTCCTTTTCCCAAATTTAACTGTTTCCAGTATGCAGCATATTGTTGAAACAATACTGCTTTTAAAAATAATCTTCCTGCATACAACAAACCAAAGATTTAGGATGAAAAACAAATGCAGGGAGACCAGGAAAACAACAGGATTAATAAATCGAGTGCCATTTTCTCCTTTGTATAATACAGTAGTCTATGCTTTATTGGATTTAAATAAAAAAACCTAATAAAAAAAAAGAATTTATGATTTACTTTATCCAATGCTTCTGGCAAATGGAAAATGCAAGCATACTAAATAAACTGACCGAGGGCTGAATTCTAAAAAGTCTTTGGCATGTAATGACATTCTATGCTGAGCAGCTAGTCCACATTTGAGTTCAAAACCTAGGATATCACCAGTCCCTCATTCAGTATATGCTAATGGGGATTGCCAGAGATTTGTCAGGCTCATTGTACTAAAATATCTCACCAATGCATAATCATGAAACATCAAAGTAGCCTACCAAAGTTAATGGACTGTTGTGGTGAAGAAATAGTTCTGTCTGTATGTAGGTCTTGGAAATGCCAGCAGTAGCTAATGCAAAACCAGACTGCCTGCAGTTCCACATACAGGTGATGCTGTTGTGCTACTCTGGAAGAGCCACTAGGCAGATGCCTAGGCCTGGGTGCATGAGCAGTTGGGTGGTATGTGAGCTGTCTCAAACTTCTGTGGAGACAGGTCTAGTTGACCTTTCAGTTAAAGACAGAGTTAATTCCCTGTTAGGCTACTGTTCCTGCTTGCTGATCTCCTGACGTAGATGGAGAGAAAGCAGGCATGTCAATCATGCCAGCTGTCATACCTACATTCTCCCACCTGCCCTGCAGGGGAGTTCCTGTGCAGGATGGCCTCATGGTTATACATCTCCACCTGTATAGCAGCCCCAGTACTGCAAGCAGGTTCCTTGTCTGCAATACAGAATTAACATATAGATGAAATTCTATGCCAGACAACACTGGCTGGACTCAGCAAGCTCACTGAATCCTTGTGAAAGTTTACAAAATGCAAGTCATAGCTAATGAGATTCATTTGAATAGCATGTCTTATAATATCATTACTCAGTCCTGGCATTGCAAATTTCTCAACCGTTCAGTACCTCAGCATTGAGAGTTATTGAAATGTGAGTATCCCACCCATAACCTAATTTGGGGTAGTAAGAGCAAGATGACAGGATTGCTGACCTATTAGTCTGACTTGATTACAATTCCACAGCAGATTGTATATTAATAAAGAGAAATGCAAAGGCTTTGGAGATGCCTTCAGAATTGGCTGTTTATTTACATAAAAAATAATGTAGTGTTATGTATAACATTTGGTGATAAGTAATGTATTGTCAACTGGTGGAAAGACAAGTCAAATAATGCCAGGAAATAGTTAATACATGGAAATTGTTCAAAGTGTTGCATTCAGTTTGCATATTTGTAAGTATCTACAGAGGGCATGGAGATGTAAGGATTCAACAGCTCATATTTCATTCACTGCTTTTTCAAAACAGCCATTAATGTCAGTTGGCATTGAGCCTGTCATCAGTACAAGAACTGGTGCAGGGGTAGAAGCGCAGTACCAACAGGGCATCTTGCCCAACAGCCCTACTACCTGTGCAACAGACAGGAGAATACATGTATGATGAGTGCCAGTATGGGCATATGGGGGCACTAGCCCACCAGAGAATAACATCTGCCTGTGCAAGCCTTGCTCACTGATATTGGAGAATGACATAGGCACACCACCTTAACATACTGGGGTGAGGTATTCATCTTCCCCCTTCAACAACTCTGCCACAATAACAAAACAGCTGCTCATGTATACAGGACTTGCTACTGCATGCAGTCTGCATTACCACTGTGTACTGCCTGCAGTATCAAGTCCCTTTTCAGGTGGAGCTGCTGCTTCACTGGAATCATCCGTATATTTCTATGGGCTACTTTGCTGTTTTGGGGGTTTACATTGGTATTCTTTGCCAGCATGGACAGCTTGAATCCCCTTTGTAAATCAGGCATAGGAGACTCTACCAGTCACCATTAACATAACCTGAATAAGGACTGGTGGGTCCTTTGATTTTGGATGCAGGCATTAGTTAATTGTTTGGCATGGAAAGTTGTCTCTTGCACAAGTTTTTTTGTATTCTCCAAGGTCATGGTACATAATGAGCAACCTTGCTTCACCCCATTTTTCCTTATAACTTCATTACAAAAAATATCCAGAGACTATGAGTTTAATAGAAGTGTATCTATAAAATATGTACTAATATTGCAAAATGTCTTCCCAAATCAATATGCCATTAGCATTCCTCATATTGTCCCATTATATTTCATGTGCAAAGCTTTGTAAATATCACACACTGCCATTTTAGCATCACAATACCAGTTTCTTATGCTACCTATGACCCTCTTTTTCTCTAAAATTAACATTTCCCTTATAATTCTACCTTTTATTTGAAAAACTTCCTGCCCCATAATACTGGGCAATATGCTAGTTAAAAGGACATGCAACATTATTGTCATTAAATTGTAATCCATTTAATGTAATGAAATCTGCCTCCATTCTCTACATTATTCCTAACTTTTCCTTTACCTCTCAACTATTTAGATTTTCACTGAAAGTGCAAATTTCTGCCTCATATTTTTGGTCTGTTCCTCCTAAGATTGGTGCTTTTTTCTGGCACATCATTGAGGACTGAAGTCACTAAATAATGACATACATTTGAGTTTCAAACTTCATATACTTTAGAAAATGCACACTAACACAAAACCTGTTATTCAAGTACCTATTTTTGAACTATGTCCCCCCATTATTTTAAGCTTTGGCTAGAGTTCTTGTACTAAGTGGTTGATCAGTATGCAATATATCTAAGACTTATAAATAAAACACCTTTAGGTTGAATCCTTCTAGCATACCATTCATTTAACAGTTTTAAAAACAGTCTTGTTTCTCCATCAGTCATATTTGTATAAAAATCATAATGTAAATTATTTGCCAAGGTGTTAACCTTTTTATGCTCATTTTTCAAAAACTTCATTTCTAACTGATTTTTTTAACTGGCCAGTTCTTCTCTTTGCACAGAACCTTGCCATCATTTCCATAAATTTAACACACTTGTATATAATTTTTGAATGTCTTTCTCAAAAAAATACTTCTCTCTTTTTATGATGAAGAAATCAATGGACTTGAAATCTCTTCCTAATACCACTCTATTAGACACCTTTGGTTTCATAAAATGTTTTCATCTTTTCTAAATTATTTGCATATAACTCATCTTCCAGCTGAATGCAGACGCAGGTTGTTAAATGCGTCTTTGTCGAACTGAAAAGCGTGAAAAGACAAAATAACGAAGCGGTGTTTCAGCAAACTCTTTCCCTGGGAAAAAGTTTGCTTGGCCGCTTTCACTACTTTGACATTTTTGGCACTGAAGTGTGATCTCAGAGTTGGTATATTTAAGTAGGGGGGTGAAGCCCCCCACATTATGTAATGTTTTACATTTTTTTTTTGTTTTGGAACAGTGATTTTTTTCCCTTGAAAAATAATCGCTGTTCTGAGGTTTCAGCTTTGTAAGCATTCGCTTACATGGGGTTGATTATGTGTCGTTTGCTCTTCTTCATGCAATATCATGACATAGACCCGTTTTTTGCACCATATTATAAAATGTGCATGAACCCTTGTGCTTGTATATATTATTTCTTAAATTCTCCATATAACTGACTCACCAGGCAGTCTCTCCAATCTGCATAACAAGGCCATATATATTTATGCTGTTTCCACAATTACCAACTCAATTCCTTAAACCATTCAACCCATATATCCCTTTTCTACACTTTCCTATACTTAAATTATTATCGTTTTCTCAAAACACCGCCATATTGCCAGGTGATCAGTGAAAAATAGTAACACAACTATGTCTGCCTTCTTTAAACTGTATGAAAACAGAAAATAATGGATTGGATTAAAAAATAATTGTGGAAGCATAGCATGCCATAGGAAGACTTCAGTGTATGAACAGCAGACACGATTTCATAAAGAATGCTTAAGCAAACCTTAGGAATTATCTATTCAGCAGAGGATAATTACAGATTCCACACACACCCATCCGATTCCAAAACACAACAAGCATGCCCAATGCAACTTAAATATGACAAAATGCTTTGCCAATAACCTTCTGAAAGCATTCAGTGGAGGCTACAATTATTACCATGAAAGAAAGCTCTTTGTTACAGAATCCTGGAGAATCTGGGTCATTACCAAAAAATGAAAAAAAAATAAACAATATATATGCATCGAGCATTACAGCAGGCTGCAGTACTGATAGCCATAGAGGACGATCTCGGCAATGCATTCTAGAAGGCAGCCAGCTAGATATTGAGCCAGACTATATCTAAGCCAACTCTCTGATAAAAAATAATCAACAGATACAAATTAGAAAGAGAGCAGGGGCAGGCTGTGTGTAATGGTTGCCCTGCACATGTAAGCACTTTTCTTGTGAGGTAACCCCATGCCTGTCAAAACCAAAGTATGCCTGAGCCTAAGTAAACTGGCATCAGGGACACTTCAATCCCCTTATTAGCCACAGTCATAGAGTGCGGAAATGTCTTGCACCATTTCTATTCCATTGCCAAATTCCCCATGTACTCAATGCAGTAGACTGTACTCACATTCCTATCATAACCCCTGCAAGTCCTGAAGCAGAAATTTACATAAATTCAAAGGAGTGGCTATCAATTAATTGCCAGGTGGTGTGCACAGAAGATGGCATCATAACAAACATAGTGACACACCCTGGTAGTGTACATGATGCCACTATACAGCAAGAAAGTGGTCTGAAGGCTGTCTTCCAAAATGGTGAAATACCCAAGGACTACTACTTGGTAAGTACAAGAACACTGCTATGCTGTAAACAAAATCCAAATTTGTCAACAGCACTCGTGATGACATCATATGGGTCATGCACTGCCCACCAACAGGTGACTGTGGTTTTCCACTTGAGCCATGGCTAATGGCATCATGTAGAGCCACATCCAACCCTGCAGGGGATGCATATAATAAGTCACACATTGCAACAGGAAACATCAATTGTGTGTTTGGCATGCTGAAATCAATATTCAGGTGTCTGGATATATCCAGGGGTGTACTGCAATACACACCTGAAGAAACAGCAGAGATGATTACTTTGTATGCCATGCTATACAGCATGTTAACAGCAAAACATGATGGCTTTCCAGCTGCAGGTGTGGAAGATCTACCCCAAGAACACCAGATGTCTGAAGATGACATTTCACAGTTGTCAAAGGAGGTTCAGGAGGGCATGGGGTGTGATCAGTGTGAACAATTTAGGATGCAGACACAAGTTCTAGCTCAGGCAACATGGCACCATCTGATACACATCTTTGAATCGTGACTGGCCAGGGCAGATAAGTAAACAGAGTAAACATTGATGTTCATGTGTTGCCCCACAACAGCATGACAGTTTACAACTAATAGAAATGACCCATTATGTGTACACAGTGAACATCATACATATCCTAATCTTAATGTATAGCAGTATGAACACATACAAAATACTAAGAGGAAACAGCTCAGTAAGTCAGTCTGCAAGTTACATCACCAAAGAGGAACACACAGGCACATGTGTGGGACACAGGAGGTGTGCACAAATCTGGAGAGTTAGAATATCATCATACAGAGTAATACCATAGAACATTACTAGTTAAGTAGGCACAATCACAAGAAAGTAAGATTCATGTCATGTATGGGAGAGCACTGGCAGATGCATAAACAAAAATACTAGCTGTGCAATAACAGTGCTGCCTCACCTACACATGGCATTGCTGCAACATGGGTAATTTCCATGTAATACATGAGCAAACCTGCAGAGCATCAATGACATTGATCATGCAACATGCATGCAACATACATCAATGTTATTGATATAGCAACATATGTATATGTGCATATGTCTGCAGATTTAGTCGGATATGGGGAAGGTACAGATGGGAAATGCACATAAGCATGGCAATTAAAAATGGAAACAAGACAGAAAGGCAGTCAGTGCTGGTGTTAGGCATGTGCAGGACCATATTAAAATGCAATAAGTGACAAAGGTATGCATACAGAGGTATAGCTGTGCATATGTGAAATGGCAGACAGCAAGGCAAACTGTAAGAAAAACATCAATTGTATCTGTTCACTAACAAAGATGCAAACATGAAAGCATGACATTACATACTGCATTATTGTTGTCAATCTCATTACTAGCATATGCCAATGTCAATCAGGTAATACATATCAACAAATGCATCTATTCACATAGTACCAGAAAATCCCATGGCATAAGACATGTCAACAACTACAAACATATTACTGTGTCAGTGGTCAGCATAATGTTCATCAGCTTCTCATGGTGATGCATTTGGTTATCTGCATGGAGGATCATGTCACATAGATGACAGACCTCACAGGATTGATTGTGACCACCTACATCATTGATCAGGTTTGTCAGTTCAGTCCAAACCTCATTCCTCCACACCGTATTTCCCATCCATTCAAGGAGTCTTTGGCCATGCTGGTGCAGAGCCTCAATTATAATTTCTTTCTCACATTAAAAAAAATTGTCATCCCCTAGTTCAGTTTGATATCTGGAAGACATTGTTTCATGCACATGTTATACATTTTACGGAGGCTCACAAATAACATGATGATATTATACACATTTGTCAAGTTACTCGCACTGCTCTGCTCCCCTTAATGATGTGAGTTATGCAAAATAATTCATCATGTAAATTACTGTTATATATTAAAAAAAAACATAATATAGAAGAAAACAACTTTTAAATATGTAAGACATATGACAACATCATTATATGTAACAATCCATTACATTATAAGTATAGATCATATGAACAGATTGCAGAGGACACTACAATTAAAGGACAACTGCCTAACCCTTGTGCTGCATACCTTACATATAACCACAGTAAACAGTGAACAGTCCAAACCATCATGCCATTGTCTGTATCATATTGAATATACTAGTAATCAAAGCCATCCTCACATTGTCTGTGTCAGGCTAAATGTACTAACAACTACTGCTACATTATTAAGCATCAGAGAGTATCCGTAAACTTTGTGGCAAACATACAAATACGGACACCCTTGAAAATCACCATTCTGTGTAAGAATAAGACAGACAGTACAGGTTAATCACAATGAATACTGACCTTTTCATTCTAGCTGTATCTATAGTACATACGTTAGTAAGCATTAGAAAGTATCCTATATTATTAACATACAACTTGTGAAAAACCTTGGAATTCATTGCTTCTTTTGCACACCAGATACAGGCAAGATGATCCAAAATTTGCTACTGATATACTTTTATGCTATTTTCTTCTACTTTTCACAGGCTCTATTTATTTTTAAACATATCTCCATCTGCAAGCATATTGTTCAATCCTACAACTACCCATTATGTTACAGCCAGTTTCTATTGCAGACATGTTTGACCAAAAAAAGGCCTGTCAACATGTGTAAATTGAATTATAAATATTAAATACAACACAGATATGTAAGGCCAGTAGTATATTCCCCCACAGCAATGCTATCAGGTGACAGCTTACCTTTGAAGCTAGCTGTAAGTCAGCTATACCTTACAGCGAGTATACCTATGTGCACTTTTAAGTCAGCTATACCTTACAGTGAGTGCACCAGACCTCTCAACTGTCTCAGTTTTGTAGGGACACCCCTAATGTTTCTCAAATTTTTGTTCCATTCCTCCTAAAATTGGAAATAATTTTGAGAACTTCTAAGATAATAGTGCATTTAAAATGTGTCCATAATTTGGGGTCCTTTTCCTTAGTTACTTTTTTACTTTGTTTCAAATTCTGTTGGTAAAAGCTGAGAGCTATGGACTGTACCTATGTGCACTTTTAAGTACTGTTTGCACAATACTTGATTAATGAGGTTCATTAACATTCACTGCCTGAAATTCTATTTGCGCACATCCTCGAAACTTCTAGAAATTCTGTGCATTAACCAATAGCTTGTTGTAATGGGAAGGTGCTCCATGCAATTACCCAATAGGTATTAATAAAGAGGGCTATCTGTGACATGATCCCAATGCCACACAGTAGTCTGATACCATCTTATATTTATTTGTTATTTAACATTTGTTTACTGGGAAGGTCTGACTGGACACAGGTCCTTTTTCAGCAGAGGCCCTGGGAGAAAATCTCCTTGAGTAACAATAAATTTTAATGCATGAATTACAATAATCAATAAAGTATAAAGTAAACAAAATGTAGTATACATAAGAAAATACAAATTTGTTACATCATGACAGCAAAACCTAGGCTTTGAACATAGCTAGTACTATTTGTAAAGTTGACTTATGTCAAGATATGATGTTAAGACAGGCCAGCAGGAATAAAAGATTAAACACCTGGGAAGAAGTTGGGCATGGTTGGGGTATACTGTGATGTATCAGAGCATTCATGAGGGGTTAGTACAGGAACATCGTCACTTATTTTTTTAGATAAGCTTTAAGTGATGGCTTAAAGTGGTTAGTGGATGAGATTGAGAGAATGGAGTTAGGAATGGAGTTCCATATATGAGTTATATAGCTGGAAAATAAAGATTCTCCTGCAGTGTTTGTTGGCCTTGGAGATGGTGCGTAAGCTCATATTGTTAGAGCAAAGTGGTCTGCTAGAACTATAAGGAAGGATGAGATTGTGTAGTGCAGGGGTTCTGGTTGGTTGTGTTACAATTTTGTGAGTTAGAGAGAGTTAATTGTAAATAATAATGTTGGGAAGTTTAAGCCAGTCTAGTATCCTTAAGGCTGTACAATGATGTGTTTTATATGGGCAGTCAGGTGCAAACTTAACAATTTTATTATAACATGCTTCTATTTTAGATAAGTCAGTTTTCCTAAAATTAGTTAGAATTGGAGGGGCATATAGTAGAGTGGAGAGCAGATGGGTTTGTGCTAATGTAATTTTGGCCATTTGGTCAGGAACCTTTTGTGCCTATGTAGACTTCCAAGTTTCTTATGGACTTTTGTATTGTTAGGGGGACATGTAAATTAAATTTTAGGTTATTATCTATTTATACTCCAAGAAGCTTTGTATGGGTTGTCGGGGAAATGACAATATTGTCTTTGGCTAGTATGTTAAATGATGGGCATGAAATAGATGGCCGGAAGAGTAATAATTTCTTTTTGTTTATATGTACCAGTTTTAAAATGTAATTTGGATACATTTACTGGTCATACCATTGCTACCTGTGATCTGAGAGGGGCCTCAGTTAACATTTATCTAAAGGCATTTTTTTGACAAAGTTCTAGCATCAAGAGTTAAGATGTCAACCAAGAGAAGGTTTTGGTGTGTCCAGGTACCAAACTGGACTGAGGAGGAGACCACCCAGATGCTCACTGTCTATGCTGAACATGAAGAGATGATGCAAGTATGCCTAAGAAACTTTGAGATGAGAGAGATTTAGAACCTGATTATTAGGAAGCACTGCCAATGAACTGAAATTTTCCAGACTGGCGTGAAAGTCCATTACCAATATGATGACCTGCATTAGAGAGAAGCTGAGGACCTTTGCTGGGGGGTCTCTGAAGTCTGATGCCAGTCTGTGGATGCCTTCGGTATGTTTCATAATCCACACCTTAACACCTTCATTATGACAAGTGATTTTCATAGCTGTATGTGCTTATAGTACTGTTTAAGCTTGATTTCATGGATGTCTGTACTGATAAGAGTAATGCTAATGTACTTAACATTATACACATACAGCTATCAATGATATGCCATAGATATTTCTGTTATAAGCAGGAAGGAACAGTTATGTCAGTTAGCTCAACTAGTTAAGCAATACGTCACAGTGAGTAATGATTTTCTATGTTTTGGTTCAAAGCCCTTTGCAGGCCATTTTGTAAATATTGCTGTTTACGTAGTTGATATTGAACTTAAGCAATTTAAACCCTTTATTTTCTTGGCAAGTATACAGTACACCATTTCAAAATATGTAAAATGGCCATGTTTCACTGATGTCTATAGTGCTTAGGCCACAGCTGACAACACAGTTCTCCATTTTCTGTAATAGTTCAAGAAGCTTCACACAGTATACTTCTGTATGTGTGAATGCTGTGTAATACAGACAAACATTATTGGTCTCTATAGTATAAAAAAGTTAAACACTGAGACATTCTACTGCTATATGACAGAATATATAGTTATGTTATAGAAATAATGCTGTATGCTGTAAGGCATTGCATTGTCTCTTAGCTCAAACTCTTGAGCTCTAGGTTAAAGTAAATGTCTTAAAGATATATCTGAGTTTGAATCCTGGTATGGAGTATTTGTATTTCATTTTGAGAATTATGTATTTGAGCAGATATGTGAGGTAATTGCTTGTTCAGATATGCAGTATACGATTTACATATTTAGAAATTGCGTGGTGCATTAATGCCTAAAGCATTTAGGCTTGGGGTTTCTATGCATGTCTCTGTCATCCACTAGATTCTATAAGCATCCCTTATTAATTCAATATGATGGGGTGGTTTTCTATCACCTAGCTTAACATGTTAAGCAATAATCCAATATGAATGTGTTATAGATAAATGTGGATTCAAATAATTGATGTTATTTTGATATATCAGCAATGACTAATTAAGAACAGATATGGCAGATACTTGCTTGTTTACTTATGCAGTATAGCTTTTGGAAATATTATGTATGAAGGAGGTGCATTAACATCTATAGCATTTAGTTGTCAGATGACAGTGAATATCTCCATTATCCGCAGAGATTTTTGAAACATTCCAGTTTTATCATCGTGGCTTTCATTGCCAATCCGTATATATTTTACCTGTACATCACTAATGGCACAATATAATCAATTGTATTTTATCATTGACTAACCTACATAAATGAAATATTGATGTATGTTCCAACAGTGGTGAACATGTTTTTCTGTCTGAATATGTCTGTCAAGTGCATACACAGGTTCTATTGCAATGCTTGAGACTGTGAACTTTGCATTATTACAGCTTTTTTAGAACTGAGAACAGTGAGATGACATGCGGTCAGGACTCAATGGTGTCTTATTTTAAATGTACAGACCAAGTCTGAAGTTAGCATTTAATTTTACCAGTCCTGATATTTATGATCACAATTCCATGTTTTTAAATCTTCCCAGAGATTCCTCGATTTTATCAATGCAAATGCTTTGGAACAGATAGTGGATACCCCCACAAGAGGTGATAATATCTTAGACTTGGTATTAACCAACATGAGTAGCCACTGCAGCACACCTACGGTATCATCCTCCCTGGTAAGATCCGACAATAAAGCGATCACTTTCAAAGTCACCATCACCCCTGACCCCCCCTATAGCTAGGGTCAAACAAAATAACTTCGCCAAAGCTGATTACAACCTCCTGAGGGATGGTATAAACAGCTTCACAGCCCCCTCCCCCACTGTAAGAACTGGCACCGATGTGCAAATCTACACCAAAGTACTATGCAATCATTTATATAGATGCATGGAATCAGGAATACCTGAAAGGACAAAATCATCTTCCGCAAGGAAGAGTAAACCTGTCTGGTGAACATCTGCAGTAAATAAACTATATAACAAAAGAAAAAAAATGTGTCCAGGACCATGAAGTAGCAGGTGGCCAGTTGGAAGCAATCTCTCCTTAGCCTGAACAAGCAAATAAGAGCACTAGTGAAATCCTCTAAAGCCAACTTTGAGTCCAAATTGGCCACATCTACTAGAGAAAATCATAAGGCCTTCTTCACATATGTCCACACTCTCAAAAGAAGCACCCAGATCTGTTCAGAACTGGTGTTCAAGGGCACCACATACACAAATGCTGTAGATATAGACAATCTACTGGCTGACAAATTCAGTGAAAACTTCTCCATTCTATCCCCCCATCAGTTAATCAGGACATCCCCAGTACCTGCCCCCCACCCCTTATCTCTAGGGAACAGGTCATCACTGCCTTCTCAAAGGCAAAAAATATAGCCTTCAATAACATCCCAGGCTGCACCCTACATGAACTCAGGCATGAACTTGCAGCACCATTAGGCATCCTGTTCAACCAAAGCCTAAGCCTTTGTCCCAGCTGAGTGGAGGACAGCCACTGTCATCCCTTTACACAAAGGTGGAGCATCCACTGATCCAGAAAATTATAGACCCATCAGCCTAACTAGCCTAATGTGCAAGGCCATGGAACAGATTATTATGGACTTCATTAACAGGGGATATTGGCATCCTCCAAACACTCGACCCCACACAGTTTGGCTTTGTCAAGGAGAGGTCATGTCTGTTAAATCTGGTTGACTTCTTTGAGACAGTCACCAAAGCCATGGACGAGGTGAAGACAGTGCACACCACCTACCTTGACCTGGCCAAAGCCTTCAACACTGTTCCCCACTATGGCATAGTAGATAAACTCTCTCAACTAGGCATCAATCCATATGTTACCAGATGGGTAGTAAACTGACTCACTGATAGAGCCCACCTAATCAAAATAGGGGAATCCACCACAACAGCAGACCTGTAATGAGTGGCATACCCCAGGGATCGGTCTTGGGGCCTCTGTTATTTGGGATATACCTCTCTGAAGTGCAGGCCAAAACCAGTGGGCTATGGCTGACCAAGTTTGCAAATGACTGCAAGCTGGGAAAAGTCATCAATTCCCCAAGTGATGTGGACAACTTCCAAGAGAGTCCCACCCAAACAAATGACTGGTGCCAGAAACATGGCTTCAAGCTGAATGCCAAAAAATGCATCATCATCTCCTTTGAGGACAGTGACGCCCCCACATATTATCACATTAATAACAACATCCTAAGTACACAATCAGTAGTGAGGGATTTGGGCACTGAAGTTGATAGCAACCTGACTTTTGACCACCATGTTGCTTCCATTGCACGGAAAGCTTTTTACATGGCCCACCTCATAAGTAAGGGTATCTCATCCAGGGACAAAGAGGTCATAAGATCCCTGTATTCTTCCCTTATAAGGTCAATTATATTGCACAATGCCCCCTTTGGCATGTACCTCGCAAAGCACATACAGCAGCTGGAGAGACCATAGAGCTCCCTCACCAGGAGAAGGCCTCAAACTCCTACCCTATACAGATAGACTAAAAGCCCTGTCTCTCTAATCAGTTTCATACAGATTCCTCAGAGGTGATGTCTGGCATACAAAGCAATCTAGCTCCACTCGAGCAACCCATACACGTGACCTCAACCTGGTCTCTAATATCAATAGGACTTGTTGGTGGGACAGATTTGTGCCCCATAGACTCCCCTGTCTGTGGAATTGACTTCCTCTCCACGTCAAGCAGAGTACCTCATTATCTGTTTTAAGCGCAACCTGGATAACTAGATGGGAAACAGAAAATACACTACTGGGATTCCACCTGTGTGCCTGCTGGACAGGGGATCTTGGTGCCGACTTGTCTAAACATAGGCTAAACTCTTGGCTAGGCTTATAAGGGCCTCAGGGCCAATAGCCTAGTAACCTCCTATGATGCTATGATCCTATGATTCCCTACATAGACATGCAGTATAGTTACTTAACCTACTGTATTAACTTGCTTCTGTAAATCTTCAGCTAAATTTATTACACATAATCCTATTTACCTTTTTAATTTTATGCAGTGTGATAGTAAAAATACCTTTACTAAAATGCTTTCCGTATTTCAGATCTATACCTTTGCATACCCTGTCAGTGTCTTTTTAACTTTCTAATATGTAAGGTGCACTGTATTCTGTATATTAATTAACACATTAAGCCTGACCTGCTATGCCTAAATTATATTATAGGTTCATAGGTTCATAGATGTTTACTAGGCTAATGACCACAAGGACCTTTTAAGCCTAGTCATGTATTCCAAATCTCTGACAAGTTCTGCTACCCTTGATATGTGTAAACATGGGCCTGGGAGACGAACCATTTACAAGTTACCTGTGTCCATTAGAGACATAGGTGCCAAACCAGGGATGAATTTCTGGTTTCCCAGCCAGTTGTCCCAGTTGCACTTGAATTGGGTCAGGGAGGAACTCTGCTTCACATGGATGGGGAGCCTATTCCATAGATGGGGTAGTCTCTGGGATACATACTTATCTCTCCAGCAGGTCCTATTTATATCACAGGCAAGGTTTAAGTCTTTAGAACAGGTAATTCTGGTGATGTTTGTTTTGTGGATATGCAGGAGGTCCATCAGAGTGGGGTCTGACAATGCCCTGTATGCCAGGCATAGATGTCCCCTCAAAAGCCTGTAGGAAACAGAATACAGGGATAGGGCCTTGAGGCAGTCTGCATAGGACATAACACGCACTGTATTCTTTTTGTGAGGAACCTCTGTGGACATTCCAATTGTTGGATATGCCTGGTTAGGTACATAAATGACTAATACTACTTATTCTTTAGATAACTTATATTAATAAGCCTGTTACAAATAATTCTGTCACTTTACTGTTAAAACTAATGACTGAGTAATCTGAAGTATGATGCAACTGCATGTTGCAAACTCTCTAGTAATGCTGTTACAAATGTACAACTGAGAAAGAATGTCATATTCTGAAACTTGACTGAAATTTATACTAAAGTGCTAAATGTTATATTCTGGAAACTATAAACTAATACTAAAGGAATACCTTTCCTGCCAGTGTTACCTGAACACATATAAAAGCATAAACTGAAATCTGGTAAATATTATATTCTGAAAACTAAACTATAAAACTATAAACTGAAATCTGGTAAATGTTATATTCTGGAAACTAAACTATGAAATTATAAACTGAAATCTGGTAAATGTTATATTCTGGAAATAAAACCATTAGTAAAGGAATACATTTTTCTGTGAGTATTATCTGAATACAGATAAAAGCATAAAGTGAAACTAGTACTGTTACACAATTTTCTGAAAAAGTAAAAACATTTACATATTTGCTTTAACTCTGATCTAAACAGTAAAAAGAAGGCCACTCTGGATAAATTTCAACTACAGTAACAAGTCCAATCAGCAGAATAAATATTGTGGTGAAGAAACACAGCAAAAGTAGTAAAACACACAAATTTAATAGAGGTATGCGTTTTCACATCTAATATGATGCTACTTCAGACTGAATGAAACTCTTCACAGCTCAGCATACATAAATATATACATTTTTATTTCAAAACTCTATTTTTGAGGTGAGGTTTTATTGATGCCCTGTCATTTAAGCCAGGGAACTTATCTGCTTGCAGCTCAATAATCCATTTTAGTTCACTTAGCTTAGTAATATTTCTTAAATCTCCTAGCCTAGGTCCTAGATATACACACTCTATAACTCTAAAACTAAAAGTATGAGACTGATCAAATGATACTATTTCACTAAAGTACTTCTATTAATATCTCTCTCCTTCATTGCTAAAAGATGTTCTGTAACACATTCTTGAAGATAATGATTCATCATCATGGTATGAGTCATGGGAAACTCTTTCCAAGAGATTGCATGTGAGATAATTTGTGATGTTTGACCCCATCAGGGTGGCCCCTCAGGACCATAAGTACTGTTTGTGTGATCCAGTTATGT